>NW_028289081.1:0-345000 GCF_059628265.1 Tinamus guttatus | reverse complement strand
CCTTGGCATAGTTTGTGCTGGGCTTCACTCCCTTCCTCTTTCTCTCTCTCATTCTAAGTGCCCATATTTTTAAATCCCACTCCAACTTCAAGAAAATTTTTGGGGGATGCATACTAATTCATGTCAAATATCTCATATTTTTGGACCCACAAATCACAGACAAAACAAAACAAGAAGCAGCCTCCCTTTTTGAGCTCCAAGGAAACATGCAAGGACAGCAGCAAACACCACCAAGCACAGTGATGCTGCCATTTGTTGCTAGACTTCAGGCAACTGAACACGAGTTGTATTCAGCTGAAATGTCAGATCTAAAAACCATCTCAGCATGGTGCAAATGGTCTGTTTTTTTCCTTTCTGATTCTTATTGTTTCAGTTTTGTTTATTCTTATGTAACCTGTCAGCAAAAGTTACTTTGCTCCTTAGCTGTTTGTGGTACCCTGCTATAGAGAAGGACGGCTTTGCTTCTGCTCCTGCCTGATGCTGTTATTGTATCTGCCCTCCTTAGCTGTCTGTAATGCTGTGGCTGTCTGTGTGAGTGGCATTAGTCACATTCAATAGCACGTTGTTTTTGTGGCTACATATATGTTCCCATGCCTGTGACAGGAAGGATTTAATGCAGGCACTTTGTGCCTGAAGTGCTGGTGTGTGGGTCAGGAGGAGCTATGGCAGGGCAGCCTGGAGGTGACAGGACCATTTCTTGATACAGAGTCACCAGTTTTCCCAGGGACTCTGTAGATTTGGGGACCTCTCAAACACTGTGAGATTTCGTGGATCTGATGTGCCTCAGTGTGGAATAGGGAAAAATAGTAGGAAACATGGCATGGCCTTTTTACCTCTTTTCTGCAGTTCTCCCAGTAAGGCAGATGAGAGACAGATCTTGCTTACAGCATTCAGGGATGGCTCCATACATCCAACCCCTCCCTGTACCAGTGCTCTAAGCAAGGGCACACAAGTCATACATGGGAGACCAGCAACAGTTTCGCTTCTACCTAATATTGCACTTCCAGCTTTTTTCCTGTGTCTGCCTGTCTCAGTTGTCAGATTCCAGCTCGAAGTATTTGTAAACAAAGCTCAAGAAACTCCTAACTTTGCCTCAAGTGCCGCATCACGGATATTGCAGTTGTGAAACGAACGCCCCTAGGAGGAAGGCAGATGTATTCAGTAACCTACCCTATGGCACAGAGCTGCGTGCTGCACCGAGCAACGCCGGCAATCAACCGTTCCACGTGCGCCTACGCTGCACCTTCCCTTCGCTTTATCAGTGTCTAATTAAATTTCAGTCAACCTGAACAAAAAGATCCACGTTTGTTGTAGGCAGTAAATAAGGACGTGCTGGAAAATGAATATGTACGACTTTTTGCCACAGGTTGAAGAAGAAAACTATATACCGAGCAGCTGAATTATCTGCAAATTCTCATGTGCCATTTGACGGTGAGCGTTTTTTTTAAACTGCGCTTAAAAATACAATCGTCATAGCAGGGACATCATGAAGATGGCATTTTCCAACACAAAGAATTAATCCAAAAGAGAACTAGTCATTTAATATTTTCTCTTTATGCATAGCACTCTAACAGATTACGTTAGCATAATGTTGACATTGCTTTCCAAAAAAGCATATAACTTATGGAAGACTTTAAAAAAGAAAGTCATTTGCTAGCTTGCAACATGAGGGAGTTCTTTGAAAGTATCTGCAAGTAGGAAGTTGGCGGTTCCTCAGATATGGAAGAGCCTTGTCCTTGATTGGAAGTAGAGGCACAGAAACAGTGCTTGATTCCTAAGGCTGAGCCTCAGAAGAGAGGACGGTGACTCTTGCAACTAAAAGACCAAAGTTCTTGCGACTACTGAGTCACTCTTCTCCCTCCACACTGCCAGGATATTACAGAACACTATTTTGATCACAGTTTCATCATAAGCTATCACGTAACTTAGAAAAAAATCATGCTAGGAAAGAGTTTCATCACCTCTTTGCTGCTCTCAGGACTATTCTGCTCAGGATTAAGTTTCTTGTGTGGCCCATACTTGCAGACTTCCATTCATCCCTGGCTCCCTGAGCACAACAGGGTGCCTGGAGTTAGAGCCTCCAGGGTTTTCCCAGTGTGTTAGGGGGATGCATCATCCTCTTAGGGCTGACCCCTTCCGTGCATGAGCCCATCTCATCTTCTTCCCATCTCTGCCCCGCTGGGTAATGGTGCTTGGCAGGGGGGCTGCAGCCAGGACCCGCTCGCATTTATTCCCACCACCAGCAGTGCCCAGAGAGTGGTAAGTGGTCCAGGGCCACGGAAACCTCTCTCTCTTCAGTCTTGCAGAGCATGGTCGAGCCAGACTTCCACTCTCCGCTAATAACCATCTCATGGAGGCAGCTACGAAACCTATTTATAGGGATTATTTTAGCTGCCATCTTCACCCCTAAGAGGACCATGCTCTGGAGAAGTGGCAATTTCATATTACTCACCCCCCTACAGATCTTTTTCCTGGGTGAGGAGCATGTGGCTACACTTCCATTTGGATGACTTCAGCATTCCTTAGAAAGCAAACCCTTCTGAGTGATGTTAAAATGGATGAAAAAGTTCCATGTAGCCACTACGCTGAAACCAGGTTGGGGTTGTTGAATAATTACCCACCTTGGCCTTGTTTGCCTGCTCCCGGAAATTTGGGAAAGGTGTTTACGATCAGCTGTTTGTGTAACCAAGCTATGCAAACTAGTAAAAACAACTCATATAAGAGAGAGAGAGAAGGAACATTGACTGCTTTGACAACTGCTTTGCCATTGCTAAGGAAACTGCTCCCTTGGTAACCATGGTCAGTACATCTGTCTTATTTTATCTCCAATTCTTACACAGAAACCATCATGGAAAGAATATTAACGCAACAAAAATACACAAACATTTCAGAAGAGGAAAAAAACTAATAAAAACCCAAGGCTTCCATTAACTTGTTTTTATGAAAGTTTAGGGAGATGCTGTTTTGGTGTCAGATTATGGTTTTGCCTTGCTTGTCTGAGTTATGCTCCTTAAAAATTAACTTATATGCGAAACCAACAATTTAGTTTATTGTTCTTCTGCTCTGCACTTCTTTATCATAGGTGATGCTTCTTTTCTGTTAATCTCCTAAATTATCCATTGAAACTGGACTGGACAATGGGGAGTCTGAAGGCTGGAAAAGCATTTTGTGTCTTTTTGTCCTTTTACTCAGGGAAAAAAAAAAAAAAAGCCCTTACTGACTTGAGCAGTACAGTACAAATGAAGGCCCTGATGTGGAAGGACAAAAGTTAATTTCCAAGAAGCCCCTGAACCTTTTTAATTAGGTATTACCCATATGGTATTAGCCATAGCTTTCTTGACAGTCCTGCTCAAATCCATTAGCAATTAAGAAAAACAAAACTTTGCAAAGGGAAATCAGTTTCAGACATCCTGGAAGCAGCTTTTACAACAGTTTTTGAATGGAGTCAGGATCTCTGCCTATATCTACCAATGTATCAGCTGTGAAACACTGATAGAAGTACAACTCTACTCAAAGCAATAATGGCCATGCCAACAAAATCATCAAATCTAATGAGGATGTGAGCACTCTAGAAAACTTGTCTCCATTTCTGGCAGGATAGTCTCTACAAGGGCACAGAGGCAGCAAAATGTGGCTCATTACAGCCACTTACAGCCCATTTTCTGATGGGAAAGTGCCACACGATTTGCATTGGGGACTCAGAGTGAAAAGTTACTCACATCTTCCTAGAGTAACTCATCATTACCCTAGCCATGGTAACAGGGCATGGCAGTGACTCAGTTTTGACTGACACGAGCAATCCTTCATCCATTTCTGTAGCAAGAATGTTGTAATTCCAGCAGCAGCAGCTATAAACCTCACTTGTCATGTCAGCTAAGTATGCATGAAATGTTTCTCCTTCATACCTATTCTTTTAATAAAGGTATTGCAAAGAGAGCTATTCACACTGTTAGTTGACTTCACACTGCTGAAATTTCAAGTCACGAGCAACCTAAATACCCTTTTCCTGCGCTGTCCTGCAGTCCAGCCTTTCATTTTTATGGGTAGTCTTGAAGTTGGCTGATTTACGCCAGCCCATTTACTACAAATAACATAGTAATTAGCACTCATCAGACATTCAGTTTACTTTTATCCAGACCCAGAAATGGTTGGGCAAGGAGCAGTGATGTCAGGAAGCTGCAGTGAGTCATTTCTTCTAATCCTTTCCCTGTCACTCATGTAGGTACAGTGGCATTCACTCATGTCCCTTACCTGTGTCTCATACAAACAGGCCAAACACATTTCTAAGACAAAAAAATGGCAGTGGCTTGCTTCAAGTGTCCTATGGGACTAGGTAAGGAGCTGCAGTTTCCCTCTATGCAAAATGAGGATAACAGCAATTTCACACCTCCCAGGAGTCTAGTGTGACTATACAGGTTATCAACTCCTTCGGAGACCATGGCAGCAGCAGTCAGCTAAATAAAAGATATTTACCAAACTACCAAACCCTTGACACTTTTCCCTGCTCAGATAGTAAGCAAACTCTGCTGACAACTTTCCTTTGAACAATTCTAGAACAAAAAGAGCTAAGTTACTGCTATAAGGAAGTGAGTTTATTTTCCTTTCTTAAAAATGAAATTTTGAAGGAAAATTGATAAACAGTTACTGCTGATGGATATGAGAATCTGAGTAGGTGCCTGTACGAGACATTTTGCAGAAGGTCACATGTTGGGAAACTTGTTTCTAATACCTATGCATGTGGATGAAGCCTTTTAGGTTCAGACTTAGTGGAAAACAGGCAAGTTGATTATATTTACTTGCACAAGCTTTGAAGCATACAAAGTACTGACATTACATGATGCTGCATCTCCTCTCCAGTGACTTGCTATGGGTCACAGCTACAAGATTAGGAAGGCTGAGGATGACACTGAAATCTGTGCCACTTATTTAAGTGCTCTATCAAAGGGAACTGGTTAATTGTTGCTGCATGAGCCTTGAATCGCAAGCGGAGGGGCCGTGGCCAGTGAGAGGAGGAAGCTCAGCACTCCAGGGCACTCCAGCGATGAGCTGTGGGGCAGAGGGAGGCTTGGCTGCATCCCTGGCATGTCAGCTGGAGCCCTTCTGCAGTAGGTCCCCTGAGGATGCTATTTCCACTTGCTCCGGTGTCTGAGAGCCCTTGGGTTGCGCGTTGCCAAGACTGTTTTGGAATCTGCTCCTCTGGGTTTGAGGTTGCCTCCATGATGACTGAGATGACAAACGGGCTGGACAAGCGCTCGCAAGAAAGTAGGCCAAAAAAGTTTCTAATTAAGATAAAAATGCCTTTCTAGTCTTCATAGTGAGGGAGAGCCGCAGCTCTCAGATGCTAAATGCCTCTGTCTAAAAGGTGAGCAGGAAAGAGCTTCCTTAGATCCTTTCCCTTTGCTGAAAAGAGACAAGAGATGGGCTGACAGCAGGTTCGTTAGGCTCACCTTCCAGTAACGAGGCTGTCATCCTCCACAGCCCTGGCTGTGGCCGGAGCTGCCCTCCATCCACAGCTGAGCCTGTGGCCCTCATAGCCTACAGCAGAGCATCCGTGGAGCAACTGCTTCCTCTGCGGACAGGCGCTGCCCTCTGTCTGGACAAGACGATCCGTATCAGAAACGCTGAAAGAGAGAAATACTAAAATGAGAAGTGAAGGGGACTGCAGTCCTGCTGAGAAAGGGCATGTTCACACATCCCTTCGTAGCGGCTTTTGAAGCCAGGCACAGTACTTCCCAAGGGCTTGTTAATCACCTGGGCAGCCGGGCCAGCCTTAGCTCTGAGACACCCTTGGGCTTGGTAGGGAAGGAGAGATGCCCATGCATGATGGAGAGCAGAAGTGGTTCAGTGAGCTTCTAAAAGGCAGAATAAGAAGCACGAAGCAGGTTTGAAAAGGACGTGAAGATTCGGCTTAGTTGAAGGAGTCTGCCCTTGAGACCTATGGACATCACATCAGCTGGCTCCAACTAATGTGTTTTCTCCAGCACTGCAGAAAAAAAGAAATGAAGTACAGTATGTACTCATCTGGTGAGACATTTAGATTGGCTACTGATACTCTGCAAATGTTTATAAAGAAAACAAAATGTGGATAATAGCCATTTTAATTAAAATGTGCAGATTCAGTTCACCCCAAATCATATGATCGCTGAACCATATTTTAGCCTTTTTGGAGACATCTGCTTGCACAACAATAACAAGGCTCTGTGGATCATGTGTGCTGTTTGCTTGACTGACTGGTCTGCTGAGGGTAAGCTGCAGTTCTAGATATTTCCAGGTATTTGTTTAATATCTATAAGGTGAAGGTTAATATGGCCCGGTCACCGCAGCTTGATTTTAATCAGGTCAAAGCTAAGAGTAGGAGAAAGATGGAATTAAAACATTACACCTTACCTGTGTGGGGCAATCATCCCTCTTGCCTACCAGATAAAATTACCAACCAATTTGGCAGCTCCTACCGTGGACGCAGGGATGCTCATGAGCGTCCTTCGGGTCACACAGCATATCAAAAGCAGGAGCAAATACTTCTGTGATGCTCTGGTGATGTTTCCCACCTACTGCCAGTTGCTGCACCTCTTCACCAGAATGTGTTTATGCACGTAAAGCATGAGATTACTATGCTGTGTTATATACATGCCCATGACAGAGCCTGCAGAGGCATGGGAAGGACGGTTCTCGAAGCATCGTTCTCTACAACCTTCGCCCACGCCAGACGTGGGTGACTGTTAACCTTGCAGCGCTGACGAGAGCAGAGACATAATCTCATGTTCAGCCCAGTGAGTCTATTTACTTAAATAATGTAACCCCGGGCATTAATTTGGCTCGTTGTGGGTGGATGCTGTCTAAGTCTTCCCACTCAGCTCTTGCCGGCACTTTGAAGCACTAGCCTGTGAAGCCGTGGCCTGACACACACTGGCAGCTCTGCCGCATTGCTCGGAGGAACCATGGGACAGACCCAAATGTCACTGGGAGAAATTGGAGCAGTTGCTGTACCACCAAACAGGGTCAGGATCCAGGGCCCCTTGAAAAGGCTTCAGCCACTTGGCAACATCTGCTTGTGGTGGTGGAGAAATCCCACTGGCTCCATGGCTTAAGCCACATACGGCTCAGTTCTTCCAGATCTTGTTCTCACATTGGTGACATGGGGGTGCAAAGGGGTACCCGAGCAGACTGCAGGGCAGAGCTTCATATCTCTCAGGTGCCTATGGGACTAGCAGGACGCACCTCTCCTCACCAGCCTTGTATGCACATTTGCGACCAAATCCATTTTCATTCTGCCTCCTTGCCGTTTCCTTGTCCTCGTGCCCATTTCTGTCATGCGTGCATGCTTGCTACATGTCGAAAGCCTCATTCCAAGCCAAGAAATGTGTTGTCTAAGTCTTGCGGTGTCTCCAGCCTCTGCGCGTCCCACCCTCACTGCAGAAGGCCAGAGAAAGCGGTTTGCTTCCCTTCCCACCGCCACAGTCCTTTCTGGATGTCAGAAGCAGTGTCAGGCCTCTTCGGAGGCTGCAGTGACCGCTGTGAATGTAAAACAAATATTTTTCATCTGAAATGCCATGGCAGGTCAGCTAAACAGAAAAGAATAGCGGGTCACAGACTGGGAATGGCAGCAGGGTGGAGTGTTTACAGCTCCATCAACAGCTCGGTGTTAATGAGCTGAGTCCAAAAATTACCTCCCTATTGATGAGGGTAGGACGGAGCATATAGATCTGAAAGACAGTGATTCCCTCCGGCTGCAAGCAGAGCTTGGGGAGTGCTTATTTTTTCACTTTCAATTTGACTATTTTTTTTGGAGAGGGCAGGGAAGTTTTGGAAACCACAGTCATGCAGCCGTCTCCGAGCCTGGCACAGGTGCCAGTGCTGCAGCTGAGACCTGGTTGGGTGCATGGCTCCATCCCCTCCCCAAATGCCTCCGGGGTGCATGAGGAAGAAGAGCCTCAGCTGCAGAGACAGTCCTTGTTTTACACAAAGTAGATAAGGGAGGAGTGCAAATGTATCATAGAAAAAAGGTGTTGTATGCTGCAACGAATTGCCACAATTAATGGGAATGCTCTCATGGAATGCGCTTATTCAGCCCCTTGTCTTTCTGTCTTCTTTGCTTTCTGCAGGAGGTGTTGGCAACGCTTTGCCTAAGCCAAATGGGAAAAGCTCAGAGCACTGTTCCTGGAGGACGCTGCCTTTGAACTTCCTCTTCATCAGTGATGCATCAGTGATACACACGGGGAATTTTTCCAGGAGAGTTTCTTTTGCTGGAACAGCCACAATGTTGAGGGCCTTAGAGCATGGCACTGGACTGAGCTGCAAGGAGAGCCTGGTGTGTCCAAGTCGAATGGCTCCACAAGAACCCTTCAGGCACATCAGCTCTGCCCTTCCAGTCCCTGCTTATGATTTGAAAGTTATTTCCTATAGTTTGGGCATTTCTATAAGTCAGGAGAGAGGATCCCTCAAGAAATATCACTCATCAGCTATTAGTGAGATTCACTTATAATTTCCACTATACATTTGTATTAGTAAATGTATTATTTTATCTTATTTTAGGTGCTCGGTGGTGGAGGGCTAAAGCAAACACCATGATTTTTCCCCTAAGGAAAAAATATTTATTTTACACAGTACGTTCTGCTTATACAAGAGAATTCAAGCTATGTTTTTAAACATGGCACAAAAGCAGAAATAGTCCTAAATGCCTCAAACAGATGCTTTTAAACAATTTTGCAATACAGAAAGTATACCTTGTTGGAGGCAGACTACAGAAATGTTAACATCCTCTCAAGGTAAATCAAGTAATGGACTGTTGGCCTATTTTTCAAACTGCTTCTCCTCAGTAACTTGACATTTGATAGGATTATCTATTACCGTTGGATTTTGGTTGACTCTCTGGTATGCCTGAGAAGCTTGTCATCTTGTGATTTAAAGATAATAGAGCCAAGCATGTGAAACTGCACACAAAGAACAAACCTTTGACTCAGAACTGACTATTTTGCTAAAAAAGAAGAAGACTTCGTCTTGAGCTCATTTTGATACACTCACAGTTAATGAAATTATCCAGCGATAAGTTTCCATTCTAAATATTGCTGTACTATTTTTAAAAGGCTCCTACAGCATTCCGCGGAGAGCAGCCCAAGCACTGCACAGTGTGATAACGATACAAAAAAAACCCAAAGAGGGTGAGTTTGATTAAAGACTTGTGACAATAGCTAATGTAAGCTTTAACTAAAAATGTCAACTGCATTTGTTTTCAGTTTAAAGAGTTTCTGGATCAGAATGTACAGGTAGGAGTTATAACAATTTCAAGATTACACTTGACCTAGTAGAAAAAAAGATCATGTAAAAAGTGACAGCAGCTGTGACCCTGGGTGTATCCATGCACGTGTACATAAATTTGTAAACACTGGCAAAGAACTTAACCATTACAATTTTCCAAAATATGCAACATCTATTTTTACTATTAAGCTTCGCAATTGGCAATTAAAAAAAATGAAATGAGCAGAGTGGGCTTTTTAATATGCATGGTTTTATTTCTTTGAATTTCAAAATTACCTAGCATGCATTTTAAACTTTGGTACAATTTACAGGCTGTTTTCATTTCTATTTAAAAAAGACTAAACACTAAGATGTGTCCCCGCTTTGCATTCTAATTGCACGTAACTGATTTGCACAGCAGAACAAAAACCTAATTTTCAGATCATGAAACAAGCACTAAGAAATAATTATTGTTTTACTGGAGAGAAAAAAAAAACCCTAAAAAACGCATTTTCCACCTTTTCCCCGGCCGAATTTATGAGAACTGTTTGCCAGCTTGCAGGTTGCCAGCCTTCCTGGAACACCATCTATTACTCTTTAGGGACTAGAAAAAGGTAGACTGAAACATGCAACTGTTTTGACTGCATTCTTTCGTTTGCAACATAACACTTGCCTTTTATTATTTTATCTTCAACAATCAAGGGGTGACTAAATGGTTGCAGGTGGTGATGAAAATAAAAGCCATCCATCATTATTTATTAGGCATGAAAAAGATACACAATAATGTAATTTAATCCCGGAGCAGACAATTATTTCCACATATTGATAATACAATGTGAAAACTGTCATGAATCCTAATGTGATGTTCGCCTTTATTGGTGAACCACTAGTAGCAATGCTAATAATAAAATTGTATCAGAAAGGAAAAAGAAAAGTAATTATTTGCATATACCAATACTCTTGTAGAAAAACACATCATTACTAACTTTGAAAATACAATAACCATGACTTGTGTGGTACTTGGGTTTTGAAGTTTGCAAGTGCAAGAGCAAAATGTTCCTGTAAGTAAATATTTTACTGAGTTCTGTATCACTAAAACATTTTCACAAGTTTTGATGAAGGAGCTTTAAAGCCAGGAATGTGCAGCTGATAATCACCCCAGATACAGAGACACACAGATCTATCTGCATTCACATATTTGTGCACAACATTACCTCCATTAAAAATAATTTTAAAAATATCTTAAATATGGGCTCAGTTATAGCCCATTTCAGCCACTAGAAAGACTTGCATTGGTTCTGGTAGGCATCAGATAGCAACTCTTGGCTGTTGCTTTCTGTAAGTGAAGCTGAGCCTCAGCTTGGACTGGATAGTTCAGCCCCATCTTCCCATGGTGACAACATTCACCCCAAACAGATGCAAGCCCATGCCACTTGAGGCATAACTTATATCTCATTTTGAAACAGTAAAAGGTGCTTTTTTGCTGCACAAAATATCCATTTTTATAAATAAGCAACTGCACAAGCAAACTATATCTACTGCACAGCTAATCTACATTTGAATTAGCATGTCTGGGCATGCAAATCAAGTAATTACCTGCTCACATATAGCTGGCCATTTGCATGCACAAATACCTATTACACGCATTCAGTCACAGTACCGTGTGCCTGCAGCATTTACCTATATCTCAAGAGGGACTATCTTGAGGAAAAGGTTTATATTATCTCTTATGGACTTGGTGACTCCTACAATGATATAAGTGGTATTTGAAGTCATTAGGAGATCTGTAAACTCACTGTGCACACAGTCCCTTAAACTGAAGTCCCTTCAATTCAAGTCTGTAAGTCTATTGCCTGAGCACTTGTGTTAGCAGAAACATGGAAAATTTGTTGCAGAAGGAATAAAACCATGTACCACAAACCTTACAACTCCACCCTGAAAGCATGTAGGAACCCATGGTAGCATTTCCAGAGGGCATTTTCTAGGAAATGGCTGAGCACTTGCTATGGATTTGGTTGCTCCTGTAGGTGAAGGTGAAATCCTGAAGCTCTGAGGCCAGAAATAGAGCAACAGACAGGGGACATTGTCAAGGTGTCCCTGCTCAGCCACAGTTCATGTTGGCAGCAGCTGATTTATTGCAGGACCTAATTTCCCAACCATTCCAGCTCCTACGTTGCCCTCGTAGAAGGAGCAGACGGTTCAGCTGAGGTTGCCCAAAACATTGAGCATGGTCCATCTACCTCTCTGAAGGCCCTGGTGGCAAGGAGAGGGGGTCTGTGAGTAGGTGGAGTCCACATCACCTGTTACACAACAGCTGCAGCTCTCCTGGAAAACTATCTCAGAGGAGGAGGTGGTGGCCACAGTACCGGAGCAGCAACCAACGCAGAGCAAAGCGGGCCCCAAGGCGGCTCTGCTGCCGCGTAGCGGGTGCTGCTGCGTGGAAAGAGCAGCGGTTGCACTTTCACTTTTGCCTAGTGTTTAGGCTGTTGATAGAAGTGGTCTTGAAAAAATACAATTCGAGTTGTTTTTCTCCATTAATCAGTGCCTTTTCTTGTTTTTTAGTTTCAGCTGCCTGGCTTCATTACATTTGTTTGTCTTTCCTTCTCCAACTGCGAAGGGGAATCTGATTTTTTTTTTCTGAATTTGGCTTAGACACACAAATGTTAAGTTTTCTTTGTTTATAATGAAAGCAGGAGTGTTTCTTTCAACATTTTGAAGGCATCCCATAGCATTTAAAAAGCTTAGAGGGAGATAAGAAAGGTGGTGGGAAGACATTGGGTGTTACTTTAACACTGTACGTGGAAGGTTTTAGCAAAGTGACTCCACAACGTCCGTAGAATTTCACCAAATGGCCTGGGAACTGATGGCAAATTTGTGAAAACATGCTGGAAATGTTTTGTTGATATTCCTGCTGACATTAGGGGCAGATCCTCCATGTCACCACAAATATTTGGCAGTGGAGAAGACCAGAGATTTTGTTCAGCTCTGTTTGGAATCAGATAGCAAATTGATCTTGGAGGCTCTCCCTGGAACTCTTTGTATTTTTTGAAAACAAAAGATTTTCAGAGGAAGCCCTGTTTTTATTATGCATGAGATTGTTATGGGAGGAGAAAGGGGAGTCTGCGACTTGCACAAAAGAGCAGGGGAATCAGAGCTTTTGCTGGAATTGAACAGATTATTTCTGGCCTCACTTTTGTGTACTTTTCCCCAGGAACATGGATTTTTATGTGAGAAAAGATTATTTCTGAATTATTTATTATTTATTTACTTCCATCTTCAGCACCGTGTTCGGTGGAGGATCAGTCACCCAAGGGGCCAGTAAATGATGCCCGGAGGGTCTCAGGGACATGCCCAGAACCCACCACAGGACCAGGAAGCTCTGGTGCAAGAGGAAGGGAATCGCAGTCATCCAGGATGGATGCATGGTCTATTCAAGCAAAGTGCAACCACCCTTAGTTCCTTACTCTGCCCTTCCTCCAAGTGGATGACTATGCACAGAGTCCCAAGTGCTCTTTCTGATCCACAATCTACTCGACCTGGATGAAATCCCAGGCAGTGAGAGCTTTTCCCTTAGCTCTGGCCGATATTTCAACTCATGTTCCAGTAAGGGTCGATGTGTCCTGTTACAGCAAGGGAAATGCTCTTGCAGCACTATCATCTCACCATCTTCTAGGCTTCTTCCCCCATCTGGGACACTCTTTGGGAACAGACCAGAAGCAGCACTGGAAGAAAATTCCTCAGCATCATTTTCCTTTTCTAGCTAAAGGGAAACCCAGCAAAGCTGGAGCTGAGCAATGTGACCTGCACTTCTCCACAGACACTGAATGTTTCTGTGTGAAAGAGCTCAGCTATGAAGTAGCAAAATTTCCCAGAGGTGACAAGTGAGGACCTTTTCAGGGACCATGCTGTGTACACTTGCCTGGGCTGGTGGATTTCAGACGAAGCAAAGAAAAACTCTCCCTGGGAAGCTTCTGACTTCATAGATTGCTTAAATGCTAACCATGTTTGGCACAGGAGTGGATGTGATAAACTAGATTTATACAGCTACCCAAGGAAAAAACAAGAGGGGAATGTGGCAGGCAGTCAGTTTTGTGGTCTGAACCTCACAGGAAGGACATGTTTTCAGATCAGACCCCGGCTGTAACAGCTAGGCTGAAAGTAGAAGCAACAGCAGAAGAGGCAACTCCTTGCACTCCAGGAACGTGCACGTTATCTTTAAGTTATTTCTGCCTGGTGGCTGCCACTCTGTGCTCAGACAGAGGTCCAGCCACAGGGAAAGACTGATCGGCTGGTCTCACTGCTGTCCAAACCAAATCCATATCCCACAAGGATACACAGGACAGGATATTCATGACATTTGGATTTTGATGTGTGGTGACAAGGTGTCCTGCATTAGTTTGCAGCCATTTCATTAATTCCCCCAGATGATGGAATACGGAGTATGCTAGTGTTGTGGACAAAACCAAGCATGGTTGGATATGTTCATGCAATAAAGAAGAAATAAAGTGTGATGCAACTCAGGGAGGTACATGCAAAGCAGTACAGAGGGATAGGAATAATCCACAGTGTAAAGACAAGATGAAGAACAACTAACTCCATAGAAGTTCTCCAGGTGAGACCCTGCAGGAAGGCCTATGGGAGATCACAAGGCAATGGTCACACTGCTGTGATAAAAGACTTCCTTGGAACAGTCTTCATTATAACGCACAGCCACTCCTTCAAGCAAACATCCCTTCCAGTCTTGGTATATCTGCTGTGCCTTCTACCTCTCCTCCCATGCAGCGAGGAATGTAACAAAGTAGTGGGTGGGAGGAAGCGCAGATAAATATTTTGTAAGTAAGTAGTACACTATATATCGGGCACACGGATAGAAATAGCATTGTGCTCATTCTGTTTTCATTCTCACCAGCACAAAGCAGGAATAAATCCACTTGCCAAACTCTTGCTACATGCAAAAATGGAGAAAGTGAGTGGTGAATGAATGTGTCAGAAACAGTTGAATGTGGATCTTTTCATAAGCCAGCATCTTTGTTTTATTATCTGGTCATGCTTCTGTGCAAGAGGACTAAGTCTGGTCATTGTATGCATTTTTCTCCAGAGCCAGCACTATTATGGAATATATTGGAGACAGTGTGGGTGGAGCACAACAGCATTAAAAATAAAGAAATGTCTCCTTTTTTGTTTTTCTGTATAAGAACAAATCACTTATTCCCCACTGGATTTCATGAGTGTGTTATTTACCACTGTTTACTGTAACTAGCTTCCCATTATTACAAAAGTTGGCAAAGTGAACATGGGTCTGGAGCTTGCCCAGTCGCATTCCAACAGATTCTGCCAAAAATGAAAAAATGGGTTTTCCATGCACCTATCACACAAAGAAGCGTATTTAACTACATTTCTTGCTCCTGCTGATGCCAGCCTCACTGTCAGAGGGTACCCACAAGCCTACGAGAGCCCTCTCTGCCCTCAGAGCACTTCTCCTGATGCTCTAGGCACCCTACGAGCATGCAAATGCAGGGAAACCACAGGATCACAGCCTAATTTTAGCCTAGCTAGTCTGACTAGTACACACAGCAGTGCTTGATTTGGCTGAGCTCATTTATCCTAAGAAGGTAACGCAAAGATTTCTGAGCAACATGTCAGTCACTACTGTATAAGAGGAATTTGCAGGGTGTTATGTCAAGCCAGGGTTATGTCAAGCACAGCACACATGGGTACCAACCCACTACAGCCCCAATGATCCCACCAGCCTTTTCCTCCTTGGGTATGCAAGGACAGGGATCACAGTGGACTGCAGCATGCAGACATCCAACAAACAATAAATGGATATATATTTAACTCTCTGCTTGGTGTTATTTTCTCTCTGCTTGGTAAAACAATATTCTGTCAGCTTCCTCATTCTAATCAAACTGCAGGGCACTAATAAAACAAATCCAAACTAATAAAGCACATTTCCTCAGTATTAATCCTCTTAAAGTTATCAGGTTTTCACATCCCTAGATAGGAATAGTACTGACAAAGTTGAGAGATGAAAGTAGGATAAAAGAACCATTACTATACAACAGCATTAAGACAAAAATATAATTGCAAGGGCTGAACTTGATTATTATTTAAAACATGTGTTGGGTGGAGGCACCAGCCGGCAGGAAGCATCTGATGCTGATGAACCCGCACAACCTCAGCATGAGCACTTTTTGAGTATGAATGTAAAAGATTTACTAATTTCATTTTTTAGATGTTCTATTTGTTTTGAAAACATTTGGGGTTGCAAAACACATGAATCCTGTAACTATTTCCATAACGCCTGGAACAGTGGAACAACATTAGAGGTGGTGGGGGTGGGGAACACTTCTATATTTTTTTTCTGGGAAGAATTTCCATTAAAATTAAATCTAGTTTAATTATAGCTCCTCAGCAGTGAGTATGTGATTTCTGATTATGTCCCTGGTGGATGCTCAGGTTGGTACTGCTGTGGTTGGATTGAGGTCTGCTCCATTTCATTACTTTTTCCTTGAAGAGAAACCTCGCTGGTATTCGTGGAAGCCATGTGTCGGTTTGTGCAGCATGTCATTATGTATTAACATATCATACAGTTTGAAAAACACTGTACTGCTGCTTCCGGCTGGATTCTCTTTATGTGGAACGCAGATGACATTATTCTAGGTAATTCTCCTTCTTAAAAATCCAGGCCTCAAACCAATCAAACAGAAGAGAAACTTGCAGATGAATATGAACTAATTTCTTGGTATACCTCCAAAAAACACAAACAATTAGTGATGGGAGAAACCCAAAAGCTCAGTAGATTTGGGTTGGATGCACATCCAAGCTTGAACCTTGTGCAAAGCTGTAGGGGAACCTCCATAATTAGGGCTCTGCTCCATTATACTGGTGTAAACAGAGCCAGTGGTTACACCAGGGAAAGAGAGTTCAGAAAATGACCCCCTGGCTGAAGATCTCAGGAGAAAAGATTTTTTTTTTTTTTTTTTTTTTTTGTGAGATTTCTATTACTTCCTGTTTCTGGTCAGGTTCAGGTCAGGAATAGCTTTTCTCACAGTACTGGGGCACTTCTGTTCCCATTCTCAACGGGCCAGGAAGAACTGAGGAGCATGGAAACAAAAATGAGACAGGCTTTCATAATGCAGGAAAGAACTGCTTTGGGCTAGGCCCGAGCAGCGGGCAAAGGGCAAGGTTTATTTTGTCTGAACTGGTTCCTGTGTCCATAGTAATAGTGAGGAAACAGGAGTGCAAGGCAGGAGAACACAGTAACGAGTTTGGATCACATCACCAGCACGACTTGCAGGTCACTAACACTTCTGATTTGCAAATGATGCTAATAGCACCTCCTTCCTACATGGAAAGGACCTTCACAATTTTGCTTTTTGTGGAGAACTGTTTTGGGATCATGACTTGTGCAAACCTCACCGTTACAGGATCAACATCATGGGATAGCCAAGATCAAGAGGAAAAAAACAAGCATCCCATTTACCTGCAGTGCTTCACACCCCTCACTGCGCTCACATGAGAACGGCCTCCTGGAAGATGCTCTCTCTTTTACGCAACTCAAGTGGAGAGAGAAGCTCCGGGCATGAGACAGAGCATGCTTTCACCAAAAGAAGTAGCCTAAGCCACTTGTGTGAATATATCATGTCTGAGCAAGATACAGCATCAGGCCCTGACATTAATGTAGTTTCTCTAGAAAAAAATAACGATACCCGGCATCTTAAAACAAAGACAGATGGGTTGACAACAACCTGTATAGACGACTGTGGTCAGCAGTGACACTGATTGAGTCAGACTTCCCCAAACTGGCAACAGCTTCTGAATGCCAGATCTCACAGTAAGTCTGAAATGACACTAGATACAGCATCATGTTGCTGTTGTGATTAGGATACTTTCTGATATGGTAGGAATGGATGAATATGTTAGATCTGTACTCTTATGATCTCTCAGTTAGGGAGTTGGTAAAAGGATGTCTTAAAATGGGAAATATCCTCACGGACTTTTCCAGAGAAAATCTGCACTATAAAAAATAACAACCATGCAGATACAAGAATCTTTTTAAAGAAGCAGCATCTGTGAGTGAGTCCTTCCTCATCTGAAACACACTTCAGCAAAAAAGAAACTACAACTGGATTAGAAACAGAGATTTCAACCACAGAGTTGTTTCGAGCAATGCGCATCCAGCTCTCTGGGGAAGAGTTTGAGGTACCAGATATTTCCTCTACTTCTTTTGCAACTCCCTTACCAGCAGCGAGCTTTGAGGAGGTTGCTGGTGCCAGATGGGACAACCAGCCTGTAGTCCACTTTGTACCAGTCTCTCCTTCCTATGGCTGCCCGACTCCTTGGGTGCCATGTGCTGGACTTTGCACTTCTAAAACAATTCCCACTCTGCTCCCCCTGTACATCTCTCCTCAAGGTCCCTTTTTTCTTGGGTGTTGGGGAAGAGGTTATCTTATGCTTAAAGAGAAAGGCAACTTCCTATTTGGAAAGGAGAACGGGTAGCTGGAAGTTTATTTTTGATGCAGAGGCTGAATGTATTCATCTGCTGTTTTTAATACTGTGTGCTCATCCTGTTTTCCGTGATTTGTTTCAGTGTTCCATAAAAGGCCTTGCAATTCTTATCGAAAGGCTTACATCATACCCTGAGCCATGCCACTCACAAAATACTTATGGTTTCTAGTGGACACATCTCATTACCACTGCAGCACCTTTTTCTTCAGTTTTCCTATGGCCTCAGAAATGTTCAGCCTAGCTGTTCAGCAGCTTTTCCACTTATCCAGGCAGAGGTCAAAGGTTCTTTGTGGATTCATTATGAATTCATATATATACTATCAGCTGATCTGGAAGTCAGATAATTGACAGAGTACATATAATTATTTCTTTTTTATTTTCATGGTCTCTGGATCAACAAAGATACATCCTTACGATCCTTACTTGGATGATACCATTTATCAGCGCAATGCCAGATTACATACAGACAAGAGCAATCCTACTGCTGCATTAGTTTCTAGCAGAGAGAAATCTCATCCGGTTACACAAACAGCCTGAGACTTGGCCAAAGACATGCCCAGAGTTGCTGACCTCATGGCAGCATGCCCTGACATCATGCAGGCCATATTGTGTTTTTACAAGTTTCGCCAAGGTCAAAATTTTGACTTCGGAAATCAAGGACTATGACTCCAAGAGATGCACATAAAAATCCTCATGCTCAGTAGTATTTTCAGTAGTACTTAGAGCTTTCTTACCCCTTCCTGAAGTTATCATTCAATCGATGATGGAGGAAACCTTGCAGAGTTCCTCGGCAGAAAGTCATGGCAAAGTTATGAACAGTGTTCTCTACCACATCATCTGCAGACTGCAATTCTCAATTAAAATTCCCAACCTATCTGCAATATCCAAACAAAGGACTACGAAACACTTCTCCAAAGGCCAGTGTGGAACCCAGGGTAGTACTATCCCTCTCTCCAAGCCATAGCGCTCTTTGGGAACGTGGCCTTGCTTTGGCTGCATGCGCTGAATTATTACAAACTCTCCCAGCTGTTTCCTTTACTATAGCAAGAAGGTCACAGAGATCAGCTCCTGCTCAAAGAAGTCCTCAACTTCCACTTCATCCCCTCATTTATTTCTTACTCTCCCCTTTTTACTTCTTCCCTTTCTTCCCAGAAAGGCTGTTCCAACCGCTTGGATGTGCTGCAGAGCAAAGCTGCTTTAATTTGTACCAGCGGAGCTCAGATCACTTCACACATATCACAGGCATAATGGGCAAAAGGATGAGCATCATGCAAATGTGTGAGCGATATTGTCAGCACTTCAAGGAAGTTGTACACACAGCTCTACTTAGTTAATAATGAGACGTGCACACCTTCTGTGCACCTCACTGAACACACATTTAAACATATGGTTGCTAAGATAGACTATATCCTGCCAGCCTTTTTTTCTTAATTAAAGTTATGTGAGTTATGAAATACTTTCCTTTATATTAAGCTCTTATTCCTGTGGAGAAATTTCTATTTGTTTTTATCTCATTTGAGCTTCAAGGTTAATCTTAGTTTAAGAATCTTGCTCGCTGGGATAGCAAACTCACGGCGCTTCAGCCTGATCTGCGGGTGTGGGTGAGCGTGAGCATCCTTTTGTACCACACTGAGACTGGATGCCGCTGGCTGAGCATCCTCCGTGCACTGAGTTGCCCTACAAATATTAGGCATAGATGTAGGTGACTATGAAAACGGTACATGAGGGATATTTTCCAAATCCAATTTAGAGCCATAAAAACAAAACCAAAAGGTCAGATGCAGGAATTTATATCTAGTTTTACAAGACAAGGCAAATATATGAAATGTTTCAGCCTGTGATCTGGGAATTTAATTTTGGAAGTCTTCATATATATTTACTTACTCTGTTATATGACAGGAGCAAGCAATAATTTATTTCAGCTTGAAAAGAGACATTAATAAAGGAGAAAGATTAAAAATCAGGTATTTTTATCAAATTAGCATGCACAAAATAACAACTATTTCTGCTTTGCCCACAGATAAACTTTTTATGCCCTGTAAACTCTACAAAAATACTTGGTCACAATATAAACACAAAAATGAGTCTCTGAATTATTTATACAAGTCTGTCTTCCCTTTGGCCTATGGATGTGCTGTAGTTTAGGATGGATACTTTTTTCCTATATTGATTAGTATTATATTTTTGCAATCAGCAAAATCAGCAAAAGCTCTTCTCTTTCCTCTTTGCTTCAGGATATGCAAAGAATCATATATTATGGAACCACAAAAAGTCACCTTTAAATGCTGCTCCTGGCCACCACCACCTTTCTCTGCAGTCTTTTAAGGCACTATGTTATTTCTTACCCTCTGTATCCATTCTCAAATCATTATTTCCTTTCCATCCATTTTCCTCCTGACTCCTATCTCAGCCTCTCAATTGGCTTTTACTTTTTCTGCTCTAATCCCTGTGCCGTCTCTCATGATAATCCCTCGCCTACAGGTATTTGCTTCAGTTCTCTCCTCATTTATTCCATTAGGTCTTAAATGGTTAGCCACCAGGTACTTTTAATATATTTCAATTCCATGTTAAAAATCACATTCATGTAACATTCCTAGTGGGAAAAGAAGTTTTGTTATGTTACATGCTGCTATAAGGGCTCTGCCTTAAGAAAACCTCTCTCTCAAAATGGGTCCAACCAAAAATTCTTTTGGACTTCCATGTTCACACAGGTGGACCCAACACCTCGTTTCTTCTCTCCTTGCAACATGGAGGTGGATAGCAGGTCTGTGCAGAGTTACCGTAAGATAAGAGCATGACATTTAAACATTAACAGTTTTGACAGCCCTTAATCAACACACTTGACAGCAGAACAGCTCTATAGAACGGCTCATGCTTGCAGAAGCAACTGCCTTTAGTGCCTAAGAACCTCAGCCCTGAGCTGGTCCTGTGTTTTGCCTGCTGTACTTCCTTCCCTCCCTGCAGTATTACATTTGAGTACAGACCATCTTAAAAAGGGGGTGCTTTTTATTTATGAGTTTTCCTAAAGCATGGCAACATTTAGGGGCCAGAATGTGAGCTCTTTAATATATAGAAAAGGGAAGAAGCTCTTTTTGCCTGTATAGGAAGGGTGAAATTCAATGTGTCTGTTGTATAACCCCATTTAACCATCAAAAATGTTGCAGAGAACTAAAAGATAAAATATAGATCTACTGTTCTTTTTTTCCCCCACTTGATCTTTTGTGTTTGATCATAAATGCACATTGTGAAAAGATGTCTTATACCTCCAAGCTAAACACTGTTTGCTACTCATTAGTGATTTATAAATGATATTTTCTCCCTGGTGACATATCTTTTGATATGATTCTCTAATAATAACATCCACCAATATTAAAATAAGAACATCCCCATGTATTGTGATCACCTTCAACCACATTTCCTCACTAAAATTAAATTTTAGCACACCAACTGATATTGTATGCATATATTTGTCTACCATCATTATAAATCTCCTAAGGGTCTCTCTAAAATGATAGTTTTGCAGTAATTCTACCTAATGCTCCAAAGCAAGAAACTAATTACATGCTGACTTTTCACTAACTTTGATCTTTCAAAACCCATACTCTGAAGTTTCTATAGGTAATCATATAATTACAGTGCACTAAGTGGTATAAAATTAACCATCAACATTTTTTTCTTTAAATACCATTAACTCTTTTTGCAAATAAACATTTAATTGTAAATACTAATATTTCAGTAGCTTGCTGTTTATGACATTCCATTGTAAGTTTGGCTGTGTAAGATTTTGACATAAAATCTAATTATGTGCACTAATGTTTGTAACAAATGTCTTATTCTGATGCAAAGAGTTTCAGTGGAAGAGGCTACACTCAGAAATCTTGAAAAATATGTTTAAGAAAGGCCAAGGATAAACGATAGTGGTAGGAAATTACTGAGATTTCTCAAGGGAATCTCCAAGTCTGTCGAAAAAAAAATGACCTCATTTGTATTTTCCCAATGAATTGGTGTGATGTTTCCTGTAAGAAAAATTGAAAACAATTGTTGCTTTCAGTTGAACTCTATTGCTATAGAAAAAAAACTTGAATTTCCTCTTTGAAAAATGTAAGTTTCTTGCTTGCATTTCAAGCATAATCAGAAGAAAGTTCAATTTTTTAAAGAAAACAAATGCTTGCAGCTTTCTTAGACAACAAAGGAATAGCTGTGCTGCTCAGAGCTTTTTCCCTTTACACTTTCAACCTGCTATTTTAGCTCAGCAGTAGAGGTATGAAATCCTCTCCTCCTGAACGCTGCGACCTCCCCCTGCACGCGGCGCACACAAATGAGGACAAATACAAATTCAAACATGCTCCGCAAGGACGTGCCGCTGCCTCTCCTCAGGCTCCGCTCTTGCATTTCCTCACATGGAGGTGTCCCACTGACTTCGGAGAGGTCAGGCTTGCACCCCGGAGGAGGCAAAGCGGATGGAAATTAATTGCCTTGTGCACCTCCATCCATCTCGGGCCTGCTTGCGCCAGGGGGACCACACGGTGCCAGGAAGAACAACCCGGGGCGCAAGCACCTCTGCAGGCAAAAAGGCTCCAACATGATGTTGTAATCAGGTTTGCATGTGGGGTGGAACAGGGATGCTGGATGTTCATCCACCCTGACTGGAGCAACGTTGAGAAGCCACTGGTAGATTTGGTGACACCCTCGTCCCCTGCAGTAGTGCTGGTTGCAGAGCCTGGACCAAAGGGCCCATGTTTGGTCCATCACCAAAATAGCACCCACACCAGCTACCGTGAGCTCAGCCTGAACTGCAATAGTGACCATGGGGAGAGGGAAGGGCATGCAAAATCTCCAGAATCCCTAAAAAACTGCCACCCTCCTGCTGCCTGCAGTGCCTCTGTGGATGACTCAGCAGCACGGAAAGGAAACGTGCTGCTGGTGAAATGGGCCTCTACCTTTACGACATCCCATCTGTGCACCTTGTTTGTCTAGCAACATTCAAAACCGCAGAAAAATCCGAGCACCACATTCACTTTAAAGCTGAATAAACAAAAATTTGTTTTGACTTATCATCAATCATGCCATGTGATCACAGGGCATATTGTGTGCAAACGGCAGTTGTTTTATCTGGAGCTTCAACCTTTAAAAAATTCAAAACAGTAAAGTTGTTTATTTGACACCGGTCCTGACCCCCAGGCTTTAGCCCTGCCTCCTGACAAAGTGAAAGAAAGAAAACACATCTTGCTTCTTCACTGCTGTGGCATAAAGGAAACCCGACTTCTCGGGAGACTTTTGACACATTCCTTGCATTTACAATGCACCAATGGGAACTTTATCTCCTTCTTTTCTATTTTTCTAGAAACTGGAGGAAGAAAGGTGTTTACATGGCATTGCACATGGTAGCAACTCTCATTATGAGGCTCTGCAGACACACAGTATGTGCATTGAAGTTTGGGAATTGCATTACTTAAGAGCCCTGTGGTTAGAAAGATGAATTCGGGCAGACAATAAGGAATAACAGTTTGAAAGCCATGCTCATAAGCCATTTGCACAGATACAGTTAACAAATGATAGGCTCACACTTTTTTTTTTGTGAACTAACTTGAAAACTCACCACAAACTATTTTTGACGAAACACAGTCTTTTCCCTCCCTTTGCTTCTTCCATCAAGAAATGGAAGTTGTGAAGAGATTGCATTTTGTGTTTACATGTGTATATGGGTCTTTCTGGGAGAGGGGGAGTGCATTTTTGCCTTGAAAACATCAGGAATGACAGAGCACCTAGAAAGGGTGCAGATTGCTGAATAATATGTGGCCATTAGGTATGATAATGAAAGTTTCTGTCTTTTTTAAAACCTCTAAAATTAACACCATAATTTTCATCCAAGAATGAAGAGCAATTACACACCAGGAACGCATAAAGCTTTCACTGCATTCTATACATCCATTTTTGTGCTACTTTAACTTCACCATGTTGAGGACAAACTTTCAAATTCATCACATGTCCCTGCATAAAGCTAAACACATTCTGCTTCTTAACTGCTACAGCAAAAGGGAAAAACTGACTTCTTTAGAGACATTTGACTTATCCCTCCATATGCCAGGGCTGTAGCTAAGAATACTGGGATTGATTTGATCTCCAGACTTCCTATTTTATCTTGGATAAGTCTATTCAGTTCTGTTTCTTCACATTTTAAAGATGATAAAAAAATAATAATTAACTTCAAATAAAGACAGCATGATACTATCTAACATAATGTTTTTAAAGTGCTTTGACATCCCCAGTTACAGGAATATAAGAGCTACCATAAATGTTCTCAAGGAAAGGTTTGCTGGGAGAGGTAATGTCTTTTATTAGATTAATTGATATATTTGGAAAAAATGGACCAGCTTTGGGGCACACTCATGTTTGCTGCTTCCGCTTCAGATCTGGAAAAGAAGCTGTATAAGTACATCTGTTGATCTAAACGGGATATTACCTACAAACCTTACTCTTTTATAAGCCTGGACCATGTAAACTTCAACAAACCTACTTCTGCAACATAAATAATCTGAGCAAGGGTCTGTACAATCTCATAAACTGTCTCTGAGAGCAACTAGCGTTGGACACTTGGTAGGCAGGTGGTAGTATTGCATTCATCCCAAATAACCAGCTCATCAGCTCTTTCTACTCCATAACCTCAGCAAATGGCCTATCCAAGGCCTTTGTACTTGAGCATTCTGCTTACATTTAAAAGCTGATGCTCACTTGCTTTTCAAATCCTTATGCGTGTTTCCATCTCATATTTCATTTACTAGGGTTTACATGCAGTCCCCAGGGGTTAAGTCTTAATGCTAACCAGTTGGCACAAATAACCTCTTGAACCCATCATTCTAATTACACTGATTTTTTTTTTGGTCTTCTTGCTTTTTCTCTCTTCAGTGCATTACCCTGTTACTATCCAGAGTGACTGCTCCAGAAATGCAGTCCATCTACTGCAAGCATACTGATGGAACATCATCCAACAGTGCATAAGGAATGAAGTCACTTATAAAACAAGACAGGGCAGAGAGAAGAAGAAGAAGAACAAAAAAAACCCCATTTCTTCCAAACTAAGATGTCTTCTTTCCTCCCTTTGTCCTGTACTTGGGAGGAGGGAGCAGAGAGAGGTTATGAAATCCAGTTATATTTTTGTGCTAAGTTGGAAGCAGCTCTATTCAAGAGAACAGCACATTGTTGGTGTAAGTTAGGTCAGGATCAGGTCAGGCTCGCAGAGTCCCTCCATTCCTCCTCCCCACAGATTGGTGCACAGCTAATTGTATTTGGATGAATAATTCTAATAAAGATGTGACCTTTAATGCCAATTGGTGGTTTTAATTTTGATTCATAATCAGTCACCTCAATGTGATCCTTTCTCATGTGTGAACAGCAGTGAGGCCACTGTGCATATTTACACACAAAAAACAAATACGGGCTCAGGGAGGGATCCCATGGGGTGAATGCATATATTGCAGATCTTAAAAAGAAATTTGTACATTACTGTATTCTGAAGTGAATAAAAGTGCATAAATTCCTAGGAATCAAAGATAAGTCAAAGGGAAAAAAAGGCATTCACAAGTAGAAAGCAACCCCCATAGCTCATGAATAGCCTAATTATGAGAGAGCCCCACAGGCAAATGCAAAGTTACCAACACAATTGCCTTTGGAGCTCACAGAGGGGTCAGATGCTACCCTCAGAATATTATCTTCTATAGCATAGCACCTGGGTCCTGTACTTTACCGTGCCATTCAAAAACCACAACAAAGCATTGTCCAAGGAGGCAAGAACCCATAGAAACTCAACATGGACATTATTGTAACACGTGTGCCTTTGAGAATCAGTTGCCTTCTCTTATTGTGAAGCTTCTCAACGCAAACACTTAAAACCGATGAAACTTCTTTTCCTTTCTTATGAAAGCAAAAGCCACTTTTCTCACCCAACATACAAGAAATGACTATGGAAGTAAAGGGTATTGGAGAAAGGTTATCAGATATAGAGCCTTCAACACAGGAAAAAATAAGAGCAGGAAAAAAGCTTTGACTGTCATCCATAGACCTCAATTTCCTTCATAGATCCAAACTGACCTGATAATAGCAACTGTCCTCCTTCCTCATTCACTCCAGCCAACCTGAATCCTGCTCTCACTCCTCTCTTCTCATCATAGGCTCTTATGATTTGGGTTGCTTTAGTAAGCTTGGTCCTTCCTTGCTTTTCTTCTGTGATGGGTGCTGAATTACTCTACCCCTTGGATTTGCTAATAAGACCATGTAATTAGTCAATTAATTAATTAAGTTAATTAAGAAGTCACTTAACAGGACTCATCTGTTGTACAATGCTGAGAAGTATCTACTTGTTGATTAACAGTACAATAAAATCTCTTTAAATCCTTCTAACATTTAGTAGGATGTGTATTCAAGTGCTTAAAGGATGCATTTAAATTTACTTTTTCACAAAATTTCTGTTTTCCTTTAGATACTGCCTTGGTCTCAGACTGTGAGCATTTGATGCTCTTAGGGAAAGGAGAGAAGTCCCTTTTCTACCTGTGTGTCCTGTATGTTCATGTGCATGGGAACTTCTCCAACACAGGTGGAAATGGATGTCAGAGTGTTTTTTGATCTGAGTCTGTGATAGATAATGTATGGCTCAGTCACTTCAGCCCGCTCCAAGGGATATAACTTCTTATTGCTATAAACAGCTAAGAGTAAATGAAACCCTCGGTTCATCCCCATCATATTCTAGGGGCAAGACGGTAGCGTGCTGACTACAGTAGAGCAATGATCATGTCCTCTGCATACCACTGCAGAAGTGCACTTCTGGATTAACTGTTCATTAAGAGGAGTTCAGGATGGGAGGATATGAAAAGGCAGAAAAAAACCCTTATCAGCTGAAAATGGAGCTTGCTAAGCTTGTAAGCAGAATAATATAATGCATTTTCCTGTAAACTGGAGATCTCTGCTCCGTAGTCCTAGAATTCCTAAACATAAGTATAAAGTTCTCTTTTATTTTTTCTTAATAAAGAAGACCCATTTATCCAATTAGGCTATAGACTGTTTTCATATTTGCTGTGTGGAGATCCAGAAACATCATATGGTTTTGAAATAGGCAGTTTAATCGGATTCAGAATTCATTTCTCTCAGAATCTAGACTGAGTCAGTATATGTGGTTTTAACTAAAATAATATTTTGTTAGACTCTAATACGATGTTAATACCCATATGAGACAGGGTAATACCATTCAGTGTTCATCTTAATTAACTAACATTAACTATCATTAGACTTTTATATGGTACAATGCACATTGCTCTATAACTCCAGTACAGATCACATACAGCTACATTACAATACATAATATCAATCATGGTTTTCTGCAGGCTTTCTTAGCACCTAGCTTTGATTTTAAAAGTTAAGGTCAATGTTAAGTGTTACACTTCATCCGAAAAAGTTAAAATCAATGTTAATTAACTATGTTAATTAAATGTTAATCAGTTAAAGCATTTTTCATCCATTTCTCTGATAAATTGTGGTCAGGTAATCTTGCATACATTGTTTCAGATGTCATATGAATATGTCATCACCCTTGGGATGACTAGGAGGGAAGTCCAAGACAAGCATTCTTGCTAAGATAAAACAAATTGCTTATCTCAGTATAGAGGCAACTGAATTGCATTGGAAATCCAGGCTCTTGAATAGGAAATTAAAAGCACAGAAAGACAATACCCCCATTGCTACTCATGATGGTGACCACAGCGATATCCGAAAGGACTTCGGGCATCTGTGAGCCTTAAATTGGTGTCTCTATGCCACACTATAGGTCAGTTATCAAGGACAATAACTGTTAAAGTAAATTTCATGAGAGTTCAAGGACATGACTGCTCATATCAGGACCTATACACTGATCACATTGGCAGACTGAAACTTGGCCACACTGAATCACACCTAAGGAAAAAGATACTCCTGTTCCACAGAGCTGACAAAGTAACACAATGTGATAGACAGAAGAGATGTTATTAGAGACACTAGAAAACAATGGGCATCAGCAGGTGGAATGACTGGTCTAAAATATCCCCTCAAATCTTGTGATTTAGCCAACCTTGTGACATGTTGCCTGGTCAGGTCCAGAGCCCTGAGTGCACTGAGGGGTGTTGCTGAGAAATACTTCTTAGCATGGCTATAAATCACCCATCTGCTGTTTGTTATAAAGACAAGCCCTTTTCTCTCAATCTAGTCATAAATCTAGCTGTCAAGTTTCTGGAGCACTTGATGTCTACACATTAAACAATAATGTAGATAATGAATAATAGCATCCTAGTTTCTCTGTTTTCTAACTGTCTCCTCTTGTTTCTGCGGTGTGGGCACTCATTTTCTTGTGTTTCAGTTCTAAGTGCAGTAGTTGCCTGGTGGGAAAACAGGGATTTGGTGTCTTTTTTTTAGTTAGAAAAACAATAGTTAATATCTTGTGACTGCAGATGTTCTCTCTGATATTGTGGAGTTCAAAACTACATGCAGTGACTACCAGTGGCTTCTGGGCCAACTTGAATGGGTACAGGTAACCCTGCATTATTCCAAATTGGGCTTGAATACAATCCTATAACAGTGTTTCATGCTATTTACCATAAACTTTTAAATGAGCCTTTGAATCAGAGAATACCTGAAGTATACAACCACTGTGCCATATAGTAAGCATGTGAATAGGCACAGCCTAGTAAGAACTCCTAAAGATCACAGTTATTTTCTTTCAAGTTCAAAAACATTGTATATAGTATTGCATCTAGTGTGTGTATATATATGTGTGTGTGTAGTATGTATATATAAATATACAGTATTGTATATAATGTATATATATTACAGACTGAGAAATTTTAAACAAGACACAGTTCTTCAAATGCCTTAAAGATATTGCTTACAATTAATTGTATTTGAAATGTATGCTCCAGCTGGATTTCAGTCAAACCACAGTTCTTTGCATGTTACTGAGATGGTTCTTTTGGCTGAGAACTGAGGATCTATCCTGCCATGTAGAAAATCTATTAGAAAAATAAAATAATAAAGCTGTGACATAATTGACCATGGGTATCAGCATTTTGCATGCCAGTGGAAATCAATATTTAAAGTGTGGTTCCACTTTGAAAAAATGTCCATATAAAAATATTGTACCTTCCTCATTAGATCTGCTTGGCCAAGGAGACAACTCCTTTATTGCTGATAAGGCATTATTCCTTCCTTTGTTTTTTTCCTTAGATTACTACTGAAGAGCAAATGAGAGCACAGAAAAGTTAACTCTTGTGAGGTGACGACCCTGGTAAGTCCATCCTAGGGGTACAGTTTGGACTGATGTGAACAGTAAGTGACTTGGCGTTGCCTCTGAGCTGGCTGGTGGAATTTCTTGACTTCAAGAGGAGAAGAGGGCTATGTTGTCCCAGTGAAGAGCTTCATCTTGCCAAACTTCTGCACTGACCCAAGTCTCTCTCTGCAAAGGAGATTTAAGGTGGTAACTGTTGCAGAGCAATAGGTGCTCTGCCATGTGGCAATCTACAGCACTAAAGTTAGGTGGCTGGTCCCTTATAAATAAGATGATGTCTAGACATCTAGAATGAGCTTAGCAGATGTCAGCTATTAAGTGGTCAACAGGAATTGTGGTTTAAATACTGCCAGTTTCAGGAATACAGAAAATTTAATTCGGACTGCAAAGCAAGCTCTCTATTCGGAAATCACAGTCCTCGAGTAAGATATCTGAGCCATTTCATTCAAAAAGTGACAAGAGGACAAATGCTCTTTTCCATTTGCCCCTCTTACTCTTCATGATCATCTCAGCTCTCTTTCCGAGCTTAATAGATACTCAATTAATCCTGGCAACCGTTCCACAGGAAGGGAAGAGTGCCCTCCCTAATCCCAGACTCCTTCAGTGATGGCAGCAGATACTCTTCTGGGAACAAGAAGATAAAACTACAGCTATACAATAAATTAAAATTCAAAGTGTTTTGATGGACACAGACATGATCACTAGCTCCCTTCCATTTACCTGCCTCCATTAGACATGGTCTGAGAATCGTTACTTTCTCCATACCAGATTAGCAGACAAAATATGACTTGTGGAAACCAGCAAGTCTTGGCACAAGACACATCCTGGACTGCCAAACACTCTTAAAACTGACAAGCTTCTGGGTAGATGAAACTTTGGGAGGCTTAGAAATTTTAGTGCTCTGATGTTAGGCAACAGCTAAGTGGGATATTAGGGAATAAAGTTTTAGTTTAAGTGACAAAAGAGGTGGATAAGAATGTAAATCCTGGCTAAATTCCACTGTGTTACAAGCTTAGGGAAAAAACAAATCCTCTCTTCCTTCCAATCTTCCTACTATCAGAGATGGAGCAGGAGACTTCACTGTGTTTACTCTTCCCATTCCAAAATGCTACTAACCAGACTATTCCTGTAGTCCTGTGTCTAATGGTTAGTTCTGGAAATGACCCCTGGGATATTTTTCCTTTTCTCTAAGAAAGGAAACTATCTGGGGGAGAGTCTAGTTCCTAGCAGACGGCAAGAGTTTGTTCCATTTCTTCCTACTGAGTAAGATTATTCTGGGAAGAGCCCTGGCAGCCTCTACCTAGGATGAAGACAGCAGCAGAGCTGTTGTTCCACCAAGAACATGATTAAAAACTTTCAACATATAAGAAAGAACACCTAGAATTTAATAATTTAATCTTTTATATGCCCACCAGGTAGGAACAGTTGGGTGACCACTGCCGAAGAATGTAAGAAAGCATTTAGTAATCATGCAATTTATTTCTAAGCAACAAACATCTGACTGAACCGTTGGAAGTATAAAATGAGGTAGAAACATTTGCAAAAGCTGGTGAAAACAAAGCTATGGCTCGGGAAATGCCAGAACATTTTGCCCTTGATATCTCATGCTGATAGGGAGAGACTCCTGGCCTAGAAGAGCAACAGTGTAGATGGTAGAAGAGGTAAAGATCACCCACGCTGAAGGCTCGCGGGACCCTGGGGCTCTGCACAAGTCAAACTTGCTTAAGCTTAGTTGGATATAAAAGATTTGTTTTTGCTAATGCCACCTAAACGACTGTTGTCCCAGATCCACAGCCTTTCTATCCCATTATTTCTGTGCTGTGTCGTGTGGGTACAAGCAGCACTGCTGCGGGCATGAGCAATATATGTATGTACAATATATGAAGTACTAATACCTCTTCACTCGTTTATATTGCCCCTGAAAACACATCCCTGATAGAGCAGCTAATGCCATCTCTGAGCAAAACTTGGTTTCTTCCCTGAATTGGTCTCTCTGAGCCCCTCAGGCATTGCCTTCCCCGGCTGCTGAGCGTGCGGTACCAGAACCGCGTGTTGCTGCTGGGAGGAGAGGTGGGAGGACAAACACAAACAGTATTTTTAAAATGGTTCTGCTTTCTGGACACTCCAAGCTGGAGTGGTAGGGTGAGAAAAACAGATCTGGGGGTTTGAGTGCGTCACACGACTTGGGATTGTGCAGCAGGGAGATAGATGGCCAAGGGAGATGTGATTTGGGTTGGGATCCTACATCTCTGATGTGCCTGCTTCAGGATTCCTCTGCTCTGGTAAGAGAGTATTCTTAAATACAAAATTTTTCAAATAAAGCACGTCAAAATGCCTCTATATTTGTGAACTGTTCATGCTTTAAGGACTAAAGGCCAAATTGAAATGAAAGGTTGTCCAGCGGGAGATTTGAAGGGCCACAAAAACAGGAGCTGGCAAGTGGCATCAAGAGGGTTGATCCTTCCCAGACCTGCTTTTTCCTTGCAAAACCGGTGGGATGTATAAGGATGTGTTAAAATTATCATTTCTTTCTTCTATCATTTCTTTCTTACAATGCTGGAAAAATCTCCAATCTGTCCTACACCAAAAGTTTTATTTTTTTCCTTTTTTTTCCTGCATCCAAGAGGATAATGCAGTACCAAACTGCCAAGAAAAGAAACAGGGGTGAGTCATTAAAGGGAAATTTAGTAGAAATGATAACACTTCACAAAAATGAAAATTACATTTACTGTACATGGGCACAGTAAAAAGTCCTTTTTCATTGCACTTCAGAGTCGAAAAGGAAAGGACTGTCATTTCAACACAGCTATACAATATAACGTGCTTGCCAACAGTTTGTTTTTCTCTTAAATGTAAGTTGTTTTGACAAATTTCTTATCAATACAATACTCTTCAGAACTTGTGCATGACCATTGTGACTATATAGGAGTTTATTTTTCTGGCCTTTTTAATGTTAATAAACTAGTATCTTATTTCTCAAAGGAAACTCCTGAGATTTCTGCTCAGCAGCATCTGGCAGTTTCTATTTTGCAATAGTAATAATAAGAATAAAAAAAAAGGAAACATGGAAAATACATGCAAAGTGTCACTAACATCTTTTATGGTTGAGGATAAACAAAAAAGATTTTTTTGCATTCATCTTTTCAAGTAAACATATCTGAATAATATCCCTGTTGAAGACATCAAAGTTTAGTATGTTAAATATAGGATTTCCCAACCCTACTCTCAGTGGAACATAAGAGGATGATGCATGGAGTAAAAAATTTAGTTACCTTATTTTTCATCTGTGGATTTGGTTTGCTTTCTGAACTGTTTTTGCTATTTATGGGACTTGTATTATAACGATATCTGTTTTTCAGCTTCAGTGAATAAGACTTTCTGCTGCAGATCTGGAGCTTTTTGAACTGATATCACAAACTTGGCTAAACAATAATAATAATTTTCTAATATGCTGGGTCAGTGATCTGAAGATTCTCCTATATGAGCCTCTCTGGGAAAGCTTAAGTATATAAACTTACATAGAGAGTATAGATGGCACTCCTCCAGATAAATTAATAGTTTCAAGGATTTAAGGGCAAAAGATGTCCTGCCTAGGGTATTTTAGCTTGAAAGTTGGACAAAGCAAAAGCAGGTTTAAAGTGTTTTTTAGGCCTTCTCTAGACACTCCGAGCAGGTGAGAAATGTGCCCTCCGCCTCTGAGTGACGGCGTGGATAAACGCGGAGGAGCATTTCCTGCACGGAGAGGGAAGCTCCTGCACACGCAGCCCCTTTGATCAATGCACACTACAAACTCAGGCTGGTAAATTCGTTAAACGGGGCTTATGGAAAAGTGTAGCTCTGTAAAACAAATTAGGCCATCACGTCAGAAGCTCTTTTCCTCACCCTTGCCCAGACAGGGTCTTTCGATTTTAATTTTCAGAGGTGGCTTCCAAGCGTCCCAGTGGTTCCGGGAGGCAGAGGGTGGGATGCCCATGGGAGCTCAGGCACCCCAGGGACACTGGGCAGTGGCACAGGGAGATGATAGAGGTTTTGGTAAGAGCTCAAGAGTTTCTCTAGAGATGTCACCTGAGAAAGAGGAACATTTGGAGAAGAGGAGGTCTTCCTGAATAAATGCAGCCCTGAGGAGAAAGGCCCATTGACGTTGTTTCTGTTCAGAAATGCTTAAGTTACACCAGGAAGAAGAGAAAATAAGAAGGGCAGGCAGCTACGATATAAGGTATAGTTATTGAAGCCCAAACATTCATCTAAGCTTCTCATTGCCCCCTTTGTTTTTCTTTTCCTAAGTCTTAACAGCATTTTCTTCCCCATAACAGACTTGTCCAGAACTTTAATTTTCTAATGACAGAAACCAAAGAGACGTTACCTTTGCTGCAAAGAAGAACTAGCTCCAGTGTGAGAGATACATTACAACATGTAAGAGAGGAGTGTTTGTTTTTGCAAGGTTTAAAATATTGTTTCTTTATTTTCCTCGCTAACTCTGAGAACTTTGGCATTTGACTAATTTACCGTGTGTTTAAGGCTGGTAGCAATATTGGAAAAGAAATATGATAATCACATGCTGCCACAAAGCATGCTATACCTCGCTCTCTTTTCCAGCTCTAGTTTCACATGTGTTGGTTCAATGGAATATTCAATAGACATTTATAGGAAATAAATTGAGAGATGAATGTAAACCATATGGCATCTGGAGGTTTATTTGTAAAGCCCCTGCATCAAAGCTTTCTCCAGATCACACCATATTAGCTATGTTTTTCCAGTCCAGCAGAATCAGGAAGGTAACCACAGACTTCCTTGATGGAAAACACATGAAAAACAGAGCAAATCTTAATATGCAGCTAGAGCAACTGTTCAAGTAGCATCATTTAGAATAATTTTATTGCTAATATGTAAGGAGTATTGTTTAGTGATGTCTTCCAAACCAGAAACCAAATGCAAGTTCATTTGCTAAGCTCCCCAACCGTTAATTTGTAGAACGCGCAGATCATTAAGATGTATCAAACTGTACATAATTAGTGTTTGTACTTTAAAGCATTTGGGACATTAGGATACTTTCTTGAAACAGAAATGCTGTATTTGATTTATACATAGAGGCTTTTCCCCAGAAAGTATTTCATAGGCAATCACCTCCTTAAAAGTAATAAAAAATATTGATTGGACAGAGTGAGAAGTTTGTTCTCAATCTTATTTATTTTTGTAGCAGAAAAAAAAATTAAACCCTCTCAATTTGAAATGCTTACTGTTTGCTGGAGTTTGGCAACAGCCAGCATTGCATCTGAAATCAAATTAAATTGTATTCTCATGCAGTATGCTATATAAATCATTAGGAAATGCCAAGAGCTTGTACATAGCTGTGTTTGTTTTTTTTTTAACTTTTCACTTACTTTCCAAAATAGTTTTCATTTTTCATTGTCAACTCCTTTTCAGCCACTTGGACCAGCCATAATGATTTGTGTGTTAGATTTGCTAGTCATATGAATATTTTTAATAACCCATTTAATATTTAATATGCAGCACATATTTACTGGACAAGTAAGTTACAAGGTGCAATGCCAAGTCCATGCTCGTACTCCCAGCAGTGCAAGTATTTACCTTGTACATTAGAACAACATGTGCAGAAAGTGAAGTTAAGAGCACACAAAAGAAATTGCAGAGTAGTTTTTTGTCTTAGGAACCCCCATTCAGGATGCATTTTTTGCCCAGGATGAGACAAAGGACTAAGACCTGTTTCTGTACTTAGCTTCTGGTAGACACTTAAGTCTCTTTGACTTTAATATTAAGCATGTGCTTAAAGACAGACATAAAATGCACTAGTGTCTGTAGGAATCTTTCCACTGACTTTAATGCGCTTTGGATTACGCCCTGATATCTCAGCTCAAAATAGCTGTTATTACAGTAATAAATGATTTGTAAAGCCATTCTTTTGAATAGGTACATTTATACTATGAAATCATAATGACTTTTTAAAAAACTCTTACGCTGCAAACTCATACATTTGGGATAATTGCTCTCCTCTTCATTAGGGCTTCACACTTCTGTGGAGCTTTCCAGTCCAATACTTTGAAATTTCATTATAGATTTAGATAAGTATTTCTACTCCCATTTTACAGATGGGCTAAAAGAGGTGGAGAGAGACAACGGCCTCATCCAGGGTGGGAAGGTTCCCATTGACTCAGGTTGGGTACTTGACCGTAAGGTCTGGCCTTGCGGAAGATCACCAGCTATTTCACACCAAAACCTATGGAAGTTGGTAACTGAAAACTTTTGTGGACTTCTATTCCGTTAATGCACAACAACAATGCACACAGGTCTTCATCACCATCCTGTCAACAAGTTAATTCTTCAGTAATTTTAGCCATTCTGGCACAGAGGAGTGAAAATTGTAATCTCACATTCTAGTAACTGGCAGGGTGAACCACTAGATCACAATTTGAAATGCTCTCTAGTCTTGGTGGGAAGGCCAGGAATATTTTTTTGATCAGAAACCTTTGAGGAAAGAAGAAAGACGATTTAAGTGGGGCTCTACGGCACAATTAGCTTCTTTCAAAGCATTTTTTTTTTCCTGATGGGGAGAATTTCTATCTGGAAAAAAAAAACCAATCTGAAGTATTGGACTGAAACTGTTTCGCTTCCCATTCAGGTATTTTAATTCTTGAATAGTGCCCGGAGTTCTGGATAAGACGAAGTAAAGTCAGTAATAAAACAAACCTTTGTGAAACCCAGCTTTGGTTGTCTGAATTTCATGTAGCGGATGGTGCTAGCACTTGCTCTTCGGTTTCAGACCATCTCTAGTTAAAAATCTCTCCTTTCTGTCGTCTAATTCCTTCATCAGCATACAGGTTAGCCTTTAAACATATGGCAGTCAATGAATGCCACTCACAAACCTTAGAAAATAAGTATGCAAGCAACATCAGTTTAAAAATATGCAGCTAACTGCTGGAAGCTATTAAAACCCAAATAAACAAAAGAGATTATACTTCAAAGAAATGTCAACAGTTTCTCCTCTCCTAGAACAGAGCAGTTTTCTTTGCTTCTATCCCCAGCCACATCTGGAAAGTGCTTACTGCTTTACACATTTCTAACGATAAAATTAGTTTATTGATTTTTCAGAATTTCCTGATAGATTTATGCAATTTCCAAAACAAAGGTAAACTCATATCCCAGTTAAAATATTCTGGTAGTAACTATAAAGAATTCATGAAATCATAAAAACACAAAGTTATGCAGAGAAATCGAGTCTCTTGCTAAACAGTGCTGTACATCTGAGAGTACTGTTAGACAGCAACATTTTACAATTGAAACGATATCCTTATATGTAAATGAAAAAAAAATTCTTATGACTAATCTTGAATAAGGTAAAGTAATTTTTAAACTGAAATGTATAAAGGGCTTGTGCAAAGTTGAAATGAATATTTATTTTCAAATTCATAGAGTTTTTAAAATGAAACTGCATATTTCATTGAGAAAAGTGAGGGGAAAAAAAAGAATCATAATTGATGAGTACAAATTTGAAGAACTGTGCAAGAATTAGTTATGTTGAAGGCATCTCCTACGCTAAGTACCATCAAGTCTCTGATTTTCACAAGAGTAAATTCTGTCATTTTAGGTGGTCCAAATGTTGGAATTTTTATTTGCTTAAATTTCCACATTCGCAGCAGCCAAACCTGCAAAGACTGTTAATTTGATTTTGTTTTACAATTAACTAAGCAGTAGCAAGTTAGCCCATACAAAAGACTGCCAAGAAAAATGATAGCTTTGGTAAATTCCCAAGGATCAAAATGTGGACAACAGATTTTCCCCACTCTGCTACAGACTATTTTTAACTAACAATGATGTTTTTGATAGAGTAGAAGCATTTAATAGAAAATAAAATGACAAGGTGCAAATTTTTCGAAACAGTCCAAAATTTCAAAAGTAGCAGTATATGTTTAAAAGAGCCCAAAAGGAAAAAAAAAAAAAAAGAAACAATTTAAGCATTAAGCATACAGTAAGTACACTGTAGTCAAATAAAAAGAAAATAAACTCTAACAAGACTGCTGCAGAATGGGAAAAAGCAGGTCTAGTTTGTTTATTTATAAATTGGTAACAAGTAGATTCTTTCGCACTAACTAAACCAGACAGTAATTATAAACACAGATTGGTTAAATTCCCTGCACCCTATCAAAGGAAATGAGTTCCTCTCTTTTCCAAACATTGTCATTTGTTTATTGAGCCTCTTTTGGGCTTGATTTCATTAAAAACTATGTAAAGTCCACATCTGCAACCCCCAAAACAATGTTAACCTTGTTAAGCTGATCCAGAGTCCTCATTACAAAAAAATTTGCAGGCAACACAACCAAGCATTTCAAAAGGGAGCCACTGGAATACAGAGCGAAGAATTTGGATTATTTTTGTTCCATTACAGAAAACTTATATTACTATGCAATAGAACAGGAAGCAAACAGTAATCGCCTCAGTAGCTCTGGATAATTAGTTACCTAAATTCTCTGAGGTGAACAAAATGTACTTAGATGGGAGAATATTATGGCTTGTATGCTGAAATAACAGAATAATCTTAGTTAAAATGAAAATCATAAATACAGGATGAAAAAGTCATGTTTAAAATCATTAGTCTTTATCAGGAAAGTACAACTGAGTTCCTCATTAAAGTAACAGTTTTATTAAAAAGGGGATGTTCCTGCTTATATTAGCTAGTGTCAGATATCAGATTTCAACAAACTTTAACGCTGTAGACGCTATTAAAACATCATTATTAGAGTTGCCATGCTTGACTGATTTGAACTAAAGTGAATTCCATGTATTTTTTGGAAGGCAGCAATAATAAATCCTGGAGCTTGAGCTGGCAAGAACTGACCTGGACTTTGCAGAAGTTAGAAAGTTTTACCACCAGAATCAGTAGGAGATGGGTTAGGGAATCTCAGCTCTGTGCTGAGGCTGGGGCAGAACCTTGCCACCACTAAAGTATGCTTTGAAAGAGCATATTCTGGGGGAATTTGGGTAATCCATGAGTCTTGTGCTGAGTGGGTAATGCAGAGTGAGTGTCATTAACACCCTAATTGGCCCTGGTAGGACAGCGGACCCTGGGACAGGGACTTGGTGATGCCTGATGTGCTTTTGCAAGCAACCTGAGAGAAGAATACACATCGGGGCAGCAGGACTGCAGACTGCCCAGTGTGCTCGCAGACCAAGTGATCCGACACACACATGCAAATTCATGCAGCTCTCTGAAAATCCCACTTATGGCAAGTTTGCTCCTAAACTTATTCAGATTCTCAAATATGGCAAGGACTTTTGATAAAAGGAAGATGATGTTTCCTGCTCTTGCAGTCTGCACCATTTTATGGTACTAGATAACTGTGCCTTTGATTTCTCAATATTACGATTTAAATGGTCTAAAATGTATTTGAATTTTCTAGCTAAAATAAAACAAAGTAAATAAGGACCATGAAGAAGAGGGGAGAATATTAACAACTCACTCTTCTTTTGGTACATCATTCCCTCCAGCCTTTATGTGTAACTTTGATTGTGACCCCATAGTAAGGTTTCTAGGGGAAGTTTTCAGCTTGTCACAGAGAATTTGGGGCAATTCATGCCTTGAAAGACTGTGTTTCTGGAATAATCAGGTCAGTAATTTTGTTTTTCTAAACGCTCTGGAGTTTCTTGGGAATATCTGTGAATCCTTGAAATGATAAGTTATAGTAATACTGGGCCATATCCTCAGCTGATGCAGTTAGCTTTTCTTCATTAACTTCAAAGGAGCTATGCTGATTTACACCAGCTGAGGGAAGATGTGACCCACAGTGTCCAGGTGGGTTTAAATCATACACATGAGAAATATCTCAGCACATCCAGGTTTGTACTGAGGGTGAACATAAAAGGCCTGGGTAGCGGGAAATCCATCCCTTTTTATTTTTAAATGCTCAAATGTTTACCAGCTGACCTTCCCCTTTACTGCAGATCTGGGAATCAAGGTGCATACAATAAAGTTCAAACCAATCAACTGCTTTCAGCTGTTCCTGTGCAATGAATTTTTAAACATTTGGTCATTAAGACCAATCTATATGCAGGTCAGTTTTCTGAACAGGATGGGAACAGTTTGGGAGCAGATGCCAGGGCACTGACTCATGAAAAGGGGCTAGTAAAGAAACACAGAGAGTACATTTATCTTGGGCCACCCATCCACCCATCAGGTGAACGCTACCAAGACATGTTTGTTGGACGGCTGCACTGACCAAAACTGTTGTTAATCTCTACTCAAGAGCCCTTGTTAATTAACATTGGTATGACAAAAATGCAGTGTTCACCAGCAGCATTAAGATGGTTATCTTATTTGTGGCAAACATCTATGGCAATTATCACTTTTATTTCAGCTTGTAAATTCTCTAGAAATAGCACTCTGTGCTCCTGTTTACTTATGTATTCTATTCTATGGCAATTGCTCAGCAAATTTCTCACAAACAAATTTCTCACCAGTTAAACAAATTTCTCACAAATTGCTCACAAAAGAAAATGTCAGCAATGAACACTCCTCATAGATTCATTTCCAACACCAACTATTCTTAGTTCACACACAAAGTGTGTGGCTGGGTACCTAAGCCACAGACTATTGATTCTAGTCTCTGAGTCACTCGTGTTTTTATCAGCAGGTCAGTGGCTGTTCTCCTAAGTCTGCATTTGCCCTGCCCACCACATTGCTGGATGTGTAGGTCATGCAAGGCTCTTTCAAGCTGACTTGCAAGCCCACCTGGGATGGAAGGTACTTGCGGTGAAGTTTCTGTTATCTTAGATGGAGGTTTTCGCGTTACTGCTGTACCGAGAGCCCATTCCTTATACTTTACAGGAATGTTTAGAAGTTCGCATAATCTATATGTTCATTGATTGAATTCCATTTTCTTTTAGTTCCAGTGCTCAAGATTGCAAAACAAATGATTACTTTTGTACGAACATGATTCATCTGAACAAAACTTGCAAGATTTATGTCTCTGGAAATACCAACACAAACATTACTAGGGAAAAAAATAACCTATTAGATTTTAAATACTAGTTATAAATCACAAATAATATTTCACTTAGCTCAGTTCTATAGATGCATCAACCAAGACCTGTAGGCCATTAATTATTCAAATATACCCCGAATATAACTTATTTGTGCCTCAAGCTAAACCTGAGCCCTTGGAAAGGTCAGCACTGGACTTGAACTACTTGGAGAATTCTATCGGAAAGGTTTTCTTTTTCTTTTCTTTTTTTTTTTTTTTGGAGAGTATTTCCAGGTGCTGAAATCTACTGAAGTTTTTGTATTGCATCCTGGCACCAGGACATTCTGGTAGCCAAACTAGAGAACATTTCTTTGACCCAGATGACGTCATCTGGGTCAAAGAATAGGCTACATGATATGATGTGCTATTGCAAACTGACTGAAAGGTGCACTTGAAACTGTAGGAAGCAACAAAAAATAGGAGACGAATAGGAAAGTGCAGACCTAATTCTGTAAATACAACATCTTGGCAAGTCATCCTACTTGCCTGTGCCTCAGTTATGCTCTCTGAACCACCGAGATAACAATAATTCTTAATCACCTTTGAAAACAAGTGAAGGATTCTCAAACAAAAGCAGCGGTAAGTGTGAAGTATACATTATAATATTAAAGAACAGATGGCCAAAAGCAAAGATCTAGTTAAAAGGAGTGCACAGTTATAAGAAATCTCTTGCTGTGACGTATGCACTTTACAATGTGCATTCCCTCAGACAATACATGATGAGTAGGCTGCAGCAGTTTATGTTCTGGATTACAGCATACGCATAAATAAAGCTAGGTTTTTATGTGATCCCAACAAATAAATGGGAAGCACGGACAGGAATGTCTAGCTGATGGAAAAATGAGACACCACAAACAAACCACAGCTTGATGATAAAAAAAAAAATCTAAGATTTATATGGCACAGCTGGCTATGTGTAGTGCTTTTGTAAGCCTGCAGCATCTGGTCACTTGTTTTAAATGTCTGAATAGATAGAAGCCTGAACCTTGCACAACTGTGGAAAAAGAGGCAATGGTTCATAGTAAACAGCACAGTTCTGTATTGCACAAGCCCCTCTTGCATGTGGACACTTGCCTGGCTTCAAACTCTCAGGTAAGATGCCGAAAGTTTGATAAAAAAATGTGTGTGCCAACTTCTTGGGGGCATGAGTCAGGCCATGGGGTCTTGTGTGGCTGTAAAGTACTTGGCTTTGTAACCCAGGCTGTTTATGGGAACTGAGGATGATACAAAACCCAGTGGAGTGGCCGACACTTCAGAGGGCTGTGCTGCCATTCAGAGGGACCTAGATAGCTTGGAGAGTTGGGCAGAGAGGAACCTCAGAAGGTTCAACAAAGGTAAGTGCAGAGTCCTGCACCTGGGGAGGAATAACCCCAGGTACCAGTACAGATTAGGAGTTGACCTACTGGAAAGTAGCTCTGTGGAGAGGGATTTGGGAGACCTGGTTAACCACGAGGCAACAATGTGCCCTTGGGATCCTGGCCTACATCAGGAGGAGCGTTGCCAGCAGGTCAAGGAAGGGCATCCTGCCCCACAACTCAGCTCTGGCAAGGCTGCCCCTGGAGTATTCTGTGCAGTTCTGGGCTTCCCAGTACAAGAAGGACATGGCACTTATAGAGAGGGACCAGTGTAGAGATTTGAAGATGGTTAAGGGCGTCAAACATCTACCTTATGAGGAAAGACCAAGTGAGCTTGGCCTGTTTAGCCTGGAGAAGAGAAGATTGAGAGGGGATCTTATCAACATGTACAAATACCTGAGGGGAGAGTGTAAAGAGGATGAGGCTAAACTCTTCTTGGTGGTGTCTAGCTATAGAACAAGGGGTAATGGATACAAACTGAAACACACAAGAAGTTTCATTTGCATATGAGGAAGAACTTTTATACTGTTAGGGTGACAGAGCACAGGAACAGCACTGGAACAGGCTGCCCAGAGAGGCTGTGGAGTCTCCTTTGGAGATCTTCAAAACCTGCCTGGATGTGATCCTGTGCCACGTGCTCTAGGTGTCCCTGCTTCCGCAGGGGGGTTGAACTAGATGATCTCTAGAGGTCCCTTCCAACCTCAGCCATTTTGTGATTCTGTGATCACAGATGTCCTGGCAATTGGTATCTCCTGCACATGTTCCTGTGGCTGCCTAATGTCTCTTCTACACTGTGTTCACAAGGATGCTCTTAAAATTAAGTGACAAATGACACCAAGGAAGAACCATGTCTTTCAGTCCTGCTATCAGCTAAAACAAGTTCCTGAGTCAGTTTTGCCTAGGGCAGGTAGGCTTGGGCCATCTAATCCATCCTGTTAGTTCAGGGAATCGCAGATATCCATGGCCCTGCATCATTCTCAGTGAGCTGTGCTGGAGCTGGAACACGTCTTTTAGAAGGACACATGAACTGAGCTTTGAATGGCAAAAATCTTGCTGCCTCATTTCTGTAGCTCCATTGATTTTAATGGAGATATGCTCCAGTACACTACTGGAAAACCTGGCTGGTGTTAGGTGGCTCTAGGAAACCAACTGAAAATATCTTAGATATCATTTTGTGAACAGAAATGAATGATATACATATATATATATATATACATAAAAGAAAGGATGCTATGATATAGCCTGCTACAGAGAGAGCAGAAACCAAACTACCTTCATGCTTTACTTGAGCCTTCCATTTCTAAGAGATGATATTCTAACCCAAATGTTCAAAAGAGGTCATTGCACAAGTTCTGGGAAATGCAGACTCCCAGCTTTGCTCTGATGGGCAGGAAGGTGTGGGTTCTGCTGAGCATGTGGCAGCAGTGGGGTTGGCACCGAGGGAGAGGAGGTAAGTCAAGAGGCTGAATGACAAGAAGAATAAATATAGCTCATAGCTCCAGGACACAAAGCAGTCCTTTCCAAGAGAAGGAACATGCTGAGTACAACTAGTTAAAAACCAAACTTGCTCATGCTATGTCAGTCAGATGGAAGAGTTTGCTAAGAATCTAAATATTTCTACAACTTTCAAAGTGCTGCCATGCTCTTATTGGAAAGGTAAGGTGTAGGAGACACAACCCATCATTTTTTAAAAGTCTCACAAAAACCCAAAGGTTTGTGCTCCCTCTGTTGGTTTTAGGAAGAGTTATTTCACAGCCATCATCCTTCATTTTGTTCTGACGCCAGTGGAAGGACAAATGCATCTGTGTTGTTATTTACTCTGAAGTTCCTCTTGTTTAAACAAGAAAACGGATGTGCTAATTTCAATGCCATCCCAAATACAAAGAAAATGAATAAACATTTTAAAAAACAACTGCCAAACCAGAGAAAAACTGAAGTATTTCCATACTGCTGAAGGGAATGTCGCAAGCAAATGGAGGATATCTATGCAGACATAAAGTTTTATCACAGGTGTGCTTCTGAGCAGGTATCTGTGACATGTTTCATGGGTATGTAGAAACCTACAGACCCAAGCATGTTCACTGCTCAATATTTTTGGCACCTATTTTCAGTTTAACGTTGGCAAAAAAAAAAAAAAAAAAGGATAAGATGAGAATGTTCAATTGTAAGAATGAACTAGATGATTATAATCTAAGAAGGTATGGAAGATGAGTACGAAAAAAGTGTGACAGAAGGATGGATCAAATTGTTGCTGTCTCCTCCCCCTACCCCTTTGGCGTTAATTATTTACAATACTTTTTTTTTGATGTACAGTCTGTTTTTCACCATACTTCATTCACCATAAGGGAGCCCTGATCTTGGTGCATTTTTAGCTGCTGCTGCAGCACAAATGCTAAAGCACACCATCAGAGACACTTGTGCAATTCATGATTATTAGGAATGGAATGTGAAGCCCTTATTTGCAGAATATGAATCTCTTTGGCTTAAAAGAGCCTGATGTCTTGGGAAGTGCTTATTGGAAGGGAATGTCTGTGCCCAGGCCCTGCTCATTACGGTGCAGCGTTGTCCCTGGCTACTGCAGAAAACAGGGAGGCATGGAGCAGGTCCAGTCCCTTGCCAAAGCATATACAGGAATCCATACAGAGCAGAGAGAGGGAGCGAATCGAGGTTTCTGGTGACTGTAGCCTTATCCACCATGCCCAGTTTAATCAGATAATAATTGCTTGGTGCAGGCAAGGTGAGATGTCGGCCCCATGATTCGCTTTGGTTAAAAACGTCTCCTCAGCCTCCATCTATAACCACATAGCACAAGGCCTGAAAGAAAAACTACCAGGCTGGAGTTATGATTTAATGCAGCTGTGGGAAGGCTACTTTGGTGGATGGCCGACCCGCAGCTCTCACGTATCTGACAGCCGTGCCGGCTCCGCATATGTTGTCCCGAGCGCCGGCTCTGCACATGTTCTCCCCCTTCCCTGCCCAGTTTAACTTGTTTGTCACTGGCTCCCAGCCCAAAGCTTGTGACACTGCAGTTATGCCGGGGTGGCATGCCGAGGCTGCGGATGCTTTAGCTGCTCTGTCAAAGCTAGAAAAATCCTGACTGAACTGGAGCAGGGAAACAATTTGCTGAAACATCACCTGGAGCAGGAAGTTATTAGATGCTTGAGTGACTCCTAGAACAGCAAACTATGTATGAATATGTACGCGAGGCAAAACAGATGTTGTCTTGACCTCTGCACGCTGGAATCTTATAGCTGCTCTGTTTACTCTCCTCTGTCCGTAATGCATCTTTAAGCCAGGTGCTGCCACTTATCAGGTATCTACATCTCTTGTCTAAACAAATGTTAAGTGAACTTGACAGCCAAGGGGACCCCTGCAGCAAAAATGGCAGGAGACAGCTTTAAAGCTACCTTTACCTCCTGAAATTACTGAAGTTTTCTGTGAGCGGATAAGGAGAGAGGTGAGAAAGTTAAACTCTTGACCCCATCTCCGCGATCTCCTGGAGCTGGAGGGACCCATGCCACGTGGTCCATCCCTTCGCACCCTGCTCTCCAACCTCTCCTTGGACCTGCAGATGCTCCGCACGGCTGCCATTGTAACTACTGCTATTCCTATAAGTCAGGCAGAAGCAGCTGAGGAAACACCACCACAATCAAGGGGATTAATGAAAAATACAGATAGAACAAGGGGTTTGCTACCAGCAGAGTTGGACAACCCTCTCAAGGCAGAAAAAACCCGTGCTTAGCGCAACACACATTAGGAAAAATGCCCTGGTTTCAGGGCAGCTTCACAGCCCTTTGGGTGCCAAGCTGAGAACAGCCAAAGGGTTTAAGCACAGCTATTTCTGTGTTCAAATGTTGCAAAGGAAATAAACAGTCATCTTATCATAGTTAGCTTTGAATTGAAGTTTGTCTTCTGATTGATTAGATACAGTTTTTCTCAAGTGCCTTGAACATTTACTGCTCAGAACTGCCTCAGGAACTCAAAGACAATCTGGCATGTATTACATAAATATCTATATTTACATTTTTGCCCATCTATCAATCTATCTATGTTTATTTTAATTAAATGTGGATAAAGGCCATAACAGAGTTGGTACTGGTAGCACTGACAACAGTTAGAGTGAAAGCTGAAACTTTGCCAGGATCCTGTTAATCAGTTGCTCATAGACGGTTTAGGAAATCCTAAAAGGTTTACAGAGAAGAGCTGTATTCAGATTTAAGGATAAAATTTTAAAGTTCATTTCAAAAAACTGAGACAAGCAGTCGTGTACAACTGAGGGCATTTCAACACTCTTCTAAACTTCGCAAAATGAGAAAACAACTTAAGACTTTTTATCGTAACAAAAGAATATATCTAATAAAAAGCACGCGACTGTCTTAGAAAATGTGTCTTTTGGATCTCAGAAGCGTTTTTCAGAGCGCCGCTGGTTCACAGCTAAAGCCTGGTGCCCAAGATGTATCCTCTGCAGCTTCACTGAGCTGTGTCTGCAAGTGATTCTAAGTGCAAAGTTAAAGGTCATTAAACAAATAAAACATTTTGCCCCTGCGGAGGCTCATGGTGTGTACATGCTGAAATAATCAACTGGAGAAAAATACTCAATTAAACTATAGTTTTCTGTCTTACATCCTTCACTCTCAGTCAGTCCTTTACCCACTGTCACTTCATCAGAGAACAGAAAGGGAAGAAAGATTAGGACAAATAATCTCTGCTATCACATGAAAGACAATTTCTACAACTCATCTGTACCCAAGGTTCCTTCCTTAAGGCCTGCTAGAAAGGTGGGTTGATATAAAGAGCCTTGCAGCTTATTTTAAGCAATGCAGATGCTTACAAAACATAATCACATTCAAAGTTCATTACTGATCTCAGATGGTAATAATGGACTCAGTCTGCTGGCCTAAACTTATTAAATTTCTGCTGAAACTGGTTAAAATTAAACTGGGAAATGCTATAAACTTCTCACAAATCTTTACAGTTTCCAAGCAAGTTTTCTCTATTTTGGAGTATATCTTATCACAAAGACACACACTGATGTGTCCCCGCTGAACTCAAGAGAGCAGACATGTGCATGTTTGTCTGATGGGGCCAGAATTCTTTTCCTCAGTTGCAAGTGCGACACTAAATTCAATGAAAGATTGGTTTAGGTCTATATTACAAAGCTTGAAGAAGTCAAAGCATGTAGCTCCAGCAGAGATTTACTTCATTGTTCTAAAGCTGCACATTCTGGAAATACAGTATATGCATTTGCTGCATATATAGATCCCTTCCTGCCTTCAGTTTAATAAGCCCCTCTTTGTTCCGAGGGAGCTAATTTATGTTGGGGGCTTCCACACATGTGTGCTCAGAGATTTGTTATATACTGTAAACGTTCCTATGTAGAGGGGACCCAAGCCTCTTTTGGAGCTTATAGTGAAGCAAAAAAGGATCACAAATTCTTTGGAAAAGTGTCTTTCAGTTGCACAGGAAGGCCTGACATTTTGCCTGAATATATAACTTTATCCTAAAATGTTCAGAAGTATACACTGCAATAACAGTCAGCAAGTGTTTCTGTTATCACAGCTCTAGATTAGTCACACTTTTGCAGAAAGGTTACGCTGCCCATCTTAAAAAGTCCTCCAGTTACACTGAAGTAGCAACTCTGCTTGCAATGACCATGCAGAACCCTATATCTTGTGTTTACTTTAAAATAATGGCAAGAAGACAGATGCCGAAGTCTGAATACCATTGACCATAAAAACAGAAGAGAGGTCTTTTCTATAGGAGAAACCTCCAGGCTGATGTCAGGGAGAGTAGGAATGTGCTATGGAAAATTTATGGAACTACCTGAATATCACAGTTTTTAAATCTTCTGATGAAACAGAGTCTTATATGGTTGTCCCACAACCAACATGGTTTGGCCTCACAAAAGAAGATTAAAAAAACCCTCGCACAAACAAACAAACAGGAAGGAAGGAGCAGGGGCTCATGGAGTGAATGAGCAAGCTGTAATGGCACCAAGATTGCAGCACATCTGGCAAATGGTGGGATTGGGCAACATAGGACACAGTGAAAAAGTGAAAAAAAAAGGATACTTAAACAAAGACACAGAGAACATCTATAGCAGACACTATAATGAGAAATGCCTCAAAAGAGAGGCCAGATAGAGGATAAAGGAGGATAAAATGTCAGGCACCTGGAATGCAGTGGTTGTCAGGATGCAATGATTCAAACCTCACAGTCTAACTCCTTTTGTGGTAAACTCCGTAATCAGAAGAAATACCCACTGCTAGCAAAAGTGTTGCTAGCGCTCAGGAAGCTTTAGAGAAGGGCTTGTTCCTGCTGCACCATGTGGGAACACTAAGTGAGCTCGGTAATTTCAGAGTCTCGAAACCTGTCGTTACCTGCCCTGCTGCTGATAGTGCTGTTATCTTGTTACTTCTGCATCCCTACTTCCTTCAAGGATTTTAGTGTTATGGCCCAAAAGGATACCTGCTTTGCTTAAACATCAGGAGACTAGAAAGCTAAAACAAAACAAAAAACATAGCTACTAGATGAAAAGAACTGCACACTTCAATGAATGAAGGACACAGTTACCATGCAGACATGAGTATAGATACCAAGCAGCTAAAAAGAGCAATAGTTTCACTGAAAATGTATAATTTACCAACCAGTGAGGCTTTGTTAATATTCTCCTTTTACAGATTTTCTTTTTCTTTTTTTTTTCACTGGCTGATTAGCTAATTAAAGTTGTAGGCTGTTTCCTTTCAATCAGAACAGCGAGCATGTTCCAGGTGACATGCAGTCCCTGAATATGCAGCAGGGCAGATAAGCACCAAAAGCCCTGAAGATCAGAGTAAAGAGACGGCTCAGCTTCACATTACCCTTCTACCACACTGGGTTTCTGCCCATTCACCCTATATTGGCTCTAGTTTCACCATTCCTTGCTGCAAAAACAACTCGAATCCTGTGAGAAAGCAATGCTGCATTGGGTGTGATAAAACCAAAGTGTCCCCAGAAATACTTCCAGCAGCTTAGTGCAGGTGTGGCTGAGGAAAAGAATGATGACCTCTGGATGAGCATCCCCTGGAGCAAACTTGTCTCCCCTGAGCTTTCGAGGGATGTGAGCAGTTGATCTTGATTCACAAGGCACAGTATTTTCTAACACGAAAAACTGTACTGACCTGTATTAATCCAGGCTTTTATGGCTTTCATAATAACACCAACAAAAAAGAGTGTTTTCATTGCAAGAAACAGTAAATAAAGAGCTGATTCATCCACTTATACAGAATAAAATCAACAACAAAATATGCATGGTTTCCTGTGGTGGCATGGTATTGCCTTCTTCATTAAGGAAGGAATAAATCTTCAAGACCAACCAAATTGATATTTTCTTTGCTCTGTTACCAAGCTAATGTACAGGATACTTCTAAAATAAGGTGAGAAATCCTTTGATCTAAAAGATGACTAGAAGTTACTTGGATGATTGATGATTTCATTTAGATTTAAATGGAGAATTTGTTTCCAAAATTCTTGTTCTCAATTAGGAATTTCAATTTTCAGTTCTAAAAATATAGAAGTAAAAAATAATAGCACCTCCAAGAGACATTTTGGCTGACTTACAGAATAAAGCTTGATCATCATCTGTAATAGGGTTAGCTGAGGTAAAAAATTCCAATTCCTTTTGCAAAAACACTGGAAGTTGCTACTCTTTAAATAGAAATCAGCTAAGTTACCAATTTAAGTTATTTGGATTGAAAAACATTGCATGAAACAAAATGGAGATATTCTTGATCCTCTGCAAAGACACCAAAATACAAGATATCAGAAAGGCAATGAACAAGGCAATCTAAGACTTCCAAATTTAGGGATAAGCTACAAAATGCTTTGCAGGGGGACAGAGAAGCTTTTAAATATTTAACAATACTAGTTTTAATGCAGATTGAATTAAATTTTCTTGGCATCACAGATTTTTTTTCCATTTCAAGGCTAGCAAACCTTCTGGAATCGTACCAATAGCAATGAAAGATTTAAAATCTAAGTAACGGGTAAGAATGTGCATAGATGATAAATAGAAAGGAAACATTTGGACACACAGTTAGTCCTAGTGGTTCACAAATTTCATTATCTAAAACTATGGCAACTGGACTCCTAAGCGAACATTAAAATGGTTAGCTGGGAGTTCAAATATCCTTATTCTATACAGTGGTAGTAATATTTATTTCGCCCAATGGAGTTTTTAGTGTTAGTTTGCTTACAATCAGAGGGATCCAAAACAAAAGGATGCCAACACGCTAAGCATATTTCTAAAATATTTTTTTCTGCTAAAATGTGCGTCATTCCAAAAACATGTCTTGGGTGGTGAACAAAATCACGTTGAAAGAGTGTCAAATATATCTGTATATTACAGTATATCAAGGTATATTTTATATGGAACATGGCTATTCATAGAAACAGAAGCTTAATATACAAAAAAACAAGGAGAAAAGATTAAATTTGATGTTTGCTAGTGGAAACTGGTGAAGCTGTAGGTAAACTGTGTAGGTGGTTGAGATCAAACAGGGTTAGCAGACTGGCTAAATCCTGACCCAAAATCACACCAGTGTGTGAAACTTCTCCTTTCTTTTCTAAACACTCCTGCATTCCCCAGGCACACACATTTCCTTACATACACTAGCTCAGTTCATTGCCCCTGATTTTTATTCACGACGTCGGACACATGCAAAGCGACTGCCCCCTCCAGAGTTCCTGTAGGGTCCCTGGCTTTGGTGGCATCAATCAAACCACAAAATTCTTTCCTGTTCTTAGGAGGGAACAACACTGATGGGGTGACAAGTGCATGCGGGTCAGACTCGTAAAACCCTTGAACTTCATGGACGGAGGGTTTGGAGATCCATATCGCCCCTCCAGGCCACTCCAAAGCTACTTTCACTCCTTGCCCTGGGCAGGGCTCCTGGCAGCTCCCCCATTCCCTGGGCTTGCCCAGGAAGCAGAGCATTTCCTGCGACCAGAAGTTCCTGTGGCTGCAGAATTGCTCCTTATTAACTCAGCTCAATGGGTAACATGTGACTGCAGGAATTTTGGCAAGAAAATTAGGCGAGAGCGTAGCGAGAAGGTTACGGGGACTAATCTAAAGTGACGCTAAAGGTTTTACATGCCTATGATTAACTTGTAAATAATGGTCTGATAATCTCTTCTCAGGTTTATAAATGGCTACTATGAAGTAGTTTCCTTTACTTCAAGCTACTAAAATAATACAGCAGTGTTGATATGTTTCTCACATTTTTCTAGAAATCTTGCTGTTCACTGAAAGCTGAGCATATCCCATTCATCTTTTCTGCATGCAGGAAAATATAATCTCAAACTTTACAAAGTTTTTCATCTGGGAGAATAGAACTTCTCTAAGAATCAATTAATCATCACATGCTGTGAGGCTCCTCTAATGTACAGATTTAACAAGACTAGTCTTCCCGGTTTAGGTTTTTCCACCTTTGAATAAGTACTTCTTTACACATAAAAATCAAATATAAACAGCACCAGGACCAAACCCCGTGTTCTTGGAACTGCACCTAATTTAGAACTGTAAGAAGTTGGGAATGTTTATATTTCATCTCTAAAGTCTTCATCTGTTTATATCTAAACTGCAATCTGAACTCAAGACACAACTACAAGGCTCAGTGAAATAGGAGCGTGTTCCCTTGAGCCATAGTCCTGGAAATCCACCATCTTTTTCTTCATTAATGTCTAATCCCCATTTAGTAAGAATTCAGCTACTTTTATCCTGATGTGAAACTTCAGGGCTGCCTTATTTCACTCTGCTGCCTGCTGCTTCTAAATACAGCAGTGCTGGTGGCGGAGGTGGTGATTGTGAGTCATAAACACTCTGTCATTGTAACATGTCAGATTTGTCCAAAAGAAACATATTTTTATATCTTAGATTATTTTATTATTAGTTTAAGAAGGTTCGTTTAGCTCCTAGCAAAGCCACGAGGAAGAATTATGCACTTAAGCAGTTCTATCTCTGATGTGTAATGCCTTGCAGACATTTAACATGCTGAGACAAACAAGAGAATCCCCAGAGTGCTCATCTACTACGGGACTTATTTCATACTGCATCAATAATGTAAATTGAGATGTGAAGATAGCTCCTTGTTTTTGTAAGGTATGATTACACTAGTGCAGACAACATCCACTCAGCTTCGCTGGAAACACTGAAGTCAGCTCCCTCATAAAAACCGGGCCCATTCTTTATCTTCACAGGAGGAAAAAATATCCTACCGGCATCGAGCTGCTGAGATCGGACTTGCTTTGTTGCAGCTGGATGCTGCAACATCTTCCAAGCAGCAGTGCTGAAAAACCCAATGTAAGGGTTTTTATAGCTAAATTTACTTGTTATATTGGCTTTTTTTTTTTTCCTGCAATCAGGGGATCAGGCTGATTTTAATCACTGTTGGGACTGTTTATTTGTACGAGGAAGCTTGGTACATGTGAATTCAGCTGAACTTTTTGAGTCAGTGATGGCTTACCTATGGAAGAGCTACATCATTTACCTTGATGTTTTTGGTGGAATATGAAAATCACCCAAGAACTCTCTCTTTTTTTTTTTTCTCTTGGTTTTGACCACTTATTTGTTCCAGTAAGACACACAGCTATATGTCAAGTTAACATACTGGTGCAGTGCCCATATCTACTATTGTACAATACACAGAACAAACATAAAAGGCATCAATCAAAATCCTCAAAATGTCTTTTTCTGCCAAGATGCATAAACGTTTCCTATCTCCCATCAAATTATTTTAATTACAGCTGCTGAGCTTCATAATTATTTTTAGCCAAGATGCCTTTTCTGTTGTTATTGAACATACAATATGCGATGTATTGCACTTATACATCCTATTGAATTTTGTTATAGCAGAGCGACTCCTGTAGTTAAGATTTAGAAGTGTTTTTCTATTATTATAAAACCATTTGAACTTTGGTGGGAAAATTTCCATATTTGGTATTTAACTAGAATATGGTCTGGGGAGGGGGAGAGCAGAGAGGAAGGAAAATTTCACATGCTCTTGAGTTGTTTCTTCCCGTCGCTTTCCTTCTCCTGAAGATACTTACATTTCATACTGCTGATATTTTTTTTGTAAATTTCCCATAACTCCAAAGCAAATGAATTTGAAACATGGTATGAATGTATTCTTATTGCCAGAAGGATCCAAATCACGTATTTTTCATAGCTTGTTATAATACAAGATCCCATAACTGGGACTTTTATCTTTTCATAATCGTTGTTTTCAACTATGCATCCCTAACTTTCCTTTCAATTTAGGGTTTTCCCTCCAGGTAATAAAACGTAAGTAAAGTAAGTTAATTATTGAAGGAAATGAAAAAAAAAGGTAAACTTGGCTTCAGCTGAATAAAAACAACTGGGTTTCAAATATATACCAGCAAGAAGCCTGTATGTCTGAGTGCTACTGAAACACATGCCATTTATAAAACGACAATAGCAATACACTTCTGAAAGACACTGCTAAATGTGCAAGTCACTTACCCAGGAAGAATTTGTATTGCATTTGTGAAAGCAAAATTACAATAGCTGACAAAACATGAAAGTTTCATCATGGTGGATTAGAATGCTCACAAGGAATTCAAAGGAATTTATCATTATTCAACATTTCAGCTAGTGCTCTCGTAACGTGTCTTTGGGGAGAAGATTTGTCTCTGCACTCTATAGAAAACCTATGCACATAAAAAGGTTAGATTACAGAAACCTAGTAAATAACATAACAAACAGCTAGTTAGACTATACAGCCGGATGAGCAAATATGTGTTTCTCCTATACTACTGAACCCCAAAGAAAAAAAAAGTATGTTTCTGTACATCAAACACAATAGTTTCTTTGCCCAAGAACTTCATGATGTGAAGGGATTGGCAGTTCATTTTAAGATACCTTGTCCCTCCTTGCTTGTCATGGGCGATGCTTGAGCAGTTTCCCTTACATTTCAAGTATGAGGGTGCTTGGAGATATAAAACTTGATGCCTTCTCTCATTCTCTGTCATTGTCAATGAGACTGTCATTGAGAGTGATTGCTCTCATCACTTACAATCACCATTGATATGTCCAAAAAAGGGCAAGAAAGGTACAGAACTGATATTTCTTAGACATAAAGAATTTAACAAGTAAAAAGAATCCTGTTAGCTGAAAGGAGATAGATAGAACATCATTTGGATCTGACCAAAACACAATTTAGCAATCTTAATTTACTGTTAAGGGTGCAGGTGAGGAAAGGGAGGAAATTTAGATATCAGTGAAGTAAATATTGGTCAAGGATGCATGATACATGAGGATGTAGCTATCCTCATGATAGCTACAGAAAAAAACAGGATAATGCACATACAAACACAAACTTAGTAGAAGAAAATAAACAAACTGATACAAGCTCCATCTGCCACAGAAGGTGACCTATCTAGTAGCCACCTTCAAGCTCAGATACGTGTTTACTTCATTCTGCAGTATACATGTGCCATTGATCATTAAAATTTTAATGTCGTTAGCTTTTGTCTTATTTCTACAAGACATCTTGATTAATAAACCAGAAAAATAATCAAGGGATTCTAGGGAATAATTCTTGGACTTGTGCTATATAACATTTGTATATGTTGTATATACGGGAAGAAAACCAATTGTTGCTGCAGATGAAACAAATTTTGGAAGAGTGGTAAATAAGCATGAGGAATAGTCAGTAATACTGATCAAGACTGACCATAAACTCTCTAAAGGCAAAAATCTGATTTAAAGAAGTGACTTGATATGAAATCACACATCTAATAATTAAAGTATGAAGACCATGCTATCTAATACAGAACTCTCTTCAGGGAGCCAATAGCTCTGGAAAAGATGCAGGAATGATCCAGGTCAACGTTATATCAAAATGTTAAACTGTGACCCAAAGAACAGAAATGATTCTAAGATGCTTAAATAGGAGTTGACTTAGCAGGAGCGTTTCTGTATCTCAGGCTGCAGTTGCTCGCTGAGGTTACTGTGTTGGATTCTGGATCTGCGCTTTGAACTGTACGTAGAAAACTAGGCTTTAGCAGTAAAGAGCCACAAGAAACATTAAAGAACTGGAAAACGTGCAGTATGATAGGAAAGCTCTTTTAGCCTAACTGTTGCTACAAGTCTTTGCACCACGACATCAAAATTGAAACTTCCCTGTTCTTGTGTGGGGCCGAGGCTGCAGAGCAACACTGCTCTAGATTCAGCCTTGCCCTTTGGCACGTCCTCACTTTCCTCTGCCTCCCACTGCCCAGGTGGCTGCCCGCTTCCCTGATGGGGAATTCTCCAATTCTCCCCAATTCTCATGCAAAGAAACACCGCAGATTTCCTTAGACCAGACAAAAAAATCTTGCCCTGACCCCTACACCTCCTGCCCCATGGCAGCTTCGGGAAGGATGCCCCACACACCCACCCCTTGGCAAGCACAGTGCCCTACAACACAGTTAATCACCTTTCCTATCCGAACTGCTGCGTAAGCCTTTTTGTCTCCTGGCTACTTTCATATTAATATATTATCTCCCTGCAACTTGTGACTACTTCCAGCTGGCTCCTGAGCAAAAGGAAACTGTTTAGATGCTTTCTTCTGTTCCTATGGCAAATAAAGCAAAGAAAGAAAAGGAGAAAGTATATTACAGAGAATTGAAAGCAGGTACCTTTTATTAGTGCTGCTGATAGTGCTGTACAGTTCATTGTTCTTGTTTAATTGGGCTACATATTGATTTGATTGTGGCAATGAAAATAGATGAATGTTCCATAATTACATTTTGAATTCAACTTTCTGAGGCTGAAGGTGCTTTTGGAAATGCCATGGAGCTGCCAGCCCTGCTGCAACATGGCTTGACTTAAAGTTGTGCTAATGCTGAGTGTTATGCCCAGTGCTGCACCGGTGCAAAGCCTTCATTAAAGTAAAAAGCAGCTCGGTAATGATATTTACATGACATTCAAACTGCTCTTTGTTCTTACAATAAAATACATTCCAGATAATTCCACACTACCAACCATAGTTCCTATTATTCAATTTTGTGATTTTCTCATGTAAGCAAAGTTTTTTTGTAACATGTCCACTAATTATTACTTTTACAAGGAAAGGTTCAGAAGTATTTAGACTCCTAGGAGAGTGAAGACAAATGCATTATAGAAATAATGCATTTAGCCTCCAGGAGTAACCCTCAACTCACTTATAAAAGCTCTTGCCAGTCAAATCTACTGAATACGATTTGATTCAACTCTAGGGGAGGAAAAAGAAACACTTGCCTGCCTCCAAAGTTCAAGCAAAGATGCTTGAATTGCAGCTGCCAAGATGGGAGGCAGCAGAAAATGGAGGATTTGAATCTTGGGGGAGAATAAGTAAAAAAAATATTTATACATTCTGTCGTTCAGCTCTAATTGCTTCAAAGATTATTTATTTTTCATTTTTTTGGAAAATAGCTTGCAGCTTCTTAACATATTTTTCAAAGAAGGAGCTGGAAGGCATAATAAAAAGCAAGCAGGGATATGCTTTCTGAATAGACTGAAATAATTAATGTGAGAATGCTTCCGCTTGAGCATTTTTTATGAACGAAAAATACATTATTTTTGCTTTTAAATTGGAGATAATTTGTTACACGGAAGTGGTGGTTTCTTTAATCTTGAAATAATGCTAATTACAATGGTATTTGGCACCTGAATTTTAGCAAAGCTGTCCCACTGTTTGCTGCTGCCATAACGAAGCTACCAGAAGACTCCGCAGGCTCATGACAGTCGGGTCCATCCGTTGTGCTCCCTCACTTTACCAGTCCCAGACCTCTTTACTTCCCCTATTTGACTGTGTGTGGTGTCATCCACCTTCTTTTACAGCCATTTTATAGCAACAAGCAGTCGGTTAGGACAATCCATGGTCTAAACATAATCTTCTTAAGGTTCCTTCATTAATACTAGCTCTTTCCAGAGTGCTGCAGAAGCTTATGAGCACAGCTAATCCTAAAGAAACAGGAATGTCTCCCCACACTACATCACAATAGAGCACATTTTCACTAGGGAGGTAGCAAGTTTTTGTCTACCTATATTCCACTGAAATGCAGTGCAATTTTATTTTACTTATTTGCTGTACTGTGTTTGTGGCATATTGCTGAGAACCTAGTCACAGAAATCCACTAAACACCATACACACACAAAGCAAAACCAGTCTTTTTCCTAAAAGGCTTATATTCCAAGCACCGCTCTGGTCATGTGTATGTGCTTGCACACGCTTTTAGCACCCATGGATTTCAAATCCAGGTTTGTCTAACTTAGCCCAGAGCCCATACAGGTGGGCACGGTTGCAGGCTCCAGGTCTTACACACTCCCTTTCCAACACCCACAACAGCACCCGGTTCTTTCTGGAGGAGTTGGCCGGGGTTTGGGGCGGCACAGCAAAAATGCCGTGGGTGTGTTTACCTTCCCAAAACCAAAAGCGGACACTGTTTCTGCAGCCGCAGAGTTTCATTTGGCAGAGAAACTGGTGCTTATCCACTCGGCAAGCCTGACACTCCCTCATCTCTAATCAGGGCTGTGTACACAAACAGAAACAACACGTACGCGAGCTGATCCTTTCTCCAGGCATCTTTCATTATTCAGCATGTTTTCACATCAGAACAACAAATTGTTAGTGGTGTAACAAGACAGGAACACATGTTTGTGGATGTTGTGCTACCTGCAAACCCTAACGCTTGCTCTGTCGAGCTGCAGTTCTCCAGCTGGAGCAATAGCTAAGACAGCAAGGAAGGTGATGGTGGCTTTCCGAATGGACAGGGAGGCCTGAGTTTGTCAAGGGCAGGTAATAAGAGAAATATTTTCAAGTCATTTTGTGGGGGAAATGTTCCTTCTTCCCCATGAAATATAAGCAAAACTTGGAAGAGGGAGCCAGGTGAGGTCCCAGGTACAAATGACTTCCAGGTTCTAGACCTGTGTTACCAGCAGGTTGATAGTGTTATTCAAAGTGATCAAAGGAAAAACAGAGAACAGAGGGAACTGATTAAAATTAGATTTTTTTCTTTTTTCTATTTTTTTTTTTTGTGTAGCTGTACTGGACTTGGTGGAGAGCAAAACATCTGCAATGATATGCCAGGGAGAGAGGTCGAGCTTTTATTTTGAAGAATGTGAGTTAGGTCGGGAATAGGAAGATAGATAGATCTGTGAATCATCAACACAGAGGCAGTAGTTAAATTTGTGCGTTCAGATGAAAGTGGATAAGGACAAGCCTCTAAAAGAAATGCAGAAATAGATTTTAGATGGATGAACCAGCAGAAAACATAAGACCAAGGGACAAGTTTTAAGAGGGATATGGATGAAGTGTATTCATAGTTCAAACCAAAAATAACCCATGGGGGTCTCAGGAGGTCACCTGGTACATCCCTCTGCCCTAAGGCAGGATCAATTATACTCATGTCTTTCCTTTCAGGAATCTGTCTGCCCTGTCTGGAAGGCCTCCAACGATGGAGATCCCCCAACCTCCGCAGGCAGTCTACCTTACCACTTTATTATCCTGATTGTTATGAAAGTTTCCTGATGTCTAACTGGAATTCTTTGCTGCAATTTAAGCCCATTATGTCATGTCCTTTCTGTTTTGCACAGATTGTTTCTGTCTTCTTTGCTGTAGTTTCTTCTGCAATTACTTTCACGTCCTCTCTCAAGTACTCATTGTTTAGGCTAAAGAACCCAGCTCGCCCGATCTGTCCTTACAGGTCTGGCTTTCTAGACCTTGTAACACTCACCCTGCTCCCCAGCTGAGCCACGGCTTTTCTGAACCATGCCATTTAACTCAGGAGAGAGGGCTCCAGCTGGGGCTGGTGGCAAGGCTGAGCAGAGACGTTGCTTCCTACGCTTTACACAAGATAACCCTGTTCAAATGCTGCGACTTGGCAACCTCCTCCGTTACAGCGGGGAGCCGCTGCTGCCTCCCTGACAGTTTGTGATCAACCATGGTCACATCCCTACTCAGTTTTTCCTCTCTTTGTTTTTGGCTAGCTTGTTATGCCTATGTATCTTCAATGTACACCTTCAAGACTTATATTTCTATGCCCAGCTACATCATAGGCAGGAGCTAGCTCAGAAAGAGCATTTTTTTGTGGAGGCTACAGTGTGTTTGTCTTCTATACTTCTTGCATGCTGATTTTTGGTGTTTCTCCTTTAGAGAAAACTACAAAGAGCTATCAATCTAAACGAAATTATTTTTTTCCACCAGGCTTTAATAACGACTGTACCTGAGCCCTGGAGAAGTTTAAAATCTCTGTTATTTACAGATTTCTTGATTCCATGGAAAATTCAAAATGATATTTTCTAGTTTTCTCTGTAAATTTCTTTTTTGCAATCTGAGGCTCCTCTATTTTATATTTTAAAAAATAGCGTGATACATTTATTTAAAGAACTAAGCCTCAGTGTTTGGAAAACATTGTGCATGAAGAAAAATGAATATTCATGCTCTTTTATGTAAAATCCTCTTTCACAAAACATCTACAGAAAAATATAGATTTCTGGCTTATATAATAGCCCAGAATGACTTTATATCTTTCACAAACCACTTGCCCCATCAGATGCTCAGAACAGCAACTTACTCTATTTGAGCCAAAGAGCCCACTTTTTTAGTTTCTTTTTTATCTCGCTATTAGCTCTGGAAGTCTACTTCTGTTGGCAACTCTTACTGCTGTGTGATAATTTATCTAGCTACCAGCGTCCCAGCATGCCTGGTATGGTATAGCAGCACAATCATTAGTTTCTATTCCAAAGTGGCAGAATATGACAGGGATTCTACGATCTCGGATGATTCTGGTGTCAACTAACTGTGACACTCCATCAAATCCTGCATCCTTAATGTCATGGAGAGTTACATCCTTTCATGGGCGATAAAGCATGGGCATTCTGACAACCCCTGGTTTAACTGTCCTCATTGGCCTCGCTAGGCTCATGTCACTTCATTGTTTTATAACTTAAATTGTCTCATATTGAAAATGAGGATTCAATTTGAGATTTTATTGTTAACCTTTAAGGGCCTTGGAGCTCTAAGTGTACTCTATCTGCAAGAGGTAAGTGAAGTTTATGCTCCAATTCTTAATCTACCTTCCGTTACAGATTTCTGCACACATACCCCGTGGCTTCCTGATAGCTGTCTAAAAACTTTTTAGTTTTTTTTTTTTTTTGACCAAAAAAAATGAATGTAGATCTTTAGCAATACCCAGGGATGTTTTTAAAGACAGGCTCATTTTTTGTTCCATTTGTTTGATTTTTGGCACTTGGTTCACCTTAAAACTTCACCTTGAACTTGGAAAGAATTGTTCTATCTGCTCAGCCCCCTCTTTGAGGAAAATACTGTTAAAAAACAAAAATTCAGAGAAGCTTCTAAAGGTCAAATGCTAACTTTTACACTGACAATACTTTAAATTTTAGTTTATAGCAGAATTCTTTTTTTGTTCTTCAAGTGGTCATTTTTCTTTCATTATAACCAGTCATTATCACTGAAAGCATGCTCTTTGTGAAATAACATTCAAGTAGTCAAAAACTCAGTTTTCTGTTAGGAAATATTTCAAGGGAAAACTTTTACACGCCCTACTTAGCACCAAGCCTTCCTATTTAAGCACCTCCACAAGTGGCCAAAGTTTCAAAAGAGATGCTCTTCCACTTAGGCACCTGAAGGAAGCGTTTGAATTCTGAGCAGCTTTTGAAACATCAGGCCACCTTGTTTGAGGTGTGCAAGTGAAAGATGTGCCCTTTTCAAGATCCCAGCTCCAATGACGGGTCCTTAAGAACTTTTGAAAAACTCCCCTTAAGAAGGAGAGGGTTAGATCAAGGTGTGAATATTCCAGACATAAATACAGCTGTGTGTCTGAAATCCATCTCTATTGCAGGTGTTTATACGCTATTAGATTTTGCTTTATCTTGGTCAGAACGTTTTCACTGCAAGTGTTCTGCATATGTGTTTGAATGGATTACTAATAAGCTCTCCTCACAATGCCATGAAAATTATTGCTGTTAAGAAAGATGTTGTTTTTGTTACAAAGAAACACACCTAATTTCTGTTTGTGCAGTCAAGATTTCTTGAGGCCAGGGCTGACATCCAGCATGCCATTAGGTACGGAAAGAAGTCCATTGTACTGTGAACTGGCAGAGAGCTTGCAAAAACTAAGCTTCAAGAGAGGTGGATCCAAGCCAATCCCACTGTCAGCTCTCAAATCTGCTCCCCTGTTCTTTCCCTGGAACAAGTAACCTTTTGCCCTTCCATTTTGCAAGGCATAAAGTACCTTTTCTTAATTAGGTTTATTTTTTCCCCTGCTGGAAAATGTATTAACAAAGATTATTCTCGAAGCATAAAAGTGCTTCCTCTTTATCTGGCAAAATGTTGCTGTAGAACCACCAAGAGGTTCACAGACCTCGAAGTCAAGATGCTGTAGAGTATTTGCAACAGTAGCTCAGTGATAACCACAAAATCTGGGGCCATGATATAATTCTTTCAATTAGACTAAAGAGCGCTCCTTCTTCTTGCTTCGTATCTCACCTCTCGGTCTTAATTCTATCATGTGGGCCCACAAAACTTCACTATTTTTTCCTAAAAATGTTCAGGACTGGCCTCTTCACTATGAGCTGATCTGTTGCTGAGAATGTAAATTGGATGCTCTTCATGCGATGCTAAGAAAACATAAAACTTCTGAAAGGTCTCCTTCTATTTCCACAAGGCTCTGCAGGCAAGTCAACAAAACCTCATTGTCAATAACATCAAGGACTGTTGACAGATCTAATAAAATCAACATAGATTTATTTTCTGTGGCCATTGCCAAGTAGAGATCAGCAAGAGATAACTACCCTTATATTAAACACACATCTAAAGCCAACACAGTAGGGATGAAGGATGCTTGTGAAAGACATAAACAGCCTCCTTCTGCTTGCATCATCCCAGAGACACTATAGAGATTAAATGTTCCTGTCAATATAAGGGCTCAAATCATCTGCCGTGAACAAACTCATGAATTTCAAAGCACTGGCCATAGCGTCAACAAAACAGATTTTATCATCAGAGTGCTCCACTGACTCGCTCTGCTGTAAACTCTTGTCACACCAATCACAACGAAGGCAGGAGCATCAAACAAAAATGCAGCAAGGACACATGTGAAACCAGCACAGAGATTTTCCCATACATCCTGAGATGAAGGCAAAGCAGCTGTTTTTTTGCTGCACATCAGGACAATCTGATAAAACACTTTGCTAAAAGCCCTTCTGGAAAGCTAAGCCCATCTGCTCCAGTAACAATACACAAGGAAAAACAACCACAAACCCCAAACAAACAAACAATCCCTCCCATATCACTGTGCATTAAGTGAGGAGCTTAACAGAGTCTGGATATATTTAGTCTGATTAACAGAACAGTCTCTCCATTAACATACTCAAAATTTATATATAAATATATATATTATTATATCCAGATGGACACAATACTGGACACAAAGCTAAAGTGATTTTCCTGTTATTCCTAGGTGTGTATTTAGTAATGGCATTATGCTGGCCACTTTCCAAACTTCATAGATCTTTCTGCACTAATAAGCTACTCCAGGTGAAGAAGATAAGTCTGGTGAGGAAGAGTACTAACATGTCCTCTTTGATTTTGAGTAGATCATTTAGGACAGAATTAAGCTGACTCATTTGGATTGCAAACATAAGGGTGGAGATGGTTCTAGTAAGAGCTGAAAGACTTCTTTTTTTTAACATATAGAGTTCCCCTTTGAGATTGAAAAAAAATCTGCCAGCAATACTCCTGTCAGCTAAAACATTAGTAAACATTAGCACCAATGAGCAATGAATTTTAAATTATTTCACCTATAGGGCAAACAGTACACTCATGTATTTTTTGACAGAAACAAGGCAGGCCCATGGTTTGCAGCTTGGCTGCTACAAAACTCTGCCTGAGCATGGGAATAACGGTGAGCTCTGTGGCCTGAGGCTACGATCCTCAGCTGGCATGGAAAAATCTCCAGAGCATCTCTGGATCAAATCACTAAGCACTCTGTGGTGCTCTGCACCCTGCCTCATTGGTGTTATTTCAATACCAAAAATTCTGGTGATTGCTTCTTTCCATAGCTCTTGGCAAAAGACATATTCAAACAGTCAACATTAAAGGGCATATAGAGCAATGATTTTTTTTTCCATCTAAAGGATGGACCCTATTTAAAATTGCAAATGGAATGTAAAAACTGCAAACCCAAGTGGGTTTTGCAGTTTTTAAATGTAAAGATGCAAATGTAAAAATTGTAGGTTATCACTCCCCCTACAAACTCAGATTCTCCTCCCAAAACTGGTCACTCGGATGCAATACAGGGATCGAAATAAAAATGTCTGGCTCAGTACGCATTCTGCTGTCTATATGGTGTCTCTTGGGCCTGATCCTATACGTCCCTTTAGAAGAGCACCCAGATCTAGTCATGGAGCAGTTCTACAAGGTGCCTGGGGCAGGGAGTCCTTTCTGCAGCCTCGCAAACCCTTGAGCACCATCCAAATGGTGAAAAAGTTATATATAGAATAATGTTAATACAGTAGCCTTTTGTTCTGCAAGTTATTCAATAATATTTTGGTGTAGCTGTGATTTAAAAGCTGCAGTTTTTTTTGACAGTCATGACAGTCATTTTTGACATCACTAGAAATACATTTAGTTTTCATGGTGATTATTGTTTATCTGCAAAATGATTGCAACGACAAACAGTGAAGTACAATGATTACATCTATCTCTACAGGCTAAAAGGGGTCTTAAGCCCAGTGACAGTCCATATTAGATGTGATTCTCCTCCATTTTTCACTTCTATAACTACTGACAGTGCCGGGAAAGTTCCTTTCCCTTCGTCATAAAAGATCCTGGTACTTCAAAAGGATAGTAAGGAACTAACTGGGAAAATCCTGTTTCCTCATAGAAAACAAGGTGTAATGGAGTCAAAGAGAATTTTATGAGATCAGTTTTCTTTTTAGGATTTTTTTCAGCTCCATCTTCCAGATGGGCATTGCACAGAAGTATTGTGTTAGTTTAGGATGCCAGGCTAATTTCCTTGACCTATGCCACTTGCAGAAAGCCGACCAGCATGCTGCTGTTGTCCCAGCAGTCAACGCTGCACCTACAATGTGGTCAAAGAGGACTCCAGCTTCCAGGAAGCTTAACCCCTCGATGAGTGTAAATTGATCACTTAACATTAAAAAAAGAAAAAGTAATTTTGCATCTGACCTGCTCACCTTCATATGACGGCATGACATCTTAAAATCATAGTAAGTATGAGAGAAATTATGTTTTAAATATGGGCCTTTGTATCTTTTACCACATTCTCTCCTGCAGTGGTTATTACCTAATAATTTTTGACACTAGTGATTAAATATAAAAGTTTTACATTTTATGATTCTATTTCGAATACACAATTGCTGGCATATATATCAAGGCAAAATTTAAGTCCTTCTTAAAGAGCCTGTAATTATATTTATGCATTAAAGTGTCATCTGTATAAAATGAATGATTTTAAACAATATTTTTATGTAATTGTTTTAAAAATCAAACTATTAATCAGATTTTATTGTCAATCTCAACTAATGGCTTGCATTTCAATATTCCAGAGCACTCAGGCCTTTCTTTAATTTGAGAAATCACAATGAAAGCAACTTAACGAATTAATTGAACCACCACCACAATCAAACTAGTGAACAAACTCAGTAAACAAAAAGTCCTCTGTGGCAGCACTTATACGACAGCTTCAGTAAAACCCATCATGAAGAAAGCACTTCATTAAACAAAGATCTCTACAACACTCAAAATATAAGAGGAAAAATGAAACCTTTCCTGAGGAGCTCAGGAGTAGGAAACTTTAAAATTTTTATTTCAACAATGATTTATTTTTCTGGCCTCTGCTTCCTAGAACTTTTTTGTTCATTTGCTAAGGAGATCAGACTTGCCAGTCAATAATACACATGCCAAACCCTCTTCACGATTTTTGTTCTCTAGAAGGGTTTTGCTGCTGCCCCGTAGTAGTGTCATGGAGCAAAATTTGGTCCTTGAGCTGGAGATGCTGCTGTTGCTTCAGATGCCAGTGAGTATAAAAATTACATCTAAAGTCACAGATATTTTTAGTCTTTGTTTCTTAAATGATGCGCTCACATTGCACAATAAAATTCAGGCCAACAGCAAATCCCAAGGAATTTTGGACACAGCAGCCAGTTAGGAGGCCTGGCTGAAACACCGCAAGGAGAATGATTTAAAAGAGAGGTAGTTACTTTATAAGTTTTTAAGCTGTGTGCCAAAGGAAAAATAAGTCTTCTGTATATCTGCCTACATTTTTTAAAGATCAGATTTCAGGCCCTGAGTGATAAAACAAAATGAAACAAAACCAAAAAAATAACCTCAAGAAAAAAAAAACAGATGAGTGTATTTGCATGGGAGATGATTTATTCTTTAGTTTCCCCTTAGGAAAAATATAAGGCAATATGGCAATTTAATAGGTACATTTCTTCAAGTGACACATCTAGCTCAAAGAGAGGCTTCCAGATCTGCGACTGCAGCTTTTAATTCTGCTTTAACAAATTTATGCAAATGAGGAGACGGGGAATGGACAGTCACCGAAAGGCTGAATCTTCCTGCAGTCTTTGCCTGAGCTTCCCTCCCGGAGACTCTCTGCTAAGTGAATGGGAATTATTGCAGTTGTTGTTACCCGACATTCCGCCCTCCAGGTGAGTCCAGCTGCTGCTTAAGGAAAGCAGCTGTTTATGCGGGACACAGAAGCCCGGGGACACAGGACCCCGCAGGGGAGGCAGTTGCCTCCTCCAGCCCAGCAATACCTCATTTAATAGCAGCGCCTGGCATGGAGCTCAGCACAAGCTGCCCAATTAGTACCCACACCTCTCCCGACTCTTCTATGAATAATCTTCATTAGGACAAAATTAAAACAGAAAGAATGTCTATCGTGGGCTGTATTTATGCATCCACATAACGACTTCCCTAGCGACTTGATGCAGATTTGTGTTTTGCTTCATGAAAACCTCCTATAAGTAATTGTTATAGCTAGAATTAAGGAGGTTTATCAGATATGGTTTCTGCGTGGCAGATATGGTTCCTGTTCTTGGAAAGACCCTCGCTAGTTCGAAGCGGTCTTTGCATTGGGTCAGCCGTGCGCTCACAGTGAAGCCGAGACCTGGAATTCCGTTACTAGCTTTGGATTGAAAATTCTCTTTAAAAGTATATGCTTAGTTACAATGCCACATTTCTCCTGGTTCGAGATGATTTCCACCTAAAGTTATAAATCAATCCATGTTTGTTCACGCTTGGCCTGAAAACACTTGAAACTGAGCCCAAATTTGCCAAGAAGTTCATGAACCCTGGTGAACCTGACTTAAAACTCTGGGTTTGTAACAAAAGCTCAAACAAAGCAAGTTTCACCTTGTTGCAGGTTTTAATAAGGAAACCTTAGTACTGTTCTAGGAATAACATTCTGCATGTTTGGAGGTTAACAGAAAGTTATTAAAATAACAGAATTGGAACTCATAGTGCAAATTAATCTGCTTGGGATTGGAAAACTTTTGGATGAAAATAAAGCCTGCTGTAAATAAAGCATTTCATAGGCTTTAAACTTGACACTGAGGATGACACTCCAGGTCAGATCACAAGACTTCAACAGAAGGCTGCAGTGGCCTCCAGATATCCAAAGGGAAAAAATTACAAAGGGATTTTAAATGTATAGATCTGGCACACTGAAAAGATTGATTATCTCTATGACTTTGGCTCAGACACTAAAAGTATAGCCCCAGGTAAAACAGAACACACCTTCATGTTACACTTGATGCTGTTTGATACAGAGGAACTGCAGTCAATGGAAGGGATAAGTAAGGGAAGGAATAAATACAGTTTCTGATTGCTGGTGAGTTCTTTAGTCTGTTGTAGCTAAAACTCAATGGTACTAAAATTAAAAATAGCGTAAGGATGAAAGTAGTGGTAAAGAAAATATTGCCAGATATTCTTACATTACCAATTGTGGAATCAAATTATATAGACAGATAATATTTTCAGTACTTATAGATTCGTCTGGCTGGTAATTTTTCTAGCACTGAACTGCATCTCCTGTTTATACATAAAAAATGGAATATGCCAGGAAAGTAGATTCTTGAATAGTCATCTGAAAGGAGAACTGTTCCCCTGCCTCTTCTGAAGCTGGGTTTGCTTCATATCTGATGAGGAGCGTGGTCTTTTTTTGTCCCAGCAGTCATGGTAAAGCATTTGATGCATGCTGCAAACGTCATTGCTTACCAAAGGTGCAGACAGTTGGCTTTACTAGGCGATTTCCTGACTTTTAAGACTGCATTCTTCTAGCCAATCTTGCTGTAGTTTAAACTGCATTGTATGAGTTTCCCTTTCCTTTTTGGAATAGTATAATTTGCTTCATAAATTACATATGGTGGAAGCCTGTTGAATGAATAACCTTGTTGCACAGAAAATTAATTCTTTTGACAGGTTTATTCCTGTAACAGATATTTGGTGGAGGATTTTACTGCATTATTGTATATATTGTGGTTTGCTGAACAGAAAATGTTTCACAGTATCTCAGCAGATTTATTCCTTTAACAGAAATAACTATTCCTGTCCGTTTACCATTTGTTACCTAAGAAGTAAATTTCTTAGTTACAGAATTTTAAAAGCTCACTTGTTTTGCTTGTGTTTCATTTGACTACAGAGAAAATGCATTTTTCTTTCAATCAGCATTCATTTAAATGCATGGTAATATATACAGTTGTAATGAACCGTATTTTGTTTGATTATGTTAATCTGTAACAGTGTTAATTTCCTCATATATATGTTTATATGATTTTTTTTAAATTAACATTTTATCATGGCTTACTAGAGTATCTTGGATTATTTAAGTCTCCATACACTATCTTGGCATGAGAATTACACAACACAGATAGCACGCTGACAGAAAAGGAAGTCAGATTGAATGCCACATGACCTGATTTAAGAGAGGCTAATTATGTAATTAAGATATTAAAACAAGGGCCAGCATATCTGAGTGCTGTTCCTAGTTTCACCAAGAACCTCAATCGGGACATTTAGCATTTAGCTTTCCTGTGCACTACTTTTTCCTGTTGTGAATGTGAGTGCTAACATTGGAAGTGTGTGCAAAATAAAGATATTTGGGTACACTGCCCTCTGCAAAGCCTCTTTCAGATGTGCAAAGCACTTGCTAAACATCTCCAGTATTTTGCCTTGCTTTCCATCTTATATGTAAGTAAAACTAGGAGCAGGCACTCAGAAACAACTGAAAAGGAAAAAAGGATATCGCTTATTGCTTATTTATTAAATTCAGGGAAGGACGAATTGACTTTTTTTTTTTTTTTTTTTTTCATTTTTTGAATGCTTAATCTAGAGAATTAAAGTTGTGTTACTCTGAGATTTAGGATTTCATGTATATTCAGAAAACTGATACTCTGAGCTCCTCAGTGGTGTGTATCATACCTTACCCTGGAATCAGAGAAATAAGAGGATAATAGACATGACAGGAGTTTACGACTGACTTCTCACAAGACAAGAGACATTTTTGTTACATCAGTACAAATGTCTACATAGCCAAAAAACACATCTAAATAAATGTTTCTAGACCACTGGCGCCAAAGTAGAAGAAAAAAAAAAGAGCAAGTCCTTGTAATTTCCTCATCTATGTGTGTATTTTTGACATATCAGAACCTTCTAGCCCAAGCGGGCAGCCCTCTGCTAAACAAACTGATGCACAGAGTTCCTACAGACTGATAAACTGGAACATTGGATGTACAGAACTGAAAGCAATTGTCAGAGCTATCCAAAACTGGCCCAAAACTCTCTCCTCAAAGCTGAGCAAAGCATATTACTAAAAACAAAACAAAACAGAAAATCAATTATTTCCTGAAAGATGCCTGATTAATATTCACATACTTCTCACAGAACAGGAAAATGGCATGTCCCACTGAAGGACAGTGGTATACATAAAAGACCACAACTGATCACAAAAGTAGTCTTCCTTAAAAAGAAAAAAAAAGTATTTTCTTTAAACTAAAGGAGTTTACACTTCTCCTTCCTATTATTTTATTCTAAAATACTTTTTAATTAGCGTTGTGTTATTTTTATAGCTCTGATGTGACAAAATTGCAAGATAACTTGGGAGCTTAAAACTAGAGGCACATCAGGATGAACATGACGGTGCAGACTGTTAGAGAACACAGCACAAACATCTCCTACCCAGGAATCTCCAGTTGAGTGCATTTCCATGCTGGAATATTTTAGAAGATCTGTTCACTCAATTCTCAACTTTGGCCATCAAACAGTATGTGCAGCTTTCATCTGAAGCACACGTCTCTCAAGACAGTGGCACGAGTGCTTAGCCCAAGTGAATGAAGAAACAGAAGCTTTCATGGGTCACAGAAATACTTTGGATTTGGGTGGGTGAGAATGTGTAAGCCGTAGCGAGTCCTACGGATGAGTTCCCGACTGTCCTGCCTGATTTAGCAAGATATAGATTCATATATATCAGAAACGTGTCTTCCTCTATTTAGATAGTGTATCTTTTGAGCGGTACTCACAGCAATTTAGAAATAGACTTGGTGCTGCTGATCAAACTCGGAGAAAGTAATTTCAGAGTAGGGATTTGTAAAGTGATAATTACCCACAGATAGGGTAAAGAGAATACTCTTCTAATTAGTAAATTCTAGTTACATCAAGACAACTTGGCAAATCCTTCAAATAGGTACATTTTATAAGCTGGAGAACTTACAGGAGAGAAATACCACGCTAGCACACATCTTAGCAACTTTTCATGTTTGTATTTCATAAAAAAAAAAAAAAAGCAAGGAAACAAACAACAAAACCTGGGTAGCCTGATTCACTGCTTTAAAAATACAGAAAACTGGAATTTACATACCTGGGAAATCAGCATAAAACAAGACTAGCATAGTAGTGAACTAGAGACAGACTTTAAGGCAGATTTTCAGAAATCTGTGTGTATGGCTGTATGAATAAATAGTGCTCGCAAACAACATAATAATATAGGTTATCTCAATTAGAACTTGGGGGACTACTCAAAAAATTTACCATTATGAAAAAAATGACCATTGAGAACTCCAGTCATTTAGTTGCTAAATTCATTTTAACCTTACCAACCGCTTGCTAAATCATTAAGATCTGGGTACACCAGGGTATTTAAGCGTAAAAACCTCAGCAGCCGCTGAGCAGAGGGATTTAAGCATGGGTGACTGAACCAAGGCCAAAAGTGAGAGTGACAAATTCAGCCTTGAAGGACCTCATAGCTCTGGCTTTGACCCTGAAACTGCTTACACTCACATTTACCTCTGCCCGCTGTCCCGCCAAAGGGATCTGCTCTGGAGAAAGAGGTGGAACAGCAATGGAGATGTTAGCTTAAAGATGGAGTTCCCCAAAATGTCCAGCATCAGAAAGCTGCGGGGATTTTTGATGTTGAAATGGTGATTTCAGGACAGGATCTGGAGGAGAAAGATGGACTAGTAGTGTCTGATATAATTATTCAGAATCAATGTATTTAAACTCCCTGTACACAACCTAAATCTGCAAGCCTTTACCAAAAATACCATTTTTGTCCTCCACAACTCCCTCTTTACCCTATGCCTTTATCTGTTTTTTCCTTATCAACAAGCCCACATGGGCTGACTTTCCTTCAGAGGAACGATCTGCAAGTGGCCACCAACTACTCCTTGCTTTGCAATTTCTGGGGAATACCCTGTTTCAATTGTTATTTTTAATTGTAGCCTAGAGAAAATCAATTTCAAAGCTCTCCAAGAGAGAGGCTAAATAGATGTATGGAAAACACATGAATTCGTAATTTTAACAGCTGAAACTATATATATTTGGCAAGCCTTACCTAATGGTTGCGCCGAATCCCCTTGGCAAGCTTACACCTATGTTAACTGCTCCACTATTTTGTTTCATATATATGTAGGAAGAGCAATATTTTATCCAAGCTCCGAGGTAGCCTTTCCATTCATGGTAGGCCCAAAAGAGAGCTTTGAAATGGAAAAGGACAAAAATAACTTGTTTTCTACAGAGCAGCCAAGTGTCTGCTCAGAGGCAACAGTTTAAATTTGTAGCCTTGAAAAATAAAACGAATTCCCAATCAGTAGGTCAACCCAGTCTGGAATTTGGAGTGGGGGATTATATTTCTCTAACAGACTCACTGGATTTCACAGTCAGATTTTTTTTTCTTTGTAGAGACCAATCCAAAACTCATAATGTCAGGAAAATATAGAGGTCTAATTTCGAAAGATTTGGAAAGGACTATTTTGTAGTCACAGTGACACTTTGGCACGGGTGCAGGTGTGTGTGAGCAATCTCAAACTCCTTGAGCTGGACTTCATTCTGTCTGGGTTTGCATCCAGTCTTCTTCCTGCACAAGCACCCGAGTGCACGAAATCTGCAGAGGTGACACCCAAGATTAACGAGGAGATTTTAGTCATTGTATGAAATTAGGGAATTCTCAATTCTGACTAAGATGCTGCAAGAAAACAAGCTGCTAGTAATCCCTTCTGGAGCAGATGACTCCCACTACTTGCAGTGCTCCTTGCAAACTTTAGTGACTCCTGAAATAACAAGAGCTACCCGAGAGCTGCATAACTGCAAAGGGAAGTAAAACTTAGCTATTTGGAATCTTTCAGCCAGTATGAGTCCAATTTGAAAGGAGAAAGAAAAAAAGAAAGGATATTGGGAAAGGATGTCAATGTATAGGCCACCTGCAGGTCTCTGAATAACTGTAGCGCTAGGTAGAAAAGAATGTATTGTACAAATTGTCCAATAAAATAAATTACTTATAAGGCTTCTCAAAGCATGCTAGAAAGTTATGGAATTATGATCAATAACAGGCTGTGAATAAGGTGCATATTTTAATAGTTTGGATAAATAATGGAGGACACAATTTGCCAAGAGTTGTGGAAGGTTACCATCCGCATGACATTTTTGAAATTAAGATCTCGTGGCTTTCTAAAAGCATGCTTTCTTTAGGCCACAAGTCACTGAGATCAGTGCAGGAATCACTAAATGAAAAGCTAGAGATTTTGCTCTGCAGGATGTCAAATTAGATTATCCATCCTTTAAAGCTATAAATACCTGAATTATTATACTTGTTTTACAAATGGGAAAACTGAGGCCTCGACAATAACAAAGGGCTTTATAAATGTGAATGACTCAATAACATTCTGCTATTGTTTATTATCCATATTCCTTTTTTAAATGACAGAACTGAAGCACACAAAAATGAAATAACTGTCTAAAGTCACACTGGTCTCCTTTAACCTGGTAAATGGGTAAGTAGGCATGCCATTTTGACATACTAATATATGTGTTAAGGTATTAATTTCCCATACATCTTGACTATATGGTTCATTAGGGAGAAGTTTCTGTTGAAAACAGCAACAATCATATTTTTCTTACTTCTAACTTTTTTTTTTTTCTTTTTGTGAGACTTTTACTTAACTGAAGACAGTTCTTTCATTTAAGCCGGATGGGCAAAAGAATAAGAAATAGAGTAATTTGGGTGGCAGAAAAAGGGAATTTGGATTGGAATACATAGTGGTCATGGCATTCATATATGCTAGACTATAGGATATTAGTGATAAATTCCTCTTTATCTATTCAGGGTGGATTATTTTTAGTGAAAAATTATTCATGGCGTTACAAGGTATTTAGGAGGGCAAAGAAGCAATGTCTTTCCTTTATGGCTACACTACAGTGATCAGTGCCTCTGCAGGTGTGTAATTTAAAAAGGTGTTAGGAAAAGACAAGCATAAACAGGGAGGATACAGGGTGTACACGAAAGTTACTGCAGGTTACCGCAAGGGTTGCAGCTGGATGACTGCCAGGCTGCATAACCCAGTACCAGGTAATGCTTGAATTTATTTGCCTTGATCTTAACTCCCTGCTTAGAGCCAGGACACAATGATTAGAGATTAACAGGGCGATACCAGAAAGAAAAAAAAATGACTTGCACGAGAAGATTTCTTACAGAACTGAGATAGTCCAGGTCCTGGGTGCTGTAAATCACTGCAACACCATGTATATCCAGAGAAGTCCCATGCATGACCATGGACAGTGGTACTGCTAAACACAACAGCCCTAGCAGAACGAAACTCGCCTTGCACAGTGCTAACAGCTTGCTCAGGCTGGCCCGGAAATAATTAAAACAGGAAAGTTTGCTCAACTATATTGACCCCTGCCAGAAACCAAAGACTTCATTCCTCTCTTTGTGTTATCTGCTGCTACCAATAGTCAGGGGTACACCAAAAAGGAAAAACGACTGACTTATAAACATTATTTTCCTTGTTCTTGATCTAGGTCATCAAGTAGATTAATATGTAGTTGCAAGCTGTTCATTCATTGTGGAGGAGCATGTACATAGCAGGAAATATCTCCCATGGCACTGATAAACTCTCAGAGGCTATAGGCCAAGGTGTTTATGCTCCAGTGGAGACGCTTGTGCCAAGTACCTGCTCCCAGTGATATAGTTATAAGCATTAAACATGAAATGTAACTTTAAAAATCTATTACGGTCTATAGCTTTTATGATTTCCAAGACGGACAACTGTGTTGGTTATTATCAATATGTTGTGAAAGGAGCTTTGACGCCTGGGATTTGAGGCAGGGGGATGGGGAAGAGGCGTGCGGGGGCATTTAGACCAAATGTTAACACTGATAAAGCATTATAAAAATGTTCTAAAGAAATATTTCTTTTTTCCAGTCCCATTCAGAATGTGCCCAGCAAGAATGCTCTGAGATAACCTTTAACAGTTAAAATCTAAATGCTTCCTTCCCAAGATCCTTCTTTTTAGCTAGGACGACAACATTCCTAGTCTCTCTGCTTGAAGCCTCTTCCTTCCCTATCCCTCTCCTCATCCATTCATCTTTTGTCCAGTTGAATCTTCTACAGCCACCAGCACCTAGTGATTTACCCCACCACCACTCTGCTGGGGGCTACCACTGAATTTTGCCTTCCTTTCTTTTTGCTCTGTACTCCTAACTGTGCCATCCCCTCCAAGAACAAGCTTTGTCCTCATTTCATCATCAGGTTCTGCCTGAAACACAAAGAGCTCTGTGGGTCCCTCTCTTTACCGCCACGCTCAGCTCTCTGCTGGGAAGGACTGGGGAATAAGCAGTTATAAGGATTTCCCCAGAATACACAAAGATAAATAAATCATGCACAAAAATAAGAGATTGTAAATGCAATCACTTTAGAAAGAGAGTGTTGAGACACTGGGATTCTCTCTAAAGGAATCACTTTGAAGGGCAAGGACATACATACATGTCCAGCAAAGAGTTACTTATTTGATGCCATAAAAACTTTGAATGTCAACAACAGTGGGAGTTTTGGGCTGTTTACCAGCAAAATTGCTATTACACCCGTTGTCATGTAGTATTACACCACTTAAAATGTAGTTAGCTCTTTGATGTGAATTCTGGCACAGTAGTACCCACATATGGCAAGGAAGAACTTGGCCTTCAATGTCTTGGAGTTGCAGCACTGAACCAAGCCTAAGAAGGTTGTGAATTCATGTCCTGAATGATTAGTTTCATGGCTTTACAAGAAGAACCGTAGGCTGCTCACCCTGCACGAGAAAACAGGCAACTTCAAAACTGCACATTTGGATTAGAAAAACATTCCTGCACATGGCCTTGTGATTGTCCGGTACTTTTAAGTAAAGCAAATATATGCTGCTAAACCCCCAGCATAACTTCACAAGGAAAAATGGTAAAAAATAGATGCAGTCAAGAAAACATTTGTTTTCTATATAGACCCAGCCAAGTGACATACTTGTGGCCATACAGAAGCTTCCTCTGCTAGGTGACATGCAGTTTTCTTCTCCCACTCTTAAATTCTGCATATTTCTCATTTTTTAAAGAAATTTCTGATCCTTTTCCTTTACCAAAGTATATAGCAGGAAAAGATAAGCATTTACATGGTCTTAAGTGAACCAAACAAGTCAAACCTAAGAAAACCACACACACACACAAAAAATCCTACATTCAGGAATAAAGTAAAAGAAAAAGAATTCAGACATCAGCAAAATTATTTTCTTGCCTTGTTGTGACATTATGAGGAAAATAAAAAAAAAGAGAGAATGCAAGTTTTGATTAAAAAATCTGTCAGTCAGCTTGTAATTTAATACAAAGTGACATATACTGCTAAAAGGTAGCTTTTAACATTAAAGACCAAAACTCCAATGATTAATATTACAGTGATGACAGAATGGGAGTGTCTTATTTTAATCCACTGTTTATCTCAACAGGGTAATTTATAGATCACTCGACATGTTTTAATAGCAGGCATAAAAAGGTATCCTCTAATATCCACTTGCTTGCAAGCACTGACATTTGGAGTTACGTGTTCAGAAAATATCAGCAACTGCATTTGTTGGACATATATACAAATAACTAGTCATCCTACACACAGTTTATAAAAAGTGATCTATTAATAACAAAACAGCTCTGGAGACATATGGTCTCTTAATATTCAGGTGGAATATCAAGTGTTTAAGTTAAAATAAGGGCAGGAGCACAAAGAGTGGTCAACACATTGATTTGGCTGCCAAATATAGTTTTTACCATCATAAATCTCCGGCTGACAACTGCACAAAGGCTGCTTTACCTAAACACTGCCAAGGAAGGGTGTTTGCTCATGGATTGGCTGATAGTCACTATGACAACTGATGCCACAATTAGACAAGTACAATCCCACTTTCAAACAGGCGCACAGTTCATTAATTCAGCAGGACTTTTGTTGACAATATGTTATGAGGGAAATATTTAATACAATTCTGAGGCTGGTACATTCGCCCGTTATCTATAGTAAAATAAATTAAAAGAACTGATGAAAACAACTGTTTAATTAGTCTAAAGTGAGCCTAAAGCTACCCTGGGCATTTTGGTTTAATAGACTCACAGGTGCACAAAATGCCTCTAGTCTGAATAGGGGATTTTAAGAACATGCTAAGAAAGATGTTACAGGGGAGGGGAAAGGGGGTAGAGAACACACTTTTTTTTTTTTTTTTTTTTTTTTTTTTCTTCTAAAAGTAAGCAGACAGATTGTGGTCTCCAATCTCCAGCTGTGAGGAGGTAACTGTGAGTACCTTTTTCCATGCAGGAAAGAAGATCCCAGGGGACTCATCTAGCTGTTCTAAGCAGTCAGGGATGAGTAAGGATAAGTGGTGATATCAACCAATGACACATCCCCGCCTAAGGAGCAAAGGGACTTTCCTTTTCCTGTTCGATGTTTGAGCCACTTGAGAAGAGGCAAGCAAGAGCCTTACAGAAGGAGGAAAGGCCTCATATTAAGCTAAAAAATAAAGGCTTTGAAAGAGTCAAGGCAGATAAGGAAAGAGCAGAACATTGATGCAAATCCTTGCATTAACGACAATGATAGTTTGAAGAACATTTGCTACGGAAACACCATGTGGACTGCTGTGCATAACCCAAAAACTGCTGCAAGGCAATTCCTACGGGAAGGCAGAAGGAGCTGGAGGTCGGGGTACCACAGCTGGTGGCGGGGTACCACAGCTGGACCCTGTTGTGGCTTTGAGGTTCCCTTCAGGTCATCCCAACCTGCAGAGGAACCAGCCTAGAAGGCCCCTGTTGAGGGGTCTGCAAGGTGTGGGGCTCACTGGGGCTCAGCCCCACGGGGATGCAACAGGGAAAAGCAGCTCTGAGACAATGTGAAGAAGAGCTCAGTGCCTGGGGCTGATGAAGCCTTAGAAGGCGGATGCCAAGGCCATTCTGCACAGGGCATTGGTGCCCTTATTCCTGCCGCTACTGGAAGTAGAAACAGCTGTGAGGCAGTTGGCTAGAGGAGAATTATTCCTCTGGCTTTAATTAATTATTTCTCCAATAAACACTGACTGCTGCTTACCATCTCCTGACACCAGTGTACGCAAAGAGGGAGAAAGTTATTTTACACTCCGCTGTAGCCATAAATAGGCAGATGAGCTTATTTGAGCAAACTCCTTGGTAGAGTCTCAGTAATGAACTAATACTGCTTATGACTCCCGGAATAGTCCAATTTTCAATCAACAGAGAAGTCTCCAATTTTAGCTGCCACAGAAGAGACCCAGAAAAGCCCTGTTGTACTGAGTAAGCTGAAATTATGAATAACTTAACAAGAGAAAAGAAAGAAAGAAAAGAACCAGGCAAATGAAAAAATGAATCAGTAATTAGGAGCATGACAAAGTCAAAACCTCTTTAAATTTTGTTTCTCCTGTACCGAAACAGGATATTTCGTTCCTAGCAGCTGCTTCTGTGGTTTACAAGACACAGCAGCATTGAACTAGTGAGTGCTTTATAAGAAAATGAGAAAGAAACCACACTATGATGAATTACATTAGTCATACTGCTTTCTTCCCCTCATTCCAATGCTTTTAAAAATCAGGCAAATATATATCATTTCCATTTAACACACATAAATTGGTACACAGAAGTTAAGTGATTTACTCAAGAATAGGATGTAAATCAGCTGCAGTTTGTTATTTGCTCGGGATACGTTGCTTCCCAGACCCCTCTGCTGCCCAGCAATGACAATTACCTACTCTGCCTCATTAAAGGATGGATTAGAGGCAGAATAATCGATTATTTTCAGTAACGGATACTTGATACGTACAGGCAGTTTAAGAACATGAGTGACGTGCTCCATCAGAAATCCATAGTTGCACGGAAACTTTGAGTTACTTTCCTCACCAAATTCCCCACATACCGTTTGCCTTTAGGGAAATTTAGTAAGAGCTTAGTCCAACTCCATTACAACTAATAATACTCCTGCCTGCTCTGGATCAGCACTAACCATTTTCTCCCTCTGCCCACCCTCACTGTTATTCATGCTGAAGACTACAAATAATTCCACATCTTTGGGCAAGGGAAACACATAAAGCTAAAGCTATTGCACCGAAATACATTTCCAAGTTCTTATGCCTTGTGGCACTAATGGATGCCTGCCTGCAGGCTTCATTTTGTCAGTTTTAATTTTAATTAAGAACGAATTCTGCAACGTGTCTGTTTTCTTTACCCTTTTTCTCCCCCTGGATTGCATTCCTCTTGCATCATACCTCCTCTCTAAGAAGTTTCCTGCACGGCTCCTGCTCAGCCACCCTTGGACTCCAGCAGCAGCTTACAATAAAGATACCAGTTCTCTACCCTGACTCTTGCTCGTGTTTGATTGCATCACCCTCTTTCAGATAGTGAGAGCGTTTGTTAGCATAATGACATTACCATCCAATTGCAGCAAAGCAATTAAGGATGTCTTTAATTTTAAGAACCTCAGTTGCTTTATTCTCTGCAATTGAGTAGATTAATACAAATTGTTTGCTGAATTGAAGTCTTTCGGCACAATATCTATACAATAGAACTGCATACTTTTATTTTACAAATTTAGTGTGATTTTGGCGTATTATTATTAGAGACATTTCTCTACTCATAGCACAGAAAGAACCCTATGTTACAGTTGTAAGCACACTTTTAGCCCACACTACCTTGACTTCAACAAAATGTGTAATTTGAATTAAGACTTTTTGTTTCAACTTGAAAATATTAAAAAAGAAAACTGCACTTATTGAACCAATGGGAATTCTCTTGCAATACACTGCTAAGTGGCAATATCCCCTTTTGTCTTTTCCAAGGGGTAAGTTTACTGCTTTTTCAGAGGAATGCATTATGGTATAGTTAGTGCCAAGGTCTTATGTAACGGTTATTAGATATTTAAACAACAATGTTTGAAAGTCAGTTATATACTTAAAATAGATGGCTGTCAGGTCTTGTAAACTACAAAGCCAAGCCAAAACGTTTATCTGATCTGAAAGCTGGTTATCGAAACTGTATTTTGTGACTTTCAAATGGTGCTGCTATTATACAAGAGGAAAGCTGGAACTACCACTACACAACTGGAACGATCCCTGCCTGGCCCTCACCATTCCAGTGGACCAGATCCAGAATTCATCAAAGTGACAAGCACCCATCTATGCCAACGTGAGGGGTCCCTGGGCAGGAGGAGGGTAGGTGATACGACAGGACAGTGACACGAGGATTTCAAATGGATTAGCGGACCCGAGACAGAGCTCGATGATGAGAGACAAGAAGTTTCCCTCCCTACTCCCTTCTGCCCTATAAGTGATTTCTCAATTACCTGCCTTTTAAGGTGGCAATATTATGATTTTCCTGGGTGGGGTGAACTGTTTTGTGGAGAAACGATAATAGTTTTTGCTCTTTTTTTTTTCTTGACTATCCCCGTGTCATTAAAGACCAAGAAAGTGTGTTGTGATTTCACGTAGATGCTTGGATTCTCAGGTGACCTATGGGGTGATACATCATTACTTAATGCTGTAAGATCACTACTTCTAACATCTAGGCACTCAGGTGTTCCTGGAGGCACTGCAGTACTGTATATTCCAGTAATTGCTGAAGAAATACATCAGGGTTTCTGTACAGCCACCCAACAAGCAGAGCTATTAAAAAATAATGTTCATGCTGCTTTTATTTTCATCTATGAATAAATATACTCTGCAACTTCTTTCCAAAACAAATGTCTTCTCTTGCAAGCCTTGCCATGTTATGTTGTATCACTGCACATTAAAAGTTAAAAAATTATTTAGCCTGAATTGCTAAAATTTTCATTAATGGCAATTTATGTCACTCAGAGAAGCCTCCTTGGGAAGAACATGGCATACTTGTACAGACCTATTATGAGAGTTGTCAGAAACATTTGTCCTTATGAAATATAAATAGACAGTATGTTAGATGATTTAGTGAAGAATCTGTTATTTATTTAAAAACAAACATGTTTTTTTCATTTCTCCTTTCAGGAAACCAGGTCATGTAGCTTAGAGGAGGAGGTTCCTGGACTAATGATGAAACCTTAAGGCCATGAGATACCAGCAACCAAATCCAATGCATCATCTACTGCTGTCGTATTTATGGCCTCACCAACTTTCTGTCCTAAGTTCAGTAGCCCTTTGTGCAGGAGTTAATATCAGGAGTTAACACCACCTTATTCTTTCTGCTATAAAAAAAAAGTGAGGCCCCACCACATTACCTCCTTCTCTCTGGCTATTTCTCAAGCATCCAACACCATAGCACAAATACATTCTCACCTAGTGTAGCATATTTTAGATGCTCAGATCTTGCTGCCTCCAAAAATCAGGTGAATTTAGCCCTGCAACAAATGGGTATGGCACTCTAGGAGTTAGACCCACTGATGGATAAAAAAAATAACTATAATAATAACCTCTTTGCTCCTAATGATAATAGCACAAGAGATCTTTGCACAGACCCACAGTGCTACAAAAGTTATTTTTTTTTTTTAATCGCTGAGGCTTATAACCAGAATCCATTTCAGGCGGACATAAAAATCCAGCCCAATATTTACTTGCCACTGGATACAAATGTTATCTGGTGAAGTCTGCACTAGTGTCAGAGAGGTGGATAAATCCTTCAACTTTGTTAAATGTGGAATAAAGGAGAGAATAACTTGAATTAAATTCCTGTGCCCACTTGAAATGGTGTCTGGCTGTGCCTCTGTACCTGTGCCTGATTTTTGCATGAAAATATTCTCTTTGTCCCTATCTGGTGTTCTCCTTCAAAAAGGAATTGAGTTAAAAAAGAAGGCAATAATGTAAGATTTTTAAGCAAACAGTTCAATATTTCCTTTAAAATGTTCTCTGTATTCAAGAGCACTTTGATTTCTATCTTTTTTTTTTTTTTTTCCCCTCCAGGCTTTGAAACTGTACCTCTTTTAAAAAAAGACCATCCCTGATTTTAGTCTTTTGTTCCTTTATGAGCTTTGTCCCTGACTTTTAAATGTGGAGAGAGTTGAGAGGCATGTTGTGAGAGGAGAGAAAATAAAAAAGTAAAAAAAAAGAAAAAAAAACTTGCAAACTGTGTTAAATACACCTTTTGTTCATTACGTTTAATATAGCATTCGCTATGAGGATTGATATTGAATTATACATTAATTTCAATGCTAAATAACTCTCCTATTTAAAGAACCTTTAGTTTTCTTATAATGTACAGTAATTAAAAAGTGAACCAAAAGAGGCAGCAATAAATCAGGGTGCACAATGCAGTAAAAATATTATAATTAATATTTAACATACGTTTTGATTACTTTGAGAATAAGTACAAGAAATATCAATTAGAATATATATTCAAACTTTGCTGCCTTTCCCCCATTATGCACTGGAAAGAGGCTATTTTTAATTCTGGATATTGCATACAAAATAATACATAGGCCCTAATTAAATATAAGGCTGCAATTCAATTGAGAGTTTCTGCTGATGTCATAAATAATAAGAGCGCGGCTCGAGGTATCAATGAATGGCAGCCCAAGCCCGAGATTGAATTACAACTTCAGCATTCACTCCATAGACCTGTATTGTTATTTGTCATAGATGGAAAATGATTATTATTATTTTTTAAATACAGACAAAAAGAAGGAAATTTGAATTCTAAACCTGCGACTAGGTGGTGGAAGATTAGAAGTCGTGTGATTAGAGGACAGGGCTTATTGGAAATTGAAATGTACAGATATGCCAGGCGGCCGTGCTATATTAGTGAGCATATTCTGTCTTTTTCTGGATGACATGGGGAGCAAGGAGGCTGTGGGCAAGATTTCTTTTTATGACCACAGTTCACATCTACAAAACCAAGTATCTGAGGAGTTTTACACTCAACCATTGGGTAGGTCTGTGCCCAAAGTGGCCCCATCCATGGAAGGAGTCCGCCACACCCCCAGTCTTTTACCCCCCACAGGCTTTTCACGTAAACCCCAATTATTTATCAATTCCATGCAGGATGAATAAGGACTATACACTCGTGTGGACATTTTCCCCAAATAAATGACCCCTTAATAACCAGAAAGATTTTTATTTATGTAACATATTGGATTTCAGTTATGTTATGGCAGGAGAGAGAAGGTAGTTAATCAATATGAAGGCTTGCTTTCAACAGATTGCAGGGCACTCAGCATGACAAGATCCCCTTCTGCTACACCACAGGTCACTCGTCTGTGTTTTAGGGCTGTTTTTCCACACTTCCCATATACATCTAGCCATGAAGATGTACACCTTTCTAATTTTGTCAGCACAAGGTCAGATGTTTAAACGCACTAAATTGCCACAATCCCAACCAAGCAATGATACGTAGTTCTAATGCTGAAAAAGCAACCCAAGTAGTTGCCAGAGTTGAACGAGTTGTCTACTACCAGCTCCACCGCGGGCCAAAAGCCACCATGAATTTCATTAGAAAGGAAAGATACTGCTACCTGGGAACAAATATCTTGTTTTGTTCATGCTAGCAAGAAAAAAGAGCCAAGCAACCCTGAACACATACAGCTTCTCATAACACAGTGATTCCTCTTCACATATTAGGACTTTTCCCCCCAGTATTTTAAATAATACCCAGTGTTATGAAACAAATCACTTTTGAAGTCTTTTCTTTTTCTGAAAAGAAGTATTTCCTAAGCAGTTACACAGCATATGATAATAAATGTCAGACTAATGTGTTTACTCCTTTTGTGTGATTTTTTCACCCACTTTTCACTATATATTTGCAATTACCTCTGAACGGCCCCTAGAAATTCTGATGGGTCAATATCACAATAACTGAATAAGCATTTGTGCTTAATTCCAAATGTCTGGAATTGACCATATAGACGTGGGTGCAATGTTTTTTGAAGAGCTTTGAATGTGCAGCCTTGAGAGATCTTATGAAAGCAGACACAGGAGCAGAGAGAACGAAGTACAAAATACTGACATGACCTTTAGTAATACAGACCACATCTTGACACTTTTTATCAAGAACAACACATACAATATAATCTGCTGCTGAGAACAGACCTGACACAAACCCAGATACGTTAATATTGCTGATAAACAGGTATTTCAATTTGTAAAATACATGCTTACATTGGTATGGCAAGGTGCTAGTCCCAGGGTGATATTTGGAAAAGGCAAACAGCTGTCTGTGTCCCCAGACACATATAATACAGTAATAATAATCTTCCTCCATGATAAGCTACTATAGGTGTCTAAGTTACCTCTCCTATGTCACACTTGATTCTGAATTAATCAGGATTCCTTTTCTTTTCTACCACTTTTTCATATTATAGGATACATTATAGGATATGTTAAAATAACTCTTGGATTTAATCTTTCCTTAATTATGTCAGTCTTCAACTGCCACATCCCACCAGCCCTCCATCCATTAGCGATCATCTGATAGGACACAGAAGCCAACACAAATGCTGGCAATGCTCTCAGTACAGTTAGCTCAGAGCCTACCTGCATTTGGCTTCAAACTTTTCAGGTGAGGATCTGCTTTCAGCCACTGTTGTTGATCTCAGACCAGCTGCAACGTCACCTGCAAAATATACCAGTAAGGAGGAGAGGTCAGATGATAGGATCGGGGGCTATTTCATCTCCAGGTGAAACATTTCAACTAAAACACCAGCAGGAAAGCATAATAATGCAATGGTCTATCCCCCAGCTTCTCCTTCTTCCACAGACAACCTTGCTCTTCCTCCCAAAGCTACAAAATTTGAGGAGGAAACAGTTGGAGAAGGCACTAGTCTTGTCCTCTGTGTCAAATGGTGGACACGGGAGAAAGGGAGAAATTGTAAAGGACAGGAGCTTATGCAGCTGGCCATGGATCAAGGAAAACAGATTTAGTCTGAGAGCAGAAGAGACAGAAACATTCAGTAACCCAGGAGCACAAATCCACAGAAGGACTTGGAAACCTGGAGCTGGAGCAGCCTGTAAGGTCCATGCTGAGCTCCTAGGCCTGTCATAAGTTTCTCTCTAACTACTGACTGTTGTCACCAAGATACATCAGCTGCTTCCTATACAACTAGGACATCCCGTGAAATGCACGTATAGGCTCAATGATTCTTATAATTACAGACTGAAAAGACTAGTGCATATTTATGAGTACCACATCATTTGTCACAGCTGCAGATCTCCAGTAAGCAACGACTGTAACGAGGGTTTTGGTCTTCCTGGGTGTATATTTTCTCATGAACCCTTATTGGTTCTGAAAAGTTATGATCTTAACTTCCGGCTCTTGTCAAACACAATTTTCTTTCTTTTTACTGCCAGCAATAAGAATGAATTCCTGCTTCTGTAGCCAACAACAGGACTAGCCGGAAATGGAATTTACATTGATGAGGCAGTATTTTACTTAACTAATGCAACAACCTATGAAAATCTATACTTAGAGTGACCATGATTTTATTAACCTAAGCAAAGAGCTACCCATTCATTTTCTCCTCTGTGATTTAAGACTAGTAACCTCTAGGCTGCACTGCTCATAAACAAACAGGTTTTGTGGACCTTCCTAGGTTCACCAGAGAGGTCAAAAGAAATAATAAAGATCTGGTATGCTACAGGATGTACTAACCATTAGGCTGTGGATTAAAGATTGAAATTTTTTGAAAGCTAGACAGCCATGTATGAAATCTAACCCACCCCATGGACATTTCAAAATAAAATGGCACTAGAAGTGAGAAAAGTAGACTTTTTTTTTCCCTCTAAAGCTGTATTTTTCTAACACAGAAGACAGAGAAGTGTAATCAGTCATGGTCAAAACCCTGCCAGTGAGCATTACTTATTTAGCCTCATATTCCAGGTGACTCACAACTTGTCTACCTGCCAACATCTGAAAATAATAAGTTATAGTAAAGTTATTAACTAGAACTATGTGAACTTTGAAGTAGCTAAACCTAAATTAAATATAAACATACAAAACAGCCTGGAGCTAATTAATCTAATTTGGGCTCACTCCGTTTTTGTTTGTTTGTAGTTGTTTTTTCTCCTTCCTCATCATATGTGGTCTACAGAGAGGGAATATCTAGAAGCCGGTCGGTGGCAAAGACTGTATCTTCCTGCCCGCTGGGTCAGAAGTATGCCACTTTTCCAAGAAATCGCTCTCGCCAAAAGGTCCACAACGAGCCCAGCACGCTCATCATCTCTTATTGGGCACAGACTATTGGGCCAAGGCAGATGTGTGCCAGCTGCCAACCGTCTCCAGGAAGCCTCATGCCCAAGCACAGCTGAATGGGGAAACCCTTCCCTTCCTCCTCCTTACTGTAGGCTGAGAACTGCGGTGATGACAACACGGGGCTCCTTCCTGGAGCACTCTCTGCACTCAGAAGATGGTCAGGGTGCCGACTCCAAGAGCAGCACCGAGAGAACCAGCTCTTGCTGGTTTTGTAAATGTGCATTAAGCTCTTTTACAACTGACTATGCTCTTCTACCGCCCTTGATAGGCTGATAACACATCCAAAAATTACATAACGCCTCGATGAAGCTGTTTAGCAAGACTCTTTCAGCCAGACTTCGGTTTTTAGTATTTTAGAGGTCTTAAGCGTCTGAGAGCCTTAAAAAATGGTAGGGAAACAAAAAGTGCTAAAAATAAATTCTTGCTTAGACTGGAAAAGTGAAGATGCTTTGAGATTGTGGAACTGCAGCCACAGCACAAGGTAACAATAGACACTATATATATATATATATATATGTATAAATAAAGTGTCGGTACAGTTAGCTTGTAAAAAGAGGAGACTTCACAATAGCCCAACAGTGAGTTCACCTATTATATAATTGGAGGTTGTGTGTACATGTGCAGACAAGAAGAGAGAACGAAAAACCTCCTTTAGGAAATGCAAAACTTGGCAGGTTTGTCCAGGTAGAGTATGAGGCGGGTAGTGTCTAACAACAAAAAGAAACAGTCTGTAACTAAGGTTTGAATCAAGCTACAGCTCTCCTTGCTAAACAGCCGCCAGTTTTACTGCTGCAAAACCCATAAAAACAAAGGGAGAATAAGTCTGGCAAGAGAAATAAGGCTCGGGGGGAGTGAGACAGAAAAAGAGATGCAGCATTAAATTTACTATGGCAGAGTTGTGCATCTGATTTCAAACAAGGCTAATCTGGAGGGCTCTGCAAAAGCTGGAGGATTTTGCTCCCACTGAGTTTCCACGAGGTTTGAAGAGCAGTTCCTGAGGGGTGGAGGGAAACCTATCCCACAGGAGCAGAGCAGCCTCTGCCCAGCTCCTTCTTCACCCCAGCTTCCCTAGAGTGGGATCCTTGTCTTAGGGCATTAGTGGGATCTCTTGGCCTCCTGCACTTTAACTGCGATCCTTTACTTCAGTTTGTTTACATGGACTATTTTTTTGACCTTAGAGCTGAGGCACTGGCAGAGTTGTGTGGAGATTTTGCACAGCAGTGAGCAGCTTTTCTGATGTGTTTATGGTAATGGGGGTTAATATTAGAATCTAAACATGCAGCCTTTGTTATTTTGCAGAGGAGATGGCTCTAGACAGAAATTATTGACCATTTTGTTAGAAAGAAGCTCCATGAGCTCCTCTTTAACACCATTAGTCAGATCTCTTTTACTTCAGAGGTGACACCACTCTTGCTAGGCATCTCTGCCAGCCCATGTTAAAAGCTAAAATAGAAACTTTTCCTTTAACATGACTTTAGAGGTTAATGTAGAGTGAATCTCTCCTTGCTGCCCCTCACTCTGATTTGAGCTGCTGCAGCTCCCAAAGCTGCCCAGGGTCCACAGATGCATTTCTGGTGCCTCGGCAAGGGTCAGCTGTCAGTGAGTGGGAAGGAGCAAGAGCAAATGAGGTTAGAAAGCAAAGGATATGGAAGAGGTAGAGCAGTTCCTCATGATGTCTTTGGGCAGACCAATAGCCCATTTTGGGGTGATGTCTGGTTGCGAGCAGGACTGGGATATTCCCTGCAAACACTGGACCTGACGAGGAAGAAGCCTCATCAGCTACCAGTGAAATGCTGCTATTGAGACGGTAAAAACAAATTGGCTTTAAAATGCAAACAGGAGTGTTGCAAAATCGTTAAAGGAGGAAGCGATCGTTAACTATACCAAAGAAACTGCAATGGAGAGAAGGAGATGCAGCCTCTTCACCAGGTATTTACAAGTTGGAATGTATAATTCAGCCTGTAACCCTGAGGATGTCTATCCTGAAAAACTGTAGTGCTCAGGGAGCTAGCGTGAAGTGAGACGGGTTGAGTAATGACAGTACCGATCTCTGTATGGGCTAATTTACTGTGCAAGAGGTAAAAACACTCCTTTCCTCTGAAGAATTACATTACCATGAGCGGTGAAAACTTTTTGTAGTTTAACTCATCTGAAAGTGAGGTTCTTGGTTACATTTATTTTGAGTAAAAAAGAATCACCACATCCAAGGACTGCCAAACGCTGGTGAGTCTCAGACATCTCGCAGGTGCAAACTGCAGAAATATGACAGCCCTACTGAGTTTTCAAGAGGTACCTGATTTATTTCTGGTCCACACACGCTCAGTTTCGCCATGCTTTGCCACTGTCTACATATGTAAACACTGGCCACAAAGAAACTACTATCAAAACCACCAGCTTTCTTGTTTTCCATTTTTACACCTATCATATCAGCCACGTCTCTCTAACCAAATGTTCTGTCTTTTGAGAGCAGAAGCTCTTTGTGAATGCTTCTTAGGCATTGGTTTAACACCTAGCATGCAAAAAGTATACTAAAAACATGCACAGAGAAAAAAAAAAGTGCATCAGTGTTGTTATTTTTTATTTGGCACATTTAACAGAGCTCTCTGATCTGCAGGAGTTACTGTTTCATCTGATAACTAGAGCTACGTTATTGTGATTTATACCTTGATCCTGCAATTAAATCAATGGGGAACTGGTCAGCCACAGTGCTCTACCTCATTGTGCTCACTGCACCAGCAGGCTTTATTGTGAAAAGTTCCCAGATCGGTTTAATGTTCATGATGATCAAATAGAGTATTAACCCTGAGGTTTTTAATGTATAGAGACAAATGTATCTCTTATTGTTAGTAATATCAAGATTAAAAGGTACTTGAAAGCTAATATCTTCTTTTCATTTTAAAACATGTAATATAGTAAATACCTCACAAATGATGATGTATGTGCTCATAATTGACTCATTAGGTGTTTGCCCAAACAAAAGACGCAGGGTCATTAACAACAAGCTTTAAATATTCAATGCTTTGTGGTATGTGGGCTGCATTTTAGTACACAAAGTATTCCAAAACTTTCCTGCCTTCCCACTGTCTAAATTCTTAATGCACCTGCTGACATCTTAGCTGAGTATTTTTTTTCAGCAAGCCAAATGACGGCGACACAGGTACCAGAAAGCAGGCTGAACAAATTCTAAAGGGCATTTCATAGCCAGGCTCTGTCTGTCTCTCTCTCTCTCTCTTTTTTTTTTTTTTTTTTTAAGTTCCCTAAGAGCATAGGAAATTCAGTGCATTATTTTGTGTCCTTTCATTTTAGCATACATCCCCGGTGTTGAGACCTGCCCTCTGCAATACAATAGTAAGGCTGTAGAGGAAAAGAAAAGAAGGAAGATGTGGGACAGATTCAGGCCAACACCACTGAACTCTTTGCAAGGTCAGACTGAGTCCTCAGCAGGATTTTCTTGTAGACTTTTTGCACTGCAAGCCTGAAACCAGCCACCTCTGAATTTTGGTCATGTTTAAGCTCATAGACCCAAAGATGGTAGTTTAGACCTATTCTGTAATGTTTACCATTTCAGGCCAGCTCCTACAGATATGTAAATACTTTACTCGTGTGAGCAATCCCACTGGGTACTGTTTGCATGCATAAAACTAAGCACATGTAAAGTTGTTTGCAGAATGAGAATATGATTGACAAAGTGCTTATGACCCTAAAAATGCATGAATGTACCAAAGAGCATTAACAGAGACCAGACCAGTTAGCAGCTATGCAGCTAACTTGCTTTTGTAAATATGACTAGTCATGTATTCTACTTTTTAATTGCCTAAATAACATTTATAAATCTATCCATTAATAACTAAAGTTTAAGCTTCAGGGGCATATTCTCAAGAACAACTTCCTTTTAGATCTCTCTGCAAAGATACTAATATTTTCAGGAGAGTTATTAAAGTCCTGGCAGGTACAGAATACAAATCTATCCCTGTGAGGGGTAGATGTCTGTTCATTCCTATTCATGAACTGTGTATTATTTATACGATATTTGTGGGCTCAGCAAGGCAGTGGATTTTTTTTTAAATAAATGTTTATGTTCAAATAACTTTGCTAGTCTTATCTAATCTACCTTTATCATCTTAAGCACTGTAGGTGATTTTAAAAGTTTGAAAAACATTCCCTCATCTGCCTTTACGCATTGGTTTTGATGAAAAACACAGATAACATTTGAATATTTATCAATTCTGTCACACAAAAAATATCTTGATACCACCAAATATCTTAAATCTGGGCAAAGCAATGCTGACAGTCTGTTGCTGGGAGAGCCTTTTCTGTCATGGAGAGCACAGGCTACTTCAGAAATGTCCAGCCACTTGAGGACTGCTGAGGGCTGAAATCCTAAATGCCTCTTCATAACCACAGAGAAAAGCCATAGGTCTCTCGCGTTGAATTTCCCTGCAATGCCTTTCACCACTGAAACATCCTTTCCTTCCTAAACTAAATCAAGAATGACTGTCCTATGAAGAAAACCCACTTCTAATTTTTACTGGTCAGTGTTGGCCCTGTTGCAAAGAAGCTTTCTGTCCCTTCCAGAAAAAAAACAAAAAAAAAAAACAAAAAAAAACACAAAGCTGTAAACTTTAAGCAGTACAACATGGGATATTTTCATTGAGTTTTATCCAAGTTCAATTTCTTTCGGTTGTGTTAAGTTCCTGGCCCTAGACATCACTGCTGGTTGCAATGAATTCCACAGATTTACCGAGCATTGGCCAGCTATACTCAAGAGCACTTTGGCATGGCTTGTTGGCAAAGTGGCCAGCATGTGGATGCGAAACATGCTGCCAAAGCCAAGACTTTACCAGCAGAGTTCACTAGAGTCCCACCCAGGGAAAAATGGTATGGAGGTAACACATGGTGCCATTGCCTACAAATCACATCAGTCTACGGCTGTTTTCTTCATTGGTGTTTGAAGAAAATAATTGAAGTACAAAGTGAGGTGTAGGCTGAAGAGAGGGGTGTGCAGAGGGGGAAGAGATTGATCCTGCTTTGTAAAGGAGCTTGTGCATATAAGAAATTTCACTTAGCACTACCCGATGTGGTCAAAATACTCAGCCTTACCAATTGGGGCTTATAATAGAAATGCCCACCCAACCTTAACTCTGGTAGCTGCGCTTGTAGCAATATAATACACCATCACCGGACTTACTCAAGCTGCATTCTGATAATCTGACTTACTCTTAACCTGCAGTCTTAGCAACTGCCAAGCATCAGGGCTCTCCTTATTGTTAAAATGTTTTGTCTGTGCATGGCTCAGACTTGCTCATCTCATGAATGCTGTCTTGAGGGCTACTTGAAAAAAAAAAAAAAAAAGCCCCCTTTCTATTGAAATGATAATATGGAGTAAAGTGAATATATAGCCTATGAAGAGGTACAGCGATGGACCGTGTTCCTTTTGCTTACTGATTGCACAAATGAAAAATTTCCTCCTTGAAGGAAACCTTTGCTCTGCATTTTAAGCCCTCCAAGATCTGTGCCCTTGTTTCCCAGCTACAGAGAAGAAAGTTGCGACCCTACATTCATTGTGCATTGGAAGGGGGATGTAGAAGGAGTGAAAAAGGCCTCTATGATCTTTGGAAGAAGGCCAGGGATGAGGCCATCGGTTCTATATTTAGGAGGGGTTTCACTTAATAGGGCTCGCAGCTGTGCATAGGTTGGGGTGTGAATTCCATCCCTCCCAGCATACAAACCCAAATCTTTATTAAAGAAGCAGTGACTTTGAGCCTTTCTGAAGTACCCTATCATTTTCACTACACTGTGCATCTGTTAAGGCATTTATATGACACATATAGGAAATAAAAGCCACCAATAAATCCTGTTTTCATTACACTAATACAAAGAGCAATGGCATTAATAATCTGAAACAATGTGTAGAAAAATAATACTTTGTACCAATATAGCTTTTCACAAGTAGATGTCCAAAAGTATCAATCCTCTGACCACCAATGTCAGGGCTGAAAATATGATTATCTCCATTTTACAGGAAAACTTGCAGCTTGGTTTTGTGGTGCCCAAAGTCATGCACAGCCATGCATGGCTGTGTATAAAGTGTAACACTTGTCTGCTGGAGCAACATCTGTTGGTATGTATTTGTGCATGGCACAATACAGTGGGACCCTGAGCACAATCTTCCTCTATTAGTCAAGACACGAGTAACACCATAACGTAACCGTGCTGGTCCAGGCATGACTCGCTGAGTTAAAGCAGTCTGCTCCAGACAAGACTCCTGCTGACTTGTACCAACCAATATCTAGCAAAGAGGTGTTTCAGACAAGTGCAAACCCTTTATTTTATGGATTTTAGGTTTAAAGAAGACTTTCAAAAATACTTAGTCCATTTCTCCACAGGCTGTTTTTCACTTCATTATTTGGAAACCTACAGTTGTAAGTCAAAACTTATGCCTCATCTTTAATTGAGATTTTTCTCTAACTCTTTACATATTGGTCCAGTCAATATCTTGCACAATATTTTTCATGGCAATTCTCAGATTGGACCATTTCTTTTAAGCCACGAAGGCACAACTGCACACCACGGTACTCTGCACCCTATTTCTTATTTCTGTAGCTTCCTCCTTCTTGGCTCAGGTAAATACACTCCTACCCAATTGCAGTACCTCCAAAGAGATCATTGCTCTAGCACAAAACTTTATCGCTTCTCTCTTTATGTCTTCCTTTTAATAGCCCCTTGTCTTCCAAATTGAAAATAAACTGTCTGCATTCACTAAAGCCCTTTAGAGCTTTAGCTTCCCTTTCTCCTTGTCTCTAGTATACCATTAAATGTACTAAATGCTCTTAGCTAGACCATGACGCAGCCTCCTTTGCTCTAGTTAAATTTTCCAACATGCATATTTCTGCTTTTCCCCAGTCTATCCCCACAGGGAGAGAAGCTCCTCATAAATACCTAAAGAGCAACCTCCTCCACTCAGTTATTTGTTATTCCTCTTCACCAGCTCGGCAGTGACAACAGGTCCAAATGAGATCTTTTTTTCTCCTTCTGTGTTTGTGGTCTAATAACGGCTGTATGTTTGACCATGACTCATTGGATACCTATGTATTCTCCCTGGCAACGAGCAGAATTGCTCCGTTTTTGAGACCAGACTAGATTGGGTTTACCAAGGACAACATAGAAACAGACTAGACTTTATCCTTCTTAAAACATTTCTCGGCTGCAACTAAAAACAAGAATTGTAAGCGCTTTGGGACAAAGACCATCATTCTGTTTGGCATTTCATAACACTGAGCACAGGAGAGTCCTGGCCCTTGACTATGACTCCTAGCAATAGAAATGAAAAGAAAAAGATTTGGTTGTTTGACTGGAGCCTGTGCAATAAATCTCTGTCTTTATAACATATATAACTTGAGAAATAGCAACATACCCCCATACGTACCTATTGGAAGAGCACACACTAATGCACAGTCGTGTACATACAATGATCACCATGAAAAGCTTTTCAATTTTCCACTTGCAAAAATTGTTCTATATAGAAATGAAAGTGATGCAAAAATAAAGGTACAGTTATTCAGGAACCACCTCTTACAATACCATCTAACTTAAGTTGTTCAAATAATCCTGCTATAACTTATTTTTTTTCCAACTGGCTAAAATATCTATTGTAATATTTAGCTGTGAACAAAGTGCAGAAATGAAGGGCTTTGAATTGTTTCAAATTAATGGCTATAAAGTATGACTTAAATGCTTTTATTCAAAACTAATTATTTGAGAGCAGGTATTCTTATACTTCTTAAACAGCAGGATGCAACATTTTTAGCATTATGAAAAAGAAGCTTTTGCCATGTAAACTCATGGGGTGAAATCTCATCCTTGATCTTCAAAGTGTGACAAAGAGCTATTGATTGGGAGCATATTGTCATTTAAATTACAATTAGGGATGGGTGAAAGGTGGTTATTCAACAATTCAAATCTTAAAAAAAAATGCTGTCAAGGGCAACTTAACCTTAACCTAAACACACACTTTTAAAAACTTCTGAGAGTTTCAAGTATTTCAGAAAGCAATGTGATGTGTTTAAAGCAACAAATCGCTAAATTTCTAGAAATATGTAGTGCATTTTATTAATGCTATAATTAGAAAAGCCCTGGTGTCATTCTTTCTCTCACAGTTGCCATGAAACATACATTTGCTCCAAAAGTGGGAGGGATTGGAATAATAGTGTGAGGGGGGGGGTCCCTGCAATTTTTTAACCAAATTGTATCACTTGGTTCACCTTGCTAGAAAAGCTAGCAATATGATTTAAAATTCAGATCCAATTCCTCCTACAATCAACACACATCTCATTCTTAGGGGAAAATTTGATTTTGATCTCTTTGATCTGGAGAAGAGCACCAGTCCAGATTTTAGGAGAGCAACATTCAACACTCTCAGGGATATGACATCATTCCACAAGCCACTTCTGTTCTCTCCCTCCTCTCCTAAACCCTCTTTGTTGGACGCTGGGATCTCTGTGCAGTGCTAGTGGACCACCATGAGACCTTGCGATGGTGTCTGCAGCCATTGGGAGTATCAGTACCAAAGCTCCCTGCGACAAGAGCCCGTGCTGTTTGGTGGAACATGCAACTCACCCCAGTTTTGTCTAGTGCCAAGGAAGGCCAGAAATCAGCCGTATAAACCACAAGCTCTAAGGCACAGACACTCAGCAATATTTTGGGCCTTGGGGTCTAAGCCCATGGTCTATGTTCCACCACACAAGCAAGGAGCCCCAACGAGGGCGCCCAGCACCATGTCATCGGGCAGCACTTTGGCAGCGCGCGAAAATGGCTGTGCCAGACTCTGATGGGCTTTTCTTCAATCTCATTAGTCAGTTTGAGTTCAAGCAGCTCTCCCCTTTCAGAGAGGATTACGCTGCCCTGCCAAGTTAGGAAGAGCATTCCTAGCCCTGCAGGACAAACAGCTTCCCAGACCGGTGTTTATTTTCTTGGATGGCATATGTAGCCCATTGTGCGATTAGGTAGCACAGCAGGGTTCGGAAAGTGGTATTTCCCAGGCTGCTCTGGGCTCTGGAAATGTGCCAATATTAGGATCAGGGAGGAATGTTTTCTTTCACTATACACTGGTGAATGTAGCAGAGTTTGAAAGAGGTTTGACTTTCCCCCGTAGCACTCAGGAGATGAGGACCCCTTTTCACCATGCATGCATGTGCAGTCTTTTTTTTTTTTTTTTTTTCTTGCAAATACAAGTCCTACTCCAAAAGTGCAGTGAAACCTGGAGTAAAAATAAGCCTTTTATTCTTAAAAAACAACTTTGCATCACAACCTCAGTATGGCAAATTCAATTGGGTCACTAGGGCACTATTTGAATTTATCATACCAGACCGTAGCAAAGACTGGGAAGGATATTTTACTCCTAACAAAAGTGAAAGTCTTGGGCTTTTACTCCCCAGTTATACCCAGATTTGGTAAATAGGGCTAAACTCAGAAGTCTCAACCAGATAGAGTCTAAACTACATGTATTTCCTAGTAGGTGCCCACATAACATGCAGGATGTGGCACATCGGCAAAAGCTGTAGCTAAGGTCAAGGTTCCCTTATTTTAAACTTACTGGTATAGAGCAGCTGCATAAATAAATTAATTAATAAATAAGGAATTATCTTGAATCAAACCCCATTGATCTCTTTTGGGAGTGGTGATAATCAGAACAGCCTATTTAGCTTTTGACCACGGAGCAAGGGAGAGGAGCCAACAAAGTTTTAGGAACAAGCTTTTTTATATGTTTGTTTGTTATGATCTGTTTCCCCACTAAATAATAGAATAGGAATTTGCTTTAAAAAAGGTGATTACTACAGCTATTCAGCTTGCCCAAAGAATGCTAGGTACAGTCTACGCATCTGTGTTTCCAAACAGTTATGACAAGTAGCTGTAACAACAGAAAAAAAATGTTACATAGATCTTGTTCTCAAGTTTAAGAAGATCCTTTTCAAAGCATATTAAATGAAAATTGCTCACTAAAATAGCCCTGCTTTATTGGGAATAGGCACACATGGCAACAAGAATTACAGGGCTTAGGAAGCTAACCCCAGTCAGCTGGCCTTTGGTAACAGAAGCACACAGTGTGTATTTGCTGCTGCCTAAATTCAATTTCTCCAGTTGCCCTTTCCTGCAGGAGTCAATTAAATGGAGAAACTTATTGGTAGCAGCAACTCTCTTCATGCTAATGGGGCTACTTTTCATTAGGAAAATTACTCCATTTCTCTGTGCCCATTTTCTCTCCTTGGCCATTCTGCAGGTTATTGACAGTGTTTGGTGTGTTTTTGAAGAGAGCAAACTCAGTAGGACCTAGATCGGGGCTGGCTGGGTTTCCTGGGCGGGACTGTAAAGCAAATACTCCAGCACAAATGAGTAGCTATACTCCAAAAGCAAGCTCTAGCACTGCCTGCAGTTAAACCTATTTGCAAAATCTGTCCTCGACAGGGACATTCTTTGTCCCCGTGACACGTGCAGAAGATTCCTCTATTCTCCATCATCAGCTTGGCACAGGAGAAGACTTCTGTCCGGCATATCCCGCCAAAGTCTCTGAGCCACCAGGAACTCCCACATCCGCTTCCACCAGACAAAACCACAGCTTGCAGCAAAGCTGCCACTGAGTGCCAGCAAATCCAGGTGTGCCAGATCCAAACTGGAACCTGGCTTCATCTACAGTCCCATTACTGAACCTGAGCATGCTTGGATGCATGAACATATGGGAAAGATGCACCATGACCCACTTGGCTTCTTCTCACTCCCACAGCCACAATCAGTGGGGAAAAAAAGAGTTGTGTGGACAAGCATTAGGTATATTTATTATCCCAAAGGAATTAAACAAAAGCAGTTCCTATAACTTTTTTTAAACACATGACAAAGATCATGAGAGAAAGTCTAAGTAGCAGCTGGATATCTATCACGAAATTCACTAGTCATTGAAATACTGGAAAAATAGTAAAAGAATATTGTTTTTCATTGGAAATAGGCAATTTATATTATCATTGCTTTAAAGCTTGCAGAACACACAATATCTATTGTATAGGAAATTACTGAACGCTCTTATCAAGGTTAACTCCTATTTTGTTAACCTGGCACTTTGCAGGGTAACACGAAAATTTAGAGGCAGAGGAGTTTTTTGATAAAATGCTTGCAAATATAATTTCTAAATGTTTGGAAAATGAGCACCCAACAGGCAAAGATAAGTCAGGGATGTAAGATGTTTTAGTGCCGCCTTGTGGACAGCTCTCAATTCTAACAAAATTCTGTTTACTCAAGCTAACGGTTCATTTACAAAAACTCCCCAATGCGGGGCTCTTCCATGACATTCATAGAAAACAGTTCTACAGATAATAAAATAAAGCAAAGGCAAACGGAAGTTGAATTTAATTCAGGATATAATCCCAAGTTAGGGCAGCATGACACACATTCTCCCAGCTACAAGAGTAGATTTTTACAGACCTGCCATCTCAGAGATTTTTCTTTTTTTCCTCTTTCACTCAGAAAATTGTGTTTCCCGTTGCTATTATCAAAAAAAAAAAAAAAAATCACAATATCAACAAGAAGAGCAGTAGTGAAAATTCAGAAGCTTCGTTCACCGCCAGTGCACTGCGATGTGCTCTGTCCTGCAGCAGTTCAACCTGAGCAGGTTTGCACAACAGCTCTCCCATCTTTTCCTGCTTTGCTTACCTTAAAAATTATCTCTCCGTACGTATTTTTTTTCTGAGGCATCTACAATCAGAAAGGCCACTATGGACACTCTTAAGAAATACTCTCCATTCTAATCAAACCAAAACAAAACAAAAAACAATAACAAGAAAAAATGAGAAAACTTGTTGGATTTTGTTTTGAATCTCCAACAAGTTTTGATTTCAGATATGATCTTTTTACAAATATCCTATTAGGTCTTTAGTTTACCTGAAAACACAGTTCTACAGTAAAATATCTAACCTTTTACTATTAGTTATTAAAAAGAAAATAATTTGCAAAGTATTTGTCTCAGAGTTTACACTCATTTAAAAAGAGCTTGGCGTTTAGACTGTGCTCAAGCCTCTCTCAGCTAGTTCATTTCTGAGGAGTAGCTCTTGGCTGGATGAGTTGGACCACAACAGAAAAATGAAGGTTTTATAGCCCTCAAGAGATTTGTTTCTTCTTCATAAATATGGTAGCAGCAACATTTAACATTTCCAATCACTCATTTTCGTGGGAGCTAGGGAGGTATTTATATATTCTTAACCACTGTAGGTTCATTCAAGATTTTTTGCACTGTGAAGCAATCTCATGGGACGAGTAGCTGGGTAAGAGGCCAGGAGGCTTCTGAGTTATCACCCCCATGTACAATACATTTTGTTAAAGTTGTAACCGCATAATTTAAAATGCGGATTTAAATTTATGAAATATTTCCAAACTCCAAACCCAATAAATTTGCATCAGGTAATGTTAATGCAAGACTAGCTTATGCATTCCAACTTCTTGTGGTTTCCCAATTAGTCCTCCGGTAACAGTATCATTTTATCATCATTTTAAGGTGTTACAAATAAGGTACTTGTGATAAAATTCCCTATATCATGTTTCTTCCTTGAGGGCTTACCAACCCAGTGCAGTTTCAGTAAAGAAGGAGACAAACTAAAATGTTTGTTCTTCATCTTTGATTCCTAGTTCCATGATTCTAAAGAGCAACTTTAAGAAAGACAGGTTAAGACACAGCTCTTAGAGTAATACTTCACATGGTTATTCCTGAACAGGAAGGGAACTTCTAGAAGCAATCTTTAATTACCAAAAAGTTCTCAAGAGGTACAATTTCAATAATTTCACTAACATCATCTTATACAACTGAGATTTGCTCAGATGCATTACTGGATTACTTATGATACTGATTTCATGGGCAAACTAACCCCCAGTGCAAAGTCAAAGGAAACTGTAGAGTTTCATTTACTTTCATGCTGGAAACGAGATGCTGTGACACAGAGCCATATAAGTAAACCTTCTTCACCTAAAGATTGGGGAATTTTATTGAAACTTTCATCAAACAGAATAATGATTTCCATCTGTAACCTAATTCATAGAGTGCCTCTCCCAATTCCTGGTAACTTGCTTTCAAAACAGAGAACGCTGTAAATGTTTGGATTTTTTGGCTACCCAAACTTAAAAAGAAAAGAGCTAAAGTTACCATTTAAGTCCAAAATAGCAGAGCTTAGCTTTCTCAAAGGATTTATAACAAATGGCTGGAACCATGCACCTATATGCTAGGAAAAGATACACAGGTTTCTTGATTAAGATTTCATATTTGGGAGGGAAAAACAACAGATCAAGCTACCCTCTCAGCAGAAGTATCCCCAAGTTACTCTAGCCGATCTATGACATGAACACACTACATGGGAGAAGAAGTCAAAGAACATAATTCTTCCAGATCCATTTTCCATTTCTACAGCATCATTTCTTGTGCACTGACGTCAGTGGTTAATCTGTCTAATGTTTTTATGTGTTTCACTGTGTCTAAACACCAAACTTCTTCATCTACGTACTTCCTCCTTGCAGGAAAAATATGAAACAAGTAACAAGCACCAGCATCATCCGACAATCTTTGATCAATCTTGGCATTGGTTTAAAGATTGATTAGGTACGTGGGACATCAAAGAATAAACTTCAGAGAATGAAAATGAACAATGGCAATATTTTCTTAGAGTGGGTCTAAGAATGAGTAACATTTAGAGAAACAGTATTACTCATACATAGCCACCTATTTTGCTTATATCTGAAAAAAAAATCCCAGAAGTATCACTGGAACGAGATTAACAATTATCAGAATGAGTATGTGCTTTACTAAAAGCATGGGAACAAGACGTAAGCAGAATTCTAGCTCCAGCTCTTATAGATTTTTAGAAGGGCATCCATACCCAGTATTCTGAGCTCATTTGCAAACTACAAAATGATAAAGTTTGTAGCAAAGTCAAGAGGAAAATACCAAGTAAAATGTTAAGTCTAAAATATTCCATTAAGTTCAGCTTCAGAAATGCAGTTTTATTCTTAAGTTTACCCTCAAATACACATACGATTTACAAATGGTTTTATATTTTTTGTATTTCAGTATTTCCAGATTACTCACAAAAATCATAGAAAATTAAAAATAATAATTATTCAGAGAAGGTTTTTCTCTCCCTTATGAAAAAAGAAGATTTTCCCCAATATATTACTGAGTTCAGGATCATATAGGCTCCTGCAGCTCACTGGCACAATAACAGAAGCAGCTTCAAATAGTCTGGCACAAATTTGCAGTGTTTTTAAGACAGCACCGTTTAAGGGGGAAAAAAAAAAAAAACAACTTTGCAGAAGTGCTGGCATCTGAGAAAAATGCCATTGCTTTCCAATGATATCTGAGTTTGCAAGTTGTCAAAATACAGATCCTATTAGAAAATGATCTTTTTGATGGTTTGCGTGCCAAGTAACCGCTTGTTGGTTTGAATTGGTCATTTTCAAGAAAGCCACTATAAACTTCACTCCTGCAGAGTTTAAAACACAGTTTTTTAATTCTGTAGGTGAACAGAAAAGAAAAAACATAGTGTGAAAAGCATTTTTAAAATGTCTTTCTTTTTCTCCCCTTTTATTATGTATTAATATTGCCATTAAATATCAATCACTCAGGTTAACCTGTACCTTGCAGGAGGTTAATATGCATTTGAAATGTCAGTCAAAGAATCTCATAGCTAACGCCACAAAAATGCTCCAGATAAGTAATTGCAAAGCTCTCTCTTTGCTCTCAGGCAATAACATTTCTATAGCCAAACCCCACCAAAGCTACCAGATTTGTATTGACAGAATCCACACTTTCTCATTCTCGCTACAAACAGCTTTTCTGTGAGAAAAGGAACTCATGGTCACAGGCTCCATCAACAGGAGCCCAGCGCAGCCATGGACCAGGAACCCCATCTCTCTTACCAGTTAAATATAATCCCAGCTAAATGGATTCACCCTCTTTCCTATCTGCACAAGGACTAAAAATGACTCCTGTGGGAAACTCAGCAGCTGAAGAACCAGGTGCTCACAGCTCCGATAATTATTTTGTAGCTGTCACAACTGGCTGTTAACACTTCTCTCCTAGCCTTCCAGCCCTGTGTACAGTTGACTGCACTGTTTTATTCTCTTAGATGTATTTTTTTTTTATTCAGTTGATTCCTGTTGCACGGTTCTCCATGGTGGGAAACACCAGTTCTTGGAGGGCTGTATATACAATGCTCTTTTAAGATTCAGAAAGCCTTCCCTGATGGGCACGTGATATTTGAAAACTGCATGCGAATACATACAAGATAAAAAACAGCTTGCATCTTTTGGACGTTCAGTTTACTTGAAGGTCAGGGAAATTTTGCAGGAGTCTCTTCTTGTCAGTTAATATGAATCCCTCCATGGAGGATCTAAGACATTTTCGCCCCAGACTCTGCAATAGGATGCTCTGTGCAATCAACAGCACTGCTAGTATGAAGGCAACTCCTTATGTATGCAGTATTATTATCAAGGTTAATTCTTCATCATGTAGTAGGTTTAAATGTGTGGTAGGTATTAACCAACTCCAAAAGTGTGTTATGGACATGTTAAAAATTGAAAAACTAGAGTATAAAAAGAATTCTGAGAAAACCAGTGATTCTGAACAAAATTAATAGCAGTTAATTCACCAGATGTGGAATATTTGCTTTGCTCTTTTAGCAGCATATTCCACACAGACCTAAAAGAACTGGTCAAAGTGAAAGTCATAGCTAGTAAGCAGAAAGGAAGTTATCCACTTTTGATGAATGTTCTTCTCATCAACAGGTTTTGCTTTTTTATTTTTTTTGTTGTTGTGCTTTTGTTTTTTTAAACATAAAGTATTGGCTCAATTTGCTTTCTAATGTTACTCAAGCTTCATTTAGCTGGGTAGCTTAAAAAGGTTTAACAAATTCAGCGCTCAGGCAGTGAAGGTTTCTGCAATGCCCCAACATAATGTCATTAAGTGTTCAACAATGACTTTAAATAAGTAGCTTTTGGAAGTTATATGTCTTTGAAGTTTCATTAATTAGTCATATCATCGGGAATGTATGGCTAAAGTAAATTACAGTGTTTAAAATATCTACTCTTTCAATGTGAAAAATGAAAGGATCCATCTACCTTGTCTTTATACTAATGAAGATATTATTAATTGGTTTAGCAAAAACATAGATCTAACCATAATGTGCAACAGTTATTAAAGATAATTAACTACAGATCATTGGTTTGAAACATCTAGTCCAAAATGATTTCTGAAGGGCACATTATTCTATGAGATAAAATAATTAAATTTCTAACAGCTGCATAAGACAACTGTGGCATATCTAGTGTTTTAATTTCTTTTGTTCTATCCTCATGATACTTCTCTGTTTTAGATTTTGAAAATGCTACTAGTGTTTCGCTGTGAACAGTCTGTACAGCATGTTAGACTGAAATATTTCATGTCTGAGGAAAAATGATGATTGAAAGAAAAGGATTAAAAATGACAGCGCAGCTAATAATACACACACATGCACGTGTGCATGTGCACACACGCACCCAGGCAGCCACTTTGCTTCGAAGGAAAAAAAGGAGGCAAGAGAAATCAAACTATGCAGAGGGTTAAATATGTTTCTATTCTAACATTAGCTGCGTAAGTCCTGCTCAAACTAAAACAGCACATTTGCAAATTAAAGAAAACCTCAAGATGAAGCTAAGCCAAATACTTGTAGATTAATTAATAATGGAATCATATGCAGCCACATGAAATTAAGCAAGTACAGTAAAAAAGAAAGAAAGAAAAAAAAGCAACCGAGAAACCAGAACAGAAGTCTGTTTACTAAAACCCATATGTTCCAGGTCCAAAATTTCTGAGCTTGTGCCTACTCCAGTACTGGATTTATTGTCATTTTCTTGATCTCTTTTTTGATATCTGTAACCTACAAATGCTCACAATAGCCTGGATCCACATTAATTAGAGTTTTATTTGCCTACGGCATTAGATTTCTCTGCATGTTTTGCAAGAAAATTCACGTCTCAAAATATTCCTCATTTGCAGCAAAATTAGCTGTTTCAGCAGAGTGCGATTTAGACAGGAAAGGCAGGGAGGCAGGAAATAACACAGTTCAGTCTAGATTAGGTATATTGCTAACTAATGTTGATTTAGTCATAGAAAGACCAAAAAAAAACCTTACCCAGTGCCACAGAGTTTTGCATTGTATAAACACCAACAGTACAACTTAGTGTCTGATTTAGCTTTTATTTTCTGTATCTATCTTTTATTGTAAGAATGTTATTAACTGAGAACAGCTGATACCTCTGTGGTTTGAGAAGGGATAAAGTTATCTGAGTACATTTCAGGCTACGTCTCATGTTTTAAAAAACTGCTATGTCTGTAAAACAGTGGATGAGCAGTGGCATCATTTGTATCATGCTCCTGTAATCCAGCAAAGGAGACAAATGTGTTATTTTGGGTAAAACAGGCTTAGAAAGGCTAATTGTGATACTAACACACACCAGACCATTGCATTTTGAAATATAAATTTACATAGAATCCTTTTTTTGTGTTTCTTGTCACCAGCAACAATGCTGATGCTGCCAGGATTTCTACTTACTTTTGAGAAGAGATGAAACACAGGCATCATTCTGGGCAATACTGGGATATTTTTCTCCTCCTTTGTACTGGTGTAAGCAGGGCAAATGAGGAAGGAGACACCAACCCCGTTCAGCACAGGCCAGTGAAGGCAAGTATCGAGATAACATGAGGGGGTCTGCCTGCATTGCTGGTTGTTGCTGCAGATCTACTTCCACCCCAGAAACACATTTCCCCTGAACATGTTTTCTCTCTCTCTCTTTTTTTTTAATTAAAGATTCCCAGACTAACACATTTTACTGTGATCTTAGTTAAAATCCCCACAGAGGATTTTCGAGAAAAGAAAATGTTACTGCTGCAAGGGAAAAAAAAAATTCTTTTCTTGGCAATGTCCCCTCCCTCACTCTCCTAGAGACGCCGCGGCACAAGGCACGCTTTGCAATCCTATCTGACCTAGTTGTTGATGTAGTTCAGGTAGCCAGATGTCCTGGTACTTCAGGAATTCACAAGAAAATGATATTCAAGTGTTTGCCCCGCTTTGGATGCAGTGAGCCAGCTGGCTCTCCGCTGCTCCCTCCCAGCCGTCCCTCCACCACCGAAAGCCTCCAGGTCACTCGGTGACCCGCGGCACATCCCTCCTGAGCTCCGGAGCTGAACCCGGGCTCCCGCTGCATCTGTGCCGAGGCCCCGCGCGGGGCGCCTGGCATGCGGCGGGCGCGCAGCGCTCCAAATGTCAGCGCCCGCCAGCTGATCCACATGGAGATTTGGAGCGTCACAGATTTCACTGCACAAACAAGCGCTCAAGAACCTGACAGGGGACTTAGCGTTGTTACAAGGTAAGGAAAACCTTGCCAAGGGTGATTGAGCTACAGGTTATGAAAGCATGGAGGAAAAGGCTGATAGAGTGCTTGGATGCAAAGGGGAATAGTCCCCAAGTGTCCCCAAATCCCCAGGACCTCCCTTCTTGCCCCTTCTGGAGGCCCAAGCTCTCTGACATTCACATTTCTACAGAAAGAAGTGCTCCAGCCCTCCTTCAGCTGCCATAACATCCTTTTCCCAGCGCCAGTTTGTCCCGCTAATGATGCACTGTGCCCTGCAAGCACAAACATCTCATCTTGACTGAAGGGGGCTCTCAAAATTCAATCCAAAAATCTTCCTCAAAAATTGTCTTCATTACAGGCATCTTTTGCTGAGGATAAAGTAACACATCCCCCGCAAAGTCATCACCCAACATGCCCAAACGTAATTCACTCTGTTCTCTGCCTGCTCCTGCACCCCTCCGCCTTTCCATCACCATCCTTCAGACCATTGCATCCAGTCTGCTCATTCCCTTGTTTTCTTGAATAATTTTGCTGCCAGTAAGGCAAGGGTACCACCCTCGGGTCTCTGCTTGCAAGACCAGAACCTCCTCAAGGTTAGAGTGACAAGATGAAGATGAAGAACAAAAGCTTGGAATTTAAGCTGCACTTAACTCCTCTCATCTTGTCCTTGAGGGCAGACCCTACCTCCTGTGCAGGGTGTTAAACTAAAGAGAGTTTGGTGTGGCAAGAACGAAGCCCAATTTTCCACAGAGGGAAGAAACAGCAGCAAAATATCTGGGACAGCAAATGTCAACAGGTTTCCACTAGAGTTCATTCAGATAAAGGGCTCATCTCCCTTCCCCTCAGTGTATAACCCTGATTTCACTAACTACAGTGATTCCACCAATCTAATTAGGCCCCCAGATAATACTCAAAGTACTTATTATGTTATCTTTTTGCTGAATTTATATTATACACATTTGTCCGTTAAATAAAATGTTTCAATTTCCCAGATTCACAAATTTTGCTCAGGAACGCACTTAAAAATCACCAGCTACCTGCTGCTGCTGTGCTCTGCTCTCTATTTACGGCAAGCCCAAATGTTTGCTTTATGTTGTCAACGAAGAGAAACTGTTTGAAAAAAAAATAATAAAAATAATTGAACATCAGCCACTGAACCAGCAGGAACGCAAAATATTTCCATGAAAGGGAATCCAGAGGACCAGCGATCTGTATGGTAACTATTCTCAGTGTGAGGAGGAAGAGGGAGCCAAGTGCCGGAGCCAGGCTTGTTTCCTCTCCCCGCATAACGCGTCCTCTCCAAGTACTTTCTGCAAGAAGAGTACACTAAGTTCCTAGGCATGGCCATCTTATTCCACCCCCTGCCGGGAAGCGATTTATTTTAACCAGCCCAGAGTCGTTTCATTGTGTTCTTGGTCTAAACACGAGTCTTTGTGTGCACGAGGTGCAGCTGCTCGAGGAGCAGAGGAGGTGTCAGGAAGAGCCCGGCGCTCCCCGCGCCGCCCAGCGAAGATGTAAACAAAGTCGCTAAAACAAAGGAACAACATTGGATTCCTGCGTTGAAAATAGCCCTACGCTCATTCAGGAAAAATCCCCTCTAGCCTTAGCAGCCAGACGCTAACACATTGATGGGTGTCACCTCCATTGCCACCACGGGGACTCTGGTCCCCAGAGGGTTCATGGGCGGGTGCAGCCCAGCACCTCTCCCAAATTGCCACCTAAACCCCTTCTTTCCAAAACGCAGTTCCTGATGTCACCAGTTCCCTATGAAGACTGAAAGGGATCACTTCAGAGATTCTATTTTACACTGGGAGCAAAACAAAACAAACTTAATTCTGTCTATTTTAACAGTATCCCTCAAGACTTTCAGAGCAAACCTGGATCATTTTGTGTTTCCTTTTCTAAACAGCAAATTTTTAAAAAATTAACTGCTTCATCTTCACATTGCTCGCTCCTTAAGTAGTTTAAACTTACTTTTAACTGTTACATGCCAACAAAACAGGTTGCTTAATTGATTTGACCTTTCACAGTATTTTTTAATTTTCAATCTTAGTTTCATTGTTCCATCTGGCACTTTAAAACGGCATCTGGTTAACTGTACTTAACCAGCTGATCACTGTACAGTTATTTTTAAATGTAATGTATGCTTAAACAGATGTTATTTTTATAGATGTAGATCTAAACTGCACTTGTATACGTGCTATGTCTGCACAAGCTCTTTCTGCAATTCAAATGTTGACACCAAAAATTACAAGCCAGAATGCTTATGAACTTCACTATTATGTTACTGCACTTTTTTGCAGCTTGTTAGGTAAACATCAATTCGGTTCTTTTTTCTCTGTTCATTGCACATAAATAAAACATTAGCGTTTAGTTTATAAAGTGATGAACATTTTGCTGTGTTGGATTTAGCTTTATAAATACAACTGCTGTCAGCAAGAAAAAAGGATTTATTGAATAAATAATAAGAAGGCTAAAGAAAAATGGAAGTGTATATCGTATGCAAAACATGGTGTCTACCCACGGGTCGCAAAAGGGCCTTCCAAAACATAGGCATCCCATGCAAGAATATTTGATAAACGTGTCTTTTTGCAAGATACAGTTAGTCTTCTGAAACATGACCAGATTGGTAAAACTGCATATCTATATATGCAGTTTCATATATATGCAGTAGTCATATCTATAACCTGGTAGCAGTAACTGGGGGCTACGCTGGTGATACTGCATGGTGAAAAGCTCAAGTCTGAAGCTCCTCTGGAGTCAAGAGTTTTACAAAAGTGATAAAAACAGAGAGCAAACTATGCCTGATCTAACAGGATCAGGCTCTGCAATATATATGCACAAATACAAATATATTTTAATATACTAATTTCTAATTTTTCCATAATATTGTTTTAAAAATAGTAAATTAATATTTATTCACTTAAATTCAAATCTCATTCCTCCAACCATCCTAATAAAATTAGTGCTATTTACTCAGGTAGGTTTGGACAGAGTTTAGACCAGTATACACTTTTTTTTTTCCATTCATTTACTTAACAAATTCATTTGTTTAATAAATTACAATATTTAACTACATGCATTCATTACGCATGCTTAGGAAACACAAAATACAATATTGAAACATTCAATCCTGAAAAGCCACCTTGATTCTGAGACTAGTGAAGGGAAAAGTTTCCCAGATGGGATACTATTTTGAACCCCCCCGCCCCTCCCTGCAAGGATTAATGAGTCCTACAATATCTAATACCTTTTCTCCAAAAGAATTCAAAACGCAATATTAAAATGATTTTGTGCGATCTGCAAGGACGTACGTTTCTTTGCACAAAGCAAGTGGTCACGGGGCTGAATATTTCCTGGAGAACTTTTAAGTATCATTCTCAAGGTTAAAAATTGCTGTTATACATAATACCTCAGTAATTGATAGACATTTTCTCTCTCCAGAGTCCATTTTCTGTGAAAAACACCACATAACATCTGTTCATAAACAGTCCTTCTGTGAGAACACTGACACAGGTCTTGAGCTTCTACTGGCTCCCCTGCCATACACAGATGGCACAATGTATTTATACAGCTGAATTCTTTGTAATACAAGCTCAACTATATCTTCAGGTAAGACTACGGGCAAACATGTGCTCACGCTATTCCACTGACTTACCCCAAGTCATTTAAACAGCTCCTCTGACACAAAGACAAATTGTAGCCGCACTGTTATGCAAGTGTTTTGTCTCAAAATCACCTTCAGCAATCGGTGCAGAACTCTACCTAGATAAGGACATTTTGGGACAGGAAAAAAAAGCCATGGCTTGTGCTAATGAACTAATGGTTATATTAAGATTCGGAACTTAGGGCTATTCTCTGTGATGGTGATGTATGTGTTCTTCCTTCTATGGAAAACATTCAGTTTAATAGTTTAATATCTTGTTCTTTGGCATACAAAATGTTAAATTGAGAGGCTGGTACTTTAGTATTCAGCTTCTGAGTACATAGCAACCACAAGCACAGGTTAAACACATAATTCAATATACTACATTGGTTATCCCCTTTAAGCAATTCAGAATACATAATACTACATAACACTTCCATAAACATCTTCCTATTTATCTGCAAGAAATTATGGAAGAACTTCTTGCACTCATGGGCATATTTTACAACTTCTAAGTTGAATTCTCAAGAAATCTAGGCACCATGACACTACCCTCCATAAGACATCCTAGCCCTACCAGCACGTTTGCCCGCATTTTGACTTTGGTCTGTATGCACCTAAGAAGTGAAGCGAGAACACAGAGATTTTCAAGGTAATAGCCTTGAAAATGAGAAGCCCCAGAGCCAAGGTATGTTGAAGTGGGGGAGAAAGGTAAACTTAGGCCAAAATCTCAAAGATGCTTAATTGGATCTCCTTCAATCATTCTTTCCATTCCTCAAGCCCTAGCAAGTTACTGAAGTCCATGCTACTGATTTAGGAGAACATCATCTACATAAAGGCATGGAAAAAAAAATCAGAATTCCTGACAAAAGAATCCTTTAATGAGGATACATACTGATAAAACTTTGAAAGAAGCAGACATATTTTAGGTCATTCTTTCAAGCAGAAGGAGTATATGTCTGCAGGGGGCTGGCAACCAACAGCTTAAGCTATACTTGGATTCTTATTTTACCTATGGAACATTTAATGAAAAGATTTTTTTTTCTCTGAGAACTACTCATCCTGCAGAATAAATCAAAATGTACTTTCCCTATTCAGGGAGAAGTACGAGACGTGTTTCACGTAACCTATGTCTGAGTGCTGGTTGGGTTATGCCCATGAAAGTAAGTTATATGTCACGGACAAGTCTTCTCTGCACTATGATTTTATCATGGAAATGAAGGGTGAAGTAATGGTCCTAGGGAAGAGCAACAAAACTCCCACTGTCTGCAACAAGGCTGGGTATCATCCAACAGGCAGAACACGACAATGCTAAACCCAGATATTTGTCAGCCGTTATGTCTCCCTTGACATCTTTTAAACACTTAAGAGGAGTCTGGATTTCTCTATTGACACTCGCAACTCTAATGTCTAGATGGATAAATAGATTTTACAGGGAAGGAAATGTCCTTTAGCCTGGGACCAAAAGCAATTAAAAGTTTTAAAAGGGGTGGTTAAAACAGTAAAAGAAACCTGGCTCTGCTTTCAGCAGCACCACCGTCTCCCCGTATAGGACAGGCATGTCGTTTAATCACGTTGTATTTCCTTGGCTGCTGTCTATAAAAGGGAATATTACTAATGCTTCCTGGTCTCAGGAAGATATTGTGAAATAAGCCTATTTATGTTTGTGATGTGCTTAAACATTATAGCCATCAAAAAGCCAATAAATAGCATGTCCTATACAAATGTATTTGTAATTCCTTTTTCAAATTTGGTAGCTTCTCAGTTACACTTGCTTTTCTTAAGCTGACGAGAAAAATATAGTTAAATACAGATAAGTTTAAAGAGAGATTATGTGGAAATTGATCGTACTTGCTTTTTTATACTTTATTATATAAGAATTAACTCAGAATGATACCAAATGCATCATTCAATTTAAGTATCGTGCTTGCTTATGGCCTGTAATGTGATCCGATGCATTGTAAGCAGTGTCTTGGCACAGTATATGTGATGAATAAAGCACAGTGTATCAAACATCAACTGTACTAAATCCATTGTAATGCTTCCTTTTTGTAAGTTCTTTATGCTCCAGTAGTTTTCATTTTTATGATAAATACGAACCAAAACCAACTTAGAATATGTTGCACTAAGAGCTTGTTCTCTTGCAACTATCAGTCACTTAATATTTATCAATTAAGAAATGCAGAATAAATAAGGTGGAGAATTATTTTCCAAATTATAATTGGACCTGCACCTCATGGCAGTGAATTGTTTTAATTTTGTTCTTCTCTCTAAATCCTCTTCTCTGCTACCAAGTATTATTTAACTCAAATGATGTTTTAGCTGCACTTAATGTACATTATAATGATCAGGTCTTTAATTTTTTTCTTTTGAAGTTCTTTTTAATTATGAAATAATATCCTGTTTGTAGAACACAGCTTTGATATCTCCCCCTGCATTTAGTAATTATAAACGTGTTCTCATTACCAATATACGTTGCATGTTGTTAATTTGTTGTGTTTTTTGTTTTGTTTTGTTTTGTTTTCAAACGGGGTTGCAGCTCAGACAGCGGGTGCCCATTGCACATTCCGCTTGCTCCCATGCTTGGTGATGCCGTGGAAGAGCACGCACTCACTACCATGGGGACCCCAACCACCTGCCTCACCACACTCTGTGCCCAAGGTCTAGGACATCATGGTAATTCAAAGACCTTGCATACCCCAACTGGGCACTCAATAGTCCATGGCTGGCCTCAGAATAAAGAGGTCTGATCATATATATGAGGAACAGAGTGTTTAGTGGAGACAAGAAAGCCAGTTTAGCTCCTGAGTTCCATTGCATTATCTATTGACTGAACTATTATACTTAGCATGGAGCAAAAGCCCAGAGACATAGACAAAACTAAACAAAAAATGAATAGAAAGACTAATTTACACCCCCTCTCTTCAGTGTCTGAAAAGACACTGGCAATCATACATCCAAGAAGTGAGATTTAAGCATCTTTGCAACTTCTGATTAAAGGGGGCTAACAAATGAAAGCCGTTATGACATCTAACAAGATGCAGCAAATAATACATACTTAGGCGATGCACATTTTTTAAAAAATGCCGTACTTGTATTGAAAACTGAATGATTTCACTGAGGCCTATTCAGCAGGAAGCAAGATGCCAAGTTCTGCTCTGCTAGGCCAACCTCACGTTAGACCTCAGCATCATGAACAGAAGTGGCAGCAAGACTCAGCAGTGTTTCTTTGAAGAAAGCACAAGAACACAGAAGGGTTAAAGGAGTATGGTATAAGGAAGGTCTGGGCAAAACTTATTTAGTTTAGAATTTGCCATTCAAATAACCTTAACATATACATGACAGTATAATGTATGTCTTCTTTCTGAGCTGGTTTACATAGCTGCCTCTGTAGACCATGGTCCCACAGCAGTGCCTTTTGGGAATTGCACTGTGGTCAGTAAGATCTTTGTTTTAATAAAATTGTATAACAAAACACAGCTTTGTAGGCTGTAAAAAATTAAGTGAGAAATGCAGTGTAGGGAAACAAAAGGCACATATTGGAAAGTGATGGCATTCTAGTAATAAAACTTCCGTACAATTATAAAGCACTGGGGGAGTTGGATCTTTTACCCTTTACGTATGCACACACACTGAGCTGCAGAGGAGAAATGATAAGCTTAATTAGTGCAGAGGACCCTGCAGGAGTGTCTCATACATAAGAAAAAATCACTTAAATATGTGAGCCAGAAAGAGATTTCATGCATATATAAGTCAGTCATATAGTTAGTCATATAGCTAAGTGTTTGCAAGATCACCCCGGAGATTGAAGCCACTCCAGGACAAGGACCTCATCTTCCTACTGGTGTCTAATGCACCTAGCACAGCGTTAGTGCCATAATAAATAATAATAATATGTTAGCATTAGGTGAGCATCTCGCGCATGATCAATTTCCTGCTGTTGCAGAAGGGTGAATGTTGGTGGACTTTGATCCTTCCGAGATTTTATGTTTCTATCATAAGAGAATCATAGCACATAAGCACATTTTTTACTAATGCAGTAAGTAAGGTGGCAATATATATTGCACTGACATTAAATGAATATTAAAAGGATTGAAACCATTTCCACACCATGAGGAAGAAAAAAAAAAAGCCCTCCAAGAAATAGATATACAGTAGCTATTCAACAAAGACATCACTTTTAACCTTCTTTAGAGATTAAAAAAGTCAAATCCAATAGAAAGAGAACTCGGTGTTAGAGACATACACTAAATTATCAACATGCATTTTTTTGTTGTTGTTGTTGTGCCCAAGTCTGTTTTGCCTACTGACAAACCTTCCTTTTTCTGCCATATACACACACACACACACACCTTTCTCTGCTTCCCACTGTCCTATCTCATTGTAACTTCTCAGTAATGTATTACAGTACAAATTCTAGGTGCAAGAAGACTCAGTTTGAACAGAAAAAAAAGTGAGATACAGCCCTTATGTGTGTAAATAACGAAGGCAGATGTTTCAGAGAGAGATATATGTGGCAAAACATTATATTTGTCGGAGGGCATCTGTTTTGTATACGTTGTACACTTGTAATTTATGTGTTTCTTATTTTTTTTAACATCTATACACTGTCTTATATTAAATTAGAGATTTCAAACCAGACTGAACAGTCCTCTTTTTACCCCTATTTTGTTGCATCTTGCCAATTCAATATTTTATTATGTCTTCTGTCATAATATTACTCTTGTCCTTAGAAAACATGCATTTATTCCCACTTAGAATATGATAACTACTGTAAAGCAGTGCTCAAAAGATGACTGCAAATTCTGCCTGAGAATAGAAAGCTTGAACTCTTCTATTATCCAAATATTTTTCAAAGCCTCTGCTTTTGTATGCATGTCCATTGCTGACACACATAATGAGATCATGGGAAAAGCCACACAGCTGACCTGAACTTTGGGGTATAAAAGTATAAAACTATGAGATCTAATAAATCCAGTGCATGACCCCGTGCAGTTTTTGGACTTAAAGAACTAAATGCTATTGTGAGAGGAATGCGAGCTCACATATTTCTCCCCCAGCATGGCAGAGTTCAGATGTATTATATTTACAGTCATCTATAAATGTAACGCTATATCATGAAGCATATAGACATCTCCAGCTTCCCCAGCAGAATATCCCGACACCTCCTCGTCACCCAGGAGGCAGATATTATTTTAGAGCACCGAACAGCAGACAGGATGCAGCAACAGCCCGACTCGGCGCTACAGCAGCATGTCTGAGAGCCTGTCAGCACGTACTTTGTCTACTCAACTCTTTCAATACTTTTGCAAATAATATAAAAATACATGCGGCTTACATTTCCCACCTAGCTCTTGATATGCCTGGCTGGTAAATAGGGAGCCAAAGTTCGCGGTATCACTTGGAAAAAAAAGAAAAAAAAAAAAAACTATTTTAAGAAATCCTGCTCTGCGAGATACCAGTTACATATCTCAGCTGTTGAGCTCTGCCTACGAGTCTGGTTACTGTATTTAAGGGAAAATTTAGCATCTCCTAAAGACTATGATCTACCCTTATTTAACCTGCAGATCCCAACAGCATTGGAATGGCATGGCTAAATGAAAGGCATCACCGTATAAGACCTGGAAGCTATGGAAATCACCTATAGCACATAACTATATAACACTAAACATGTCCTCCGAAATACAATGATTATTTTGGTGCGTAGGATTTAGATGAGCACTTTAGAAAAGAGTCAAATTCTCAGGGAAATAAAGGAGTCCATTACTGTTGTAAAACTATATTCTTTCAGACATCATAGGCAGAACTTAAATCTTCACCCCAATAATACATGTGATATTACTGATTTTAAAAAGGTTCATCCTTAAAATGAAAATGGAATTAAGCACCAAAATGGAGTACAAATTGCAATAAGGTAATATATGACAATTACAGAAAAATTATTAGGGAATCCCAATTATGCTAATTCTTTAAGTTGTTTTTAAATATATTTTTGTTCATCCTTCTTTTTTATATTGCATTTATTTCCTATTTAACTATAAATAAACTCTGTGTTAATGGCTGGTAATCCAAACATGTTACTGTATGATAAAAGTGTTTATTTCTTTTAAAGTCTTAGCTTGTATACCTTGCTTTAATCAAATAAATGTTGGAGTGCGAGATAAAAAAATATAAATCACCTGCCTAAATTATAAGCTATGTATTGATTTTAAATCATGGAAAGTTCTTCTCAGCACTGTGTGAGCTAGTAGCTATACTCAACATTTTACCACTGTTTATTCTTTACTAACTAATCATCCTTCTTGGTCTTTCGAAAGTTCCTGGCATTTCACTAGTTTACACATTGATTGAACACTGTTCCCAGAACTGCTTGTGGCGTCATGCCAAATGCTGTGATAATCAGCTGGAAGATTTATTCCAGTTGAGGAGTGTTATAAACATAAGGATTCATAAGGCTCAGTGTTGAAAATGAATACTGATGCTTTCTTTGAGATGGCTGAAAACTTTCTATGAGCCTTCAACAAGAAGCAACGATACTCCTCATTCTATTTACAGGCTTTGATTTGAAAAATATCCATTAAGCTCTGTTTGATATAAATATTAATAGCTAGCACAGGTTTTAACAAATTAAAATATAATTTTACAGTGGCATGTGCAGAGCAAATCATATATGAAAAAAAAACATTAAAGAAATTCATGGATTGACTCCTGTGCATGGGATCAGACACATTTGCTGCAACAGGATATATTATTATACTGGTAGATGGGTGGAGAAAGAATACAAAGGAAGCTGAAAAAATTCAAAGGGAAGCAGCTGGCAGGTAAATGCACTGAGCCAGAAAGAAATAATAAGGAGAAAGGCGGTGAGTGCAAAGCGGAAAGGATAGTAATTTCTTAAATAAAGAAACAAAAAATAGAGAGAAATGTAAGCTGGGGATGGGGCCACTGGAATTAAAAAAGAATACAGAGTAGAAAACATTCCCAAAGAGGGAAATGTAATTTGCTTACTGGAATGACTGTGGCAGTAAACTAGTATTGCACAGGATATGCTGAAAGACTACAGGCTTAATTAAGAGCCAGAGAAACTGTATAGCATGACTGAATGACATATCCAATGTCTACAAGACTAGAAAGAGCTTACGCTGGAATTAAAAGAAGTAATAAAACAAATGAGGCAACTTCATTGCTTTGTATGGCTGCTGCAGTCACTGAAATGATACTGAGGATCTGCTTAGGTCACTGACAATATCAAAGCCAGGATATTCAAGACTAGCAATTACGGGTGTCCAATTTGACATATCATTTTTCTTCTCAGAACACGCTCTTATGATAAACTACCTCTTGGTGACCAACACCAAACAGCATCTCCAAAAGCTTTCTGAGATATACATTCTTTCAAGCAATGTGCTCTCCCACTGCACCTTATAAAAGCTTTGTCTCTTGCATGCGTGTTCGTGGCTACTCACATGCTGATCTTTCAAATAATAGTACTTTTAATTAAACCTTCAGGCAGTCATTAGGACCTTTAGCACTACCAGCATCTTTAAATACTTGGCCATTCAAAGTTTACTGGTACTACTTAGGGATAACAATTACCTAATAAGGACTTTAGAGGCTTAGATGAGCATCCCATGATAAAGCTGCTTGAAATGTGGCAAAATAATAATTCTTTCTAAAACCTACTCTCCATTAAATATGATAAATGCAATAGATCAAGCTCCACAAGTATTTTCCTTAATTTAGAAGTAATATAAAGGCAAGGAACTATTCAGGAATTTATACTCTTGAAAGTTCCATTTCTTTTTCATGCCTAAGTAACAGGTAACAATTAAGAATTTCACAGCTTGTTAGGATGGACATCTCACTAGAACACTAAAATACCATAGAAGAAACACGAGACAACTCTCATCATCTTTACTCAGATGAAAACAGGGTACAATACCCATGGTGATAGCATTTTATAGAAACTTGTGGTTTCCTCTGAGACAGATACCACAAAACAGCAATTTTGGGGGTCCCTACAGGCTCCCTACAGCAGTGCCACAGCCAAAGGAATCTGGTGTCACTGATTATGCGCATGGACAAAGGTGTCATTTCGCCTTGGTCATTTCTCAGCATTTGCCAACATTAAAAAAATTATTTTGCTCTCAGCAACATCTACAAGGACTGACAGAAATGTAAATTTCGAGAGCTGCCAAAATATTATGCAACTATAGAAAAACAGAAAAACGCCCATGGGTGGCTGCTATCTGCCAAAAACTCTGACTGTAGGCCTGTTTTCTTAAGTGACCACTGGTGCAGTATGTACCAAAAACAGTCCATTGAAACAGAAATTTTGGTATAAGTAACCATGAAAGAAAAAGCTCTTCAGGACGAAGGAAAATAGAATACATTTTAATAAGTTTTGAACCATCTGAAGAAAGAGGGAATAAGAGCAAAGAGCTACATACCCTGGCTGGGTTCAGCTAGATGTTGGCAGCAAGAAGGGGAAGAGAAGGAGGAATGAAGAGACATGAATTTCAAAGTTTATAATAAGAGAGTTTTTTTGGCAATATTTCATCTTTTTTTTAATGTGATTGATTTAAGAACGAATTACTGCCTTGTCTTTCAAAAATAACAATATACTTTTGAAAACAAAAACAAACCTCCTTAGTCCACATTGTGAAAGAGGTTTGGATGCAAACCTCTTATTATTTTTATAAGACTGTATTGAGAACAGGAAACTGTAACCCAACAAGTCATACCTTAACAGTGATTTAAAGAGAAAGGAAAATACTGAGAACATAACTAATTTGCATAAGAACCTAAAATTGTCATTTTGTGGATTTGCTCAGATGCCAAAGCAAGGAAGGCTTTTCAGTATCAAAGGAGACAACATGAGCGGAACAACACTGCCCTGTGCTGATGACAGCACAACCTGAAGGAAGTGCCACAAATACTCTTAATCCCTAGACAGATACTGAAGACAGATGATTAAAAAATATAGTCTTTCTTTATTGGACTTACCATACATAGGCTAAAATAAAACCCAGTAGGATGAGAAATCAGACACTTTTCTGTGTCCAGAAGCATTATGTCTGTATATCTGCTTTCAGCTGGTACATGAAGCCACTTCAAGTTTAAAAGCCCTATAGACATAATAATATGGCCCCAAAACTGAGATAACAAAATGCTTGGATTATTTGTCACATGTCTGCAGGGAATTTTCCCAAGTATTCCTCATCCTCTTTGAAGCATGGCTAGCAAGGCTGGATGCAGTCCCCTACTGATACAACATTAAAACTGTTAGCGTTGACACAGCTCCATAGGCAATTTCAAGACCACTTCTCCATTTTTTCATAGTCCTCTTTTCTACACTGCACTAGTGCTTTTTTGGATGTTGTCTTTTGCATACTTTATAGAAAACAATGCTGAATACTTGCACCTAGTCTACTAACATAATATTTATCTTAAAAAAAAATGAGCAAATACTTTTTTTATTCCTGCTTAACAAAGATCAGACACCATGAATTACAGGTTGGATGGGTAAAGAAGAGGCAAGAATTTCTCTTTTGCAGTCAGTGAGTATACAGACAAAGAGTCAGAACCAAATTTTCTGTCCTTTGTTGTTAAATATCTTTCAGGAATGAAGTTGTTATTAACTTTAGATAAACATATTTACCACCAGCACACTGAACCAAATTTGGTGATGCTCAAGTATTGGCTACCTGAAGTTGTATTTTTACCAGTCGAAGAGCTTTCAATATGAGACAAATGACACCTAGTCATTAGGAAAAAAATGATGACAAAGTTATAAATGTCTAAAACTCCCTGTCTGCATTTGGATTCATATTTAAAATATTGATTCCGTAGAAGAGAGGGGAACTGTCAATGTCAAAAAGATCATTCAGCAAATGAGATGTCCATAAGGGAACAATACAAACAGATTTATATGTTTTTTTTTGATGCTGGAGGAAGGAGTATCATGTTCTCTTTGCATTGCCATTCAATCAATATATCTTATTAATCTCACTTTGACAGAGCACAGTATACTGCATCTATTGATATTATTTCAGTGCTTTGTGATGAAATAGATCAGAACCTATTCGAAGATCCTTACTAAACATTCACAGGTCATTATGCTTGAGGATGACAGATATTTTTTAAATATTCTTTATTTTAAGTATGGTAAACCAAGATTGCTAATCTTATCAAAATTCCCTAAATTCAAAAGATACGGTGACACAAAGCTTTCTGTAAACAACGTACCATAGGTGTAGCAATAACAGTATCTAGGGACATGGCCCGCTCTTCTCATACAATTGTTCCAAAAGGCAGCGGAAAGGGTTATCAGTTCTGCAAAAATAGATTTTTTTTCCCCTCTTTAAATGATTTAATATGGATTATAAAATGCACTTCTAGATATCAATTGCAAATTCATAAAGTATGACATTGTAAATTTAAGAATAAAGTAGTTCTGTTTCCAGGCTAGAGATTACAAGATGACTGCCTGTTTCTCAGATCCATTACGCACTGTCCTGTGGCCTGAGGTTGCAAACCAGGTGGAGGTTTGTGTTTTATCTTGCCTGCCTTGCACTTGGAGAGGGAGCTGGGTCTGTTGATGTTTTTTTTTTTTTTTTTTTCCTTGACCTTCCTTGTTTCTAGGCCAGTTTTCTGCAGAAATTGTCAAAATAAAGAGAATCACCTAATGGTTTTTATTGTGTTCCATCTTTCACCCAATATATCAGTTGCACAAAATAAAACATACATTAGAAGGTAGCTGGATCAGATAAGGCATGTTTACATGCTCATTAAAGTGCAATAACCAGGCAGAGCTTCTCGCCGTCTGAACAGTAACTGCTCCTGCTCCACAAAAATCCTTGACAGGATGAACTAGCCTCCTACTTAGCTCTCTGCCGTCAAAGCAGCCATTGGGAAGACTTTGACTTTGCAGTATTGTGAAAGAGAAGCTAGGGCCTCCGTTAGAGCCCAAATCACAACTACACGGAGAAGAAAGTTAGGCATCTCTCAGAGGTGCTGTCCTTCGCCTCTAGTAATATTTCTGCACTTTCCAAACTGACATTCAGCTAAACAACCCTGTCCATGCACCGAGAGCAGCAGTTTTCATAGAGGGTGAAGGACATGCGGTGCTGAGAGCCGTTGTGAGTCGCGAGCCTGCAAGGACTTTGCATCTGACAATCAATCCGTAAACACTGGAGAGAGCGCGCACAAGATCGGACTCTAAATCTATTTCCCAACATTTCAAACCTACTTGACAACAAATCTGAAAGTCAACTGTAATTTTAATCATCCGGTAATGTTTTATGCTAGCCAATTACAGTGCTCCAGAAGGTTAGCTGAATGTTTCATGCCTGATAAATATCTGACTGGGACTAATTCACTTGTCCCTTCTCCAACCTGAGTAAGGTGTAGATGAGCAGAGCTTCACTAAAATCAATAGAGCTGTATCCTGTTATACTGTCACAGCAAATGTTGCTATAGACTTGGGATAATTTTCCTAATAATTTTTAACCCGTACATTTTTGGCTCAAACTTGCAATCAAATATTTCAGGCAACAGACAGACCTATTAAATCACCCACTTTCCTGGCTTGCATTTGAAATGAAGGGAAATGGGGAGCTTTGCTTTTTACATCTCTCCCTACTAGTAAGAAGGCTCACAAAACACCCCATAATTCAATTATAAGTATCTCCAGGAACCTTCTAATTACATGTTGGACGGGTCAGGAGTGAAATAGCCTTGCTACCTTTTGGTCTTGGATAACAGACTTGAAATTGTGAAAAGAAAAGTTCATCAGGCCAACTATAATATGGATAAGGGCTTCAGCAAGTTGTTTTGTTGGAGATGTGAATATCTGTGAAACAAACCAAACTCTCCAAAGCCCAAAGGCAGAGTCTTGCCTTGTAGCCATTGCCTAAGCTAGGAATGGATAGCTGGTCTGAAGAGCACATCCTGCTCATCAGTCGTTTTTTTTTACCATATAGTAAATTCAGCTGCAGAAGTTCACAAGATCAGAAAGAACAACAATGACAGGTATATGAAGGTGCTATTTTTTTCTTGGAGAATTCTGCACTGGCCTTAATTAAATCTCCCCAAGGAATGTAGAGCTTTAAAAAAAAAAATGATACTAAACAAGAACATGTCCATCAGGCAGGTTTTTCTAAGCTTTGACAGCTCTAAATGCAGGCAGCTGCAATACAAACTTGTCCTCAAATCCTTGACAATGACCTTAACCTCAGGGTGAAAGATAATGTAGTTGCTATGCTCATTCTGTGCAGAGTGTCTACTGATCAGAGGCTTGTGGCGAAATATGTATATTTTTTTCTTATGATATAGACTATTGTTCACTGGCAACTCAAGTGATACCACAACATTATCTCTGTGACAGTTTTTTTATTTATTTTTAAATGTGAAGGAATAGCACAAATTCAGGCAGACTTCCACTAAAGCAGCTAGACAAATGACATTGTAATGTTTCCCAAATTAACCCTTCCGTAACCACCTGGTAGCAGCTAAAGAGAAAAATAAAACAAACACACACGCTAATTCCAGGTACTCTTACAAGGTACGTTGCACAGATGCTCATACACAAAGGATAAAGAGGTCTGTTATAAAAAGCGATTCTTATTGCACGTTTTTTACATATTGTTATCTAAGGGCAACATACTCCCCTACTGAAAATTGTCACTTACTTGACTTCTATGGTACCTTGACTGTTTGCATCCAGTAAGGACCAGCCTCAAACTCTGAATCCACCTCTGCTATTTAAAAGCAGGTAGAGTTTGAACTCTTAAGATGACAGTCACATATGAATACTATAATCCAAGTTGACTACCTTATATTTAGGTGATAAAGGAAAAATCCTACAGTAAAACTTCAGTGTTAACACTGATCACTCTTTACATTATTATTATTAATTACCGAAATTGCAATACCAGACAAAAGTTTAGAAGCAACTGTGGGAATATAGTCTGATGTAATGTTTTGAGGTACAGTTCGCTGAGCAACCTACTACATTTAGTGGACAGACCTGGCAGTATTCATTCATGAGCGGCTATTTAATTCTTTCCCTGCATGAGATGCCATTAGATGCAGGAACTATGAAAGGGAAGGAAGTGTTTGGCTGCTCTGAGGGGGGCATCTCTATTGACTGGTATGCAGAGAGATCCAAGTTTACTCTGCAGTCACAAGACATAAGGAAATTTTAACTTCTACATATCAAAGTCTTTGTCATTCAAGCACAAACTGCAATTTCTATCAGTGTAAAACCCAGCTAGATTTTGAAGGTTTTCACAGTAAAAAGCATATTATGACATAAAGGCTGCACCCTATGCAACCTTCAAGTCCTTATTTTGACACCCAGGCATAGGAGACCCGTTCAAATAGAGCAGCAAGACTAATTGTTTCAAACAGTTGAGCATTAAAAATAGTCATTTCAACTGATACTGGTTAAGGAGAGTGTTTTTATGAAGAGTCTTTTTTTCTTCTTCTTCTTTTTTTCTTCTTTTTTTTATTTTTTTTTTCCCCCTCAAAGGCATTCTGAACAAAAATAAGAAGAGACAGGTAACACACAGTGCACCTACACTACAAATAACTTTCAGTGGGTGTGCACTCTGTGAACATGTCTCTTCTTATTCAAGAGCTGTTTTTTACATTATATTAGTCAGCTAAGAAATTAAGAAAAACATTCTCATGTGGAAGCCAAAGCTAAATGATTTTATGCTTCAATGAAAACTTAAAAAGAAATTTCTGTTGGATTTAATTTAATATTTTATTGTAGTAAGGTTCAATTTAGACATGGAAATCTGCTTAAAAAGTATTAAAATGAAATTGCACTAATTTTAGACTTGAAATGCTATATGAGAATATTTTAGTATTAAAAAAAAATCATTTTTAAATACCAAAAAATACGATGTTGTTAAAAATGGTCAAAATCATGTATTAGTTTTGACACAAATGCAAAACGAGTTTTAATTGCTTTGTTATGGCAGAATGTTATGTCCAAAAGCAATTCAACCTGACTTTCAAATCAGTAGGATTTTGCTGATCAGCAAGGTATGTTGCCATAACGTTTGAACAGACTTAGATCATCGCAGGGCTGTAAAATGACACCCCACAGTATGAGCTCGTTTTTACATATCACAGGTATGAAAAGGTATAGTTGCTCCTTTTTCTTGTTGGGTGAGGTAGTGCAGTCATGGTTGATGTGTGCATGGAGAAATTTTGCACAAACACATTGAATTAAAAAAAAATTGTCTAATAATGAAATCATTTGCTATTTCAGGCTTATGAGATGCCAAAGAATACTGTGTACTATTATCTTGACAGAGCCTGTTCTCCGAGTTGTCACTACCTTCAAGAAACAGGACTCATGATCTCAACCAAAAGAGGAAAAAGTCTTAGATACAGCCCTGTTGTTCACATTGATTCCAGATTAATGACTTCACACAAATCAGCAATCCCTTTGTGAGAAGACCCTTAGATTAAAATAATTGTGCAAAAATCTATAGGTCTTTTTTTTTCCCTCAAAGCTTTTGCATGTCTTCTTTCAGCTTCAAAAATGTTTCTGCTTTTCCTCCCATTATATTACTTGCTAGTTAATGCTATTTTGTCCATTTTTTAAAGATTTATTAAGAAGGCGGCTGACTAGATCCCACCGAAATATTTTACTCCCTGCATTCCCTTAAATGTTCCTTCAATGAATATATTTTACTTTCTAGCTCTATCTTTTGTCTAATAATTTAAAATCACACATCAATATAGGGAGAAAAACAGGAGAAAAACCTGGTACCAAAATACGCAACCAGTAAGGTGTATAGAGAAAACGTTAACGTGATATTGTCAGACGTTTATAAACTTCTTCCAGTGAACTTTGAATTACCCTGCTCCTTTCATATTTTCCAGTTAACATACATACATCTGCTCTGCCATGTAATCAACTGATTGTTACACAAGCATTTGCTAAAGCTATGACAAACTCAGATTTATGAGGTCAAAAAGTTCAAGCTTAATCCATTCAATAGCTGCAATTTATCGTCTGATGATAATTGTATACACAAACATTGTAATGATTTAGATGACATAGTGTAAAGATGAAATCCGTTTATTTTAAAAGGGTTTCTAACCCTAAAATATGTTGCCATGAATACCTTTCTAGGTCCACTTTTAACAACATAGTTATTATTGTTTTATTGATCAGGATTTTATTAGTGATTTGACACTTATATTTCATGTTAATCGAAAAAGGTGTAATTTTTCTACGAGAATAAGACCGTAATTAATTATATCATTATTGTGTTTTCAATTTCTTCCATTTAAAGAGGTCTAGAAAAGAGTGCTTAATTTATCACACATGTATTATTATAAGGAATATGTAAACCCCTTTAAACAGCCAGAGAGCGTGATCCTTTTGGAGATGATGGGATATGACATAGCCACTATATTTATAGATTCTTACCTCTATAGTGACCTGATTTTATAGTGACAGCTATTTTGGAATGGGATAGTAAATTAGCAACTTAGAAAGCCTGGGTATCACAAACTATTACTGTTCATTACTTTTATAACACCCATTAGTGACCATTCTCTAATACTTCCAACAGGCAAGAAAACAATCTGCAGAGAGAAGAGAGTGATATGGCAGAACAGCAGTGTTAGGTATACTATGTTACATTTATATCTCTGTATTTAAATGCAAACCTAACCTTTTCAGTTCACAAATTTAGGGAATGATTGTTACAAATGGACAGCAGCTATATTCATCTGTTGTTTCTAAATATAAAACATGTTAGTGATTGTAAAACTTCACTGAGACTCTAAAACAAGCAGCTAAATGTGAAATTTAAATTGATCTTTGGTTTATTGCCATTGATTTTGTCAATTTTCTAAATGTAACCGTGTTCACCATTGGGAGCGGAAACCTGTATATATATCAATAAAATTTATGCTTTCAACCAACATCAACTTCACAGGAGGAACGACTATCTGTGCTGTATAAAATAATGCATGTGAAATGAAGGATTTTCTTCTCTAATCACATACTGTACACTTTTAACATTGTGTTAGTAAATTAACCACATAAATTCAAATGCTATTAGCAATACTGCTCAGGCACATTAAGTTCAGCTTTCTTACTATAGATTTTTGCAAGTACCTTTTGATAATGTTATTAATCCATATGCCTGACTCATATGTAAAATAAAATATTATCAGTATTGATAAAAATATGCCTCTAAAATATTTTATCAAAATATCATCACAAGCACAACCTAAGCCTGTAGATATCTGTATAACACTAATGCTAACTATTATTTTCCTAATTAAAATATCTTAGATTTACATTATTATTACTCCTTAAACGCTATGCTTGAATGCGATTTATACTGGTGTGTGTGTGTTTGCTGAAACCTTGCAAGGGCTTATTCTGCATTTTCAAGTCTAGTTCTCCGAGACAGGCGTAGTAGGGTTTTGCTCCTGGGTGTAGCTAAAGCGTGGTTTTAACTATCACTGGGACTTCACTCTCATGAAACCCAGTTTACTCAAACAGTTGTTAGTCAAATGTTGTCCTGACTATATTTGCTTTTTCAGACTTCAACTCAAACTGCTTACGATCTTGTTCCATTAATTAAATATTACATATTTGGACTGGAAAGAAGCAAAACATATAATCTATTCTAAAATAAGAAAATAAGTGGCTGAGCTTGTTTGGCGATAATCACCTTCAAATGCCTTTGTGGTTTCACTACTCTTAGGCAACATTCAAAACAGTCATGTTTATAAGCTTTTATATTACCTATCTCAAAGAAAAGGAACTCATTTTTGCCGGCAAAATATCTGATTAGTACCCAAAAATGCCTTAAAAGATAGTGCAGCTTATCTTAGTACTGTGAGCCACCGGATGATGCAAAGATGCCCCTCCTATTTTTGTATACACTGCATATGCACAATGAGTCATTTCACAGGAAAACATATATTTTTCCTAGGAAATCCTTATTAAAGAGCATCATGTACCTTACGGCAACACAAGGACAAAAGCTGGGCAAAGAGCAGGCAACACTTTCTGTTGCCAAAATCCCTATAACAATGTAAGGAGTCTCTGACTAGTGGCCCAGGGCCTTGCACATCTCTGCACAAGCTCCCTACTCATCTTTGCCATACTCTAAGGTGCAAGATGTAGATGCAGTTTCCTCCAGGCAATGGAGGCCTGTCTAGGGCACAACTCTGGAAAGCTTTGGAAATGGAAGCACAAAGGTAAAATAAATCAAGTGTGATGACCTAGCAAGAAAATATTTTTCTCGTTGTGTTTCCTGACGGGTCTACCTGTCTTTGTGGCACCGACCCTAGGAAGGGACACTGAAGTTGTTGAGGCTACGTCATTTCTGTTGAGGCTACGTCATTTCTGGGTATCTGCAGAGGTGGAATTCACTGTTGCCACAGACTTTGGATGACTCCCACAGTAGGCAGAAGGCAAATAGGGTTTTCAGAGTTATTATGCCCATTTAAGTGCTCAGGCCCACCGTTGAATGCAATCTCCAAAGTACCCAGCACCGGTTCTGCTCGCGTCCATGGCCACTCTCCAAAGGTAAACAGCACAGCTCCTTCCATCCCAGCCTTTGGATGAGGGGTGCTTTTAACAACAGATAAGATAAAATTTGAGCTCATAGAAAGTTCAAAGTAGAAATGTCCTTAAGATGCAGCTGGGCACAAGGCATCCATTAGCCCCACCAGAGGAGCAGAAGAGAGAGTTCCAGAGATAGACACACCTATGTCTGGGAAGACCAACAGACTCTACTGTTAACTGTGACGCCTCCTAGGTAGTCCACTGCAACCTCTCCTGTACCTCTTCTTGACACACACATTAAAGCACAAAACCACTCACCAGCACGGTTTACATGTTAGCTGCTCGCAGAGTCTGTCTTACCCAAGCTCCTTCCATCTCCGTGTTTTAGGCAGGGCAGTTACAATGCAACGAGAAGATAAACAAGCTATAATATCTTGTTTTTGCTACTAAGCTCATGTTATCAGCAGTGACTTTGACATTTGGCTAGAGCTCTCATTTTCATACACGCTAGTTCTATTGTGCTCACTCTGATAAGAAACCTCAGTAACAGAACTGCACATCTGAGAACGACAAGGAAAAATCCCTGCTTTCACAACAGTTTGACTGTTCTCAATTCCACCCGTGTCACAGCACTTCAGGAGCTGTTTCTAGCTTGCACAAGGAACCAAGAAGATAAGGGTCAGTCTCCCATTACCTAATTAAAGTCATTCTGAAGGACTTCAGTTGCCAGGAACATACATGATAAGATTTTATTTTTACTAGAGCAAAATGAAACTACCTATTATTATTTTCTTTTCCTAAGGCTAAATGCAGAATATCTGCTTGGATGCACCCTCCTCTCACCTGTTCTGCAATGCCCAGGACTCTTGCTTGGCAAACTCATATGCACCTTTAATCATAGGCACCCAGCTCATCCTAACAGCCAAACACTGCTCTGCTAAAGTTAACTACACATCACAATTCTTTCTGCTCAGAGGGAGCGCAAGGTAATTCAGTCCCAGTTTTTGTGGCAGTGGGACCATCCTTCAGGTACTACTAAGATGCATTTCAAGCCAGGCAGGCAGAACCAAAGTGAGATTCAAGCTGGCACGTAGGCTGTGTTCGCGCTACGCACCAGGGCAGTCAGGACACCAAGTTCTTCTCCTAGTTTGTGCAGATAGGTAGAAATCAAAATTGTCTTTTATTTATTTATTTATTTATTTAATTCTTTTCTCTCTGGAATGTAGTGTGATGAGGTCAATTTGAACTATGCTTACCTAGAACTCACATTAGCAGAAGGGAAAAGGCCAACTACTTATATCTAAAAATAGACTAAGAGAACATGCTTTTTTCTTTCATTTTTTTCCCCTTGCTGATTGCCTGGTGGTACTTATTGCTGAGAGGAAAATCAAAACACCACCACTGATGAGATATTCAATGCTTGTTTTTGTTTGGATAGCAATCTAGAAACAAAATGAGATGTTATCTGGTGACAAAGGTAAATGAACACCTGACCTCACCCCAGCACAAGGCCTGTGTGCTCCATTCCAAAGAACAAGGCTTCTCAAGGTAACAGGTTGAATTTAACTTTTTTTTTTTTTTAATGTCCCATATGCTGTAGCTCACAGATTTCCCCTACATCACCCTTGGACTGGCACCCTTGGCCCCATGAACAACAAAGCAGAGTCCATTGTCCCAGCAGCCTGCCAGGCATGTCATCAAACCAACGTAGCCTTCACCAGTCCAAAGTGGAACTGAAACACTAACTATTCTCACTAACTTAAAACTATTTTACAAGCCACAGTGACTGCGAAGAAATAAGAAAAATTTAGGAACACCTCACAATTCATCTTAACCATTCACTTCCATAAGAGAAGCATCCTTCATTCTTGTAAAAGATCTCATGCCTGCCTAGGGAATGGGGTGCTTGCAGAACACTGCTGAGTTTCTTGGTTCACGGTACTGGAAACCCTTCGGACTTCAAACATTTCAGATATTACAATTGGGTGCCTCTGAGAAGGAAGAAAAAGAAAAAAAGATTTTTTTTTCCATCTTTTGAAGCACATTTGAATAGTTCAATTTTATAGCACAGAAAGGAGTGCAAGGATAGAACCACGCTTGCCCAAGTTATCTGCATGTCTTCAGATATATTTTAGGGTAACGGGAATTTTAGGAAGGAATTCATAACTACACGAAAGAACGGAAGAAAGACTTATGGGCTTTGCAGCCAGTGTGTTAGGGTTATTAAAATATGCTTTGTTATCTTCACACATGGTAGAAGCTTTATGAATTATTCTTATGGAGATGATTCCTCGTTTTAATGCTTGAAAAGCCCTAACGTTAGATGACACTTTGATTGCCGCTTTCACTGAGTAAGTACTAACAATATCTCTGCTTTTCAGGAAAATGAATATTCCCATACTTTCCCCAAACTAACCCTTGCAGGCATGAAAGAAAACAACAGGGTTTCTCCTCTCAAAACGTGTCTGGGGAGCAAGCCTAGCCATACTGCAGACAGATCAATCCATACAGAAATATGCTACAAAGCCAGTGAGTGAACCAGCACAGAGGACCAGAAGATAACTTATTTAACTTGCTAAGACACCTTCTGGAGATGTTTGTACTTTGTCTGTTACCCAGTCTGTTCAGGAACTGGAAAAATAGAAGGAGGGAAAGGATGTGACTGTATTAGTTGACTGGGGAACCATTTATGGCTCCATTCTTCAGGACAAAATGAGCATCCGGCCTTAGTCTACTTGAGAATTAGAGGTATCTGCAGCGCTCTCAACACAGATGGAGTATGGAAGAGTAACTGTTCATCCTGCCATTAGAGATCTTTAGGAAAACAGTGTCACATCTTTGGTCACCCCAGTTGCCCTTCCATTCTGGCCTAGCATGAATGAGAATCAAAGTGCAGAGTCTCAAACCCAAGCACTTCATCTGAGCTTAAGGGACTTCAGGGAAGGTAGTTTGGGTCTTTTTTTTTTTTTTTTCTTTTTTAATTATTTTCAATTTTTCTTCCTGTTTGAGCAACCATTTATGGAAATGTAGTAAAAACATCAGTGCAACTGTACGGACATGTGCATTATCGGTGATTTATCTTTTTGAAGTATTGTGCATCCTGTTGACTATTTGATGTTCGTATTGATGCTTTTGGAAACTCTGGCCATCCAGAAAAAAAAAAAATGAGTTTTTTGGGACACTATACTAGAACTGGAAATCTGTTATCTGCTGTAATAGAGCCTGGAGAATTTATCAGAAAGCAGATCATTTTTGGACATACGTATGCAGCGATGAATTTTTAATATAACCATGTTTTTTCTTAGCAGAGTAATAAGAACAAATGACTACGTAGTGCATAAAACTGCTAGTTTAAAAGCGTTTGCAAAGTGACTGATAGGGAAGCTGTTTCATCTGTGCTCCATAGGACATTAGTGAAGTCAAGCGTTATTTTTCCAGGCACTTGTAGAGCAAATGTAAGGTTAAACAATAAATAAGCAATTAACAATACTTTATGGAGTGCCTAGCTACCGGACAGAGCGACAAATGCATGTGTGCACTGGATGATTTCAAGAGATAAAAGGATATGTTTGGGGTTTGGTTCGAGGCATACTTTCCACAGGATGAGATCTCTGATATCCAGTATTTGTTTTGTTCTTGCCAAGCTAAAAAGGTTTCAGGCATGATAACGACTGTTACAGCTTACTTTACTGAAACATTTACTGTTAGCAATAAAAAAAATGCTACTTACAGGCTGTTTCTAGCATGAAAGCATATGATATTTCTTATAATAATTGTAAGATATTTCTTATAATAATTATAATACATTTCATGTGGTTCTTCAGAGGAATGAATCTAATTTTAAAAAGACTTAGTTAACTTGTCATCAACCTGTATCAGCCTGTGTCACTAATGCAGAGGAGTGTGATTAGCTCCAACACAGCTGAGGCCAGAGCAGGTCCTGAAACACAAGAAGCCATTAGCACTACGGGAAATGGCATCTTGGCTTCTCCATGCAATTTTGTTTTGCAGAATAGTACCAGCTCTTATATGACTGTCTTTTCAGTCATGACTTATATATAGTTCTACCAAAGAGCATCAGAATATAGTATTTGCTGTTATTGTTGTTGTAGTAAATTCTTATTAACCAGCTGCTTTTTTAAAAACTAATCTATGGATTTTATTAGGACATACTTATCCAAGTTGTTATGGCAATGGTGCACTAGAAATCAAATGAAATATTTGTTGGCATGACAAAATTAATTGTTGCCTAGGGTCTGGTACAAACACAACAGCAGAGATAACATCCCACTAATATGGTTTGTTTGAAGTAACAATACTGTATCAATTAAATTGGGACTAAGCTACGCAGCCTTCCTAAGCTACTTAGCTGATGCTTGGGGAAGCAAGACTTTACAGTATATGCCAGGCGAAAAGGGTTGGACTTGCTGTGCTAATGAGTAGCTGGAACTTAACATTTCCTTTAATACATTCTCACTTTCTTTTGCAGTGTTTTGTACTGCAGCGTCCTTTCTGGATTAGGAACACAGTGTTTCAGTGCCTTGCGTGGCAACAGCATTATGGGTGCCTATTTCTCCCTTCTATTCCAAGTCGACTGCAGCATAAATAAAATGTTGACTGAACTTGAGATAAACTCAAGTCACGATGTTCCAACTCCCACGTGAAAAACTCAGCAGAAAGCCTGGGCTGCGATAGAGAGATGCGGCTGCTCGAGAAATTTGTACCTGGACCTGGTTTACGATTTCTAATCGTCTCCAGTCTTGTGTTGCTCATAACAATGAATTTGTTTTAAAAGTGGTCCCCTGACTAAAGACAACACAAAGATTGAAATTCCGCTTCGCAAATTGAGAGAGCAAAGGCCAGGACAGCCCCCTTTTGGAGAGACTTAGTCGATGTATGAGTCTTGGCGCAGATCTTTGGAGGGGAATTAGTTTCAACCCTAGGGCTGGACATAAATCTGTCTGTGAGGATGACTCCTTTGCCGCAGACACAACTCACAGACTCTGTGGAAGCTTCTAAACTTCCACAAAGGCAATGGACAAACTCAAGCCCCGAAACTTGAGAGGCAAATTGTGCCTCTCAGGCAAAGAAGGCATCAAGCCTTCTGCACAAGTAGAAGCCAGAGCTCTCTAGCAGACCTCTCCAGCCCAGGCCTGTAAAGAGTGGATTTAGAAAGCAATGGCTAACACACTTTTACGCTAGCATCTATGGTCTTACATATGTGTGCAGGCAGGAATCCAGTGCATCCTGTCTTAAGAGTATACCTTTCAAGAAATGAGCAAAAGCAAACCCTTGTGTGCTTATCAGACCCGCTCCAACGCAGCTTCATGCTCGCTTTACACCATTTACAGAACCAAGATTTCAGGGTAGCCACGGCCGAAATCACTACATACTGGAAGCTTTTGCATTCTTTCTACATCCAGGGAATCATCACAGAGATCTTACAATGCCCAAAATAAGAAAAAAAAATAAAAATAAAAATAAAGAAAAGAAAAAATGGGTGGATAGGTCTGAAATGCCCAGAGTTTCAGAGTTCCCTCTTTTCTACAGCCCCTCTTCTTCAGCCACATTACAAAGACTTTATCCGAGCTTCTGCTGCGTGACAGAGGGCCTGGCAGTGCAAGTCAAATCTTTGGGAGAGCACACACTGTGCAAGCCCCCTTTCCCTGAGTTTTAACCCTTGCTCCTAGGGCGAGGAGATATATATGCAACTCGCATACTTCTTACAGTATGTTACATCAGATGGTTCTGACAGCCCTTGACATGAGACACTTCTGCATGATGGTACCAGGGCTCTAAACAGCTGTCCAAAGAAGACTTCCTTTCTCTGCAAACTACTTTTTAAAAAATTATTATTTGACATAACTCTGTATAGCTGGGCACTGAGAAGGAACAGTCCTTCTTACAATATTTGCATTCAAAACAAGAAATTAGCTCTCAGCAAAAAGACCGGCACATAAACTATGGACCGTTCTGACCCACAGGTATGACTAAAATGTCACAGAGCTGCTGCACACAATTAGATTTGATCCAATACTAGGAAAACGCATCTTTCATTTAAATGATGTTGTATGCAAGCTATTTTCCATGTAGTTGTATTTACAGCATAATGTACTCACTGAACGCCATTATGATACCATATAGAAACCTTTAATAAGACACCGTAACTTTTGTGTCCATCCAAAAGGAATGTGCTGCCAGGAGATATCATATTTACAATATAAAAGGGGATGTATTTTAGATTTGTCCCAATTAACCTTGTAACGAGATGTATTGGAGTGCTTATTAATGACAGTAATGAGATGCAGACAAGACAATGTATAAAACATCATTGGCATATAAATTAAATTCATATACACAGATACCTTTATGCACTGGGCATGAAGGAAATTATTAAGAGGCAATTTTGTAGAGAAAAAAGGCTAATTAGTATAAAATTCAATACTTTTCCTAGCTTGTATGCATCAATGTTAGAAAACATGTTTGACCATTGACTGAGGAATTGTTCCCGTTGCTATTATTGTGCAAGTTACAAAACTAATTTTATGATGGTTTTCTTGGAAGAAGTATTTGCACACAGATAGCTATATAGCCATTATTCTTTGACTATGCATTGCTCTATTGTTTAGTTTGATTTGGTACGGATGCACAATTTAAAAATAAAACATCTTCTCTATCTTTCCTATACTATTCCAGCTAGATATATTTATTCCTGGTTGACGCAAGTTACTATCACCTTATTTGCACAGATCCCACAAGCCTTAGATTTTATAAGTCAGCATAAAGGCACCAATCCCTGACATAAAAGCTGACATATCTCCTTAAACTTCTAAGTGGAAATTGTCTACTTGAAATTTATAGAACTACTCACAAGACTGAAGTTATTCGCACATGCAAGTGTTTTGCTGAACTACAATCTAGCTTTCCTATTCTGCCACCACACGTCTTCATTAAAGTCATGGCTAAATCCCATCCAACCTGGAAAATGTAAGGTCTGCCATTAGCAAAATGGAGACTTTAAAATGATTGCCATGACCAGCAATAACAACAAACTGATTACCATGCTGAGCTTTATAATAGCATTTCACGTTCTTTTCATTATTAGAATTATAATAAACAGATAAATTATGTCCACACATACACAAACAGCTATGTAAGCATAGCTGAAATAGTCAGAAAATCACTTTATCAGTAGAGTGATTGGATCTTGAAGGATACTAGAAATTATGTACAGTAAAAGTAATAGCTCATGCATGACTTATACTGATCAGGAAAGGCAGGAGGCCAAGGAATAAAGCTTCAAATACCTAAGAGTTGTTCATATTATTACAATTGTATCCTGCCGTGTTACTTATTACTTCTTTAAAAATACTAAATGAAGGACGGGGAAAAAAAAAAAAAACACACACACACTTTATTTTTCAATGTTGTTTAACTCTGAAAACCATCACATTTCTCGAATAACTTTAAAGTTCTGTATTACCTAAAATCAGTTGGGGAAGGAAGATAATGTAAGAAGACAGAAGAGAAATGAATAGGCTAAAAGGAATAAGTAACAAGTGGGAAGAGAAGGGGAAACTGGCAACAGTCTCAGAAGGACGAATGCACTTAAGAAGCCAAGTTGCAGAAATGCTGGACCACAGTCTACAAAATGCCAGGCCCTATTCCCAGGTAGCTCTTCTTGCCCGCATCTAGGGCGATGGCTCATCTTGTCCTTCCACTCACTTCAGCCTAATACTGTTGAGGCTGAGGTTGCTCTGCACCCCCAATTTGCTCATGGTCGAGGCTTCCCCCGAGACCTGCACAACACCCCAGAATTAGGTTGTAGGTTCATATGAAATAGCTGCTGTCCCAAAGATCCTATAAAATCTAGATGGACAGACTATGAAAGGGGCCACCATACAGAGTCATACTGACAGCAAAAAGTACTCCTGGCTCCTAATTTAGTGCATCTTAGTAAGTCGAAGTCTACAGCTTGAGATTCTGTACGGAAATCCACATATCTAGACTTGTACCAAAACAGAATTAAGCAAAACTCAGGCAAAATCTATATTTTTCACTAACGCAACAGCTTCTGATCAGCACAGATTTGGAAGTCAGTGCTGAAAAGGGAGAAGAGTTTCTGGGAACAGACTTGTATTTCAGACTGGTGCATGTGAAGTTTAAGAACTTCTGTGAAGTTTTTAAAGTCTGCAAAACTTAGCATGCGATCACTAAAAGTTCAGAATCACACCATGAAATGCTTATTTCAAGCTTACCCTCTGAGTCAGCACAGACTTAGTGAAAGCTGTCTGGGTTTTACACACCGAAAAGATTTTACCGTATTAACTTAGGACCTTAAATATGGGTTGATGTCTGCAGTGCACAGTGTCTAAACTTCTTCACTTTATTATATGATTTAAACTGGTGAGGTGATAAATGCAAGAGAAGGAATGGCTGAATGACCCAAGCATTGGGTTGAAAGGGCCTGGGTTTCCTGGAGACACAGGGTTGAATTTTAGCAGGGTCAAACAAGTATTTCTGCTTCAGCTTATATAAAGCAAACCCCACACAATCTACTATTCAGGGTCTTTCGCACAAGCCTTTAGAAAGAATTTGTGCTGATGTTCCAATCTCCTACCACTTTTTTTTAAGGAGAAAAATTTACTCCAGTGTTCCTGTTTCGAGTGTCAAAGCCATATGTTACTCTGCAGAAAGTTGTGGGTTTTCCTTTATCTGGACCAGTACACACCTACACTTGGCATGCTTGACATATAGCAGTCAACAGCTTGGCTCCAAACTGAGAATCAAGCGTTCACTGATGTCTGCTGATATTTACCTAGTTGTGTACTTTGTGCCTGTAAAAGTAATACCCAGAATAAGCTACTATTAACTCTCTTTTGACTCATTTTAGAAAAACAGAAAGCTCTGGCTACAGTCCCCACTTCCCCTCGAAATGTAGCTACTATTCAAAACAGGTGAGATCTAAAAAAACAATTAGCAAGGAACCTATATGCAACTGATATTTTAGGTGCCACTGGTAATAGGAAGCACCAAGACTCAAAATAAATATTTTATAAATTCTGTTTTATAATCTAGAGACTTCTTTTTTGCCTGTTTTAACTTTGTCAAAAAAAAAAAGAAGAAAAAAAAAAAACAGCTACTAAGTGAACGAAGAAATTAAAAATTGTTACTGAACAACAATTAAAAAAAGGTTAAATTAGTTGCTGAGTACCCTATTGCCAAGGGCAACGCATGTTCAGCAGAGGATACGATAATGACAGATGAATCCCCACTAAATTCTCTCTCCACCACAAAGTGAACAATGTCTTAGATATTTTCACTCATGCTCTAGTCGCCTTCCTTCCACAGCAGCTGCAAAAATGCTAAAGCTAAATGCAAAAGTCCTAAAACTACTTATTATTCCAGCCTGTAGATTGCCATTACTCGAATAACACAAAATCTAAGCTCTTGCTCACAGTGCCCCAAATTCTTTTGCCTTTCTTGCACATGCAGCCCCGACCGCCTACATATAATAATTACTCACTTTATTCCAAGATGGAAATAAACTTTCCCTTTAAGTTAAACAGTTGCATTCTTAAAAAAGTCATCAAAACAGCTACTAGTTTTTAGGAAGTAAAATCCTGACCCATGCTTATAGGTTTCTGAAATTACCAGAGGCCAATAAGCACTATCTAGCAGGAAGTGCACAAAAGTACCTTTGTTAACATTCCTTTTATTCCTTCATCAAATTCATTTTGTTTAGAAAGAATATTTCTCCTTATTTTCTTTTGCCAGATAAGCCCAGAACTGGAGAGCTTTTGTAACAAGGGCTAGCAAACAATGTAGAGCATTGGAAAGAAACCATGTTTAGACAGGCGAACCATGGATAACAGCGATACTGTGTATGTCAGGCGAGAGAAAGGAAGGACTGTGAACTAATAATGACAGAGCTATTTATTACTGAATAATCAGCCTCTAATTTTAGAAACACAAGATCTCCTCTTTTCTATTGTTTATTTTAATTAGTATTTTCCCTAAATAGTCTCCCTCTTCCTATATGCTATTTATACAATTGCAAAGAAAATACAAAGTATATGCAATGTTTGCAGAACATGGCCAGAACGTGACATGAGTAGTATGTTGGTTGCACATTGTCTGGAGTGAGGGAAGTTCAGAGAATGGTTTTGTCTTTTGCAACAGGGCATTCCTTTCTCCTTTTATGAAAAACATTCAGCCTTTAGTACTCTATCGTACTATCGTATCACTGCATCCTGAAGACATAAATTTGCAATCGGTATACAGAATATGGTGAAACAGGTAACTATTCAGGTGAAGAATAGGTTTTAGAAGTCATGAGATCAAGCCCTGAACTATTTTCTCTCTTTAAAATGCTTAAAACACTTTTTCCTCCATACAAAGCCGACAAAATCTTTGGCAATTGCTCAGAAACCAGTGCACCACAAGATACCCTGTCTTGCTGTTTCCTTGTACTACCCTCATCAGCTATAAGCACCTGCTTCTTGACATAAGTAAGCAATTAACCTGTTTATTAGTATGCAGAGACCTTCAGCTACCCTCGTACGCTCCTATAGAGGCCATTTGGACAAAGGGGTATTTTCATCCTGTGCATGCACCATTTACACACTCTCCGAGCGATCAAACATGCCATTCAGTGCTTTATTTCTCTTTCCATATGCAAGATGGCATATAAACTTCCTCTGTTTGATGGCAAAAAAAGTTAAAAATGGCTGTCCTTGGGCCTTAGCAAAGGTCCATCTCACCCCAGATTCTGCTTCTGACAGCAGGCGTGAGGAGATGCCTGGGGAAGAGGGTGATAACAGGGCAAGCTTATATAAACTTCATCATGGCCTTAAATACTTTTCCGCTCAGGACCTTTATTACTCAAGTACTCAATTACTCAAGTTACTATGTATTTAATAGCACTAGTGGGTTCCTATCCATGAATTTGTCTGGTCTTATATCCACTTGGACTCATGTAAATTTTTAGCAGCAACATTTTTCTTCTACAAGGAGCATCTTCTATATGGGAAAAAAAAAACAAAAACAAAAAACAAACAAACAAAAAAACCACTTTGGTTTGTTTTGAACTCAGTCCCCACTAAAACCAAATAATATGCACCTATCACCAACTTACACTGAGTAGTTTGAGAGCAGATTTTGATTTGACCATAGCAATCTGCCACTTACGTATTCTCCAAAAATATCCATGCCCTCATTCATTATAAGCACAAAACAACAGAAAACAAAATTCAATCTGTAATAAAGAAAAGAGCTGGCAAAGTATTTTTGTCAATTCTAAAGGTAGAAAAGAAAGAGTACAATCTGGCTCTCTTCAACAGTTTTGGCATTATCAGCTCTTCTAAATAGATGCTGGAGAGGTGAATTTGGGTCCCGGTTGAGAAATCTCTCAGGCTTAGAGAGAAGAAAAAGGCAACTGCTGGGATTCTTCACCTCCTCTTCCCCATCCCAAACCTTCTGGTGAAGAATGGGAGCTGCCAATGGAGCAGAACACGCCTGGACAGTAGCAGTCTCGGCCTCTACCTACTCATCAAACTGGCATCAGCTGCTCGCCATCCCCAAACTCCTCGTCTGCGCTCCCGAGGGCGTGCAGAACAGCGTTTCCCACTGCCAGTACCAACTGTAATTGGCTGCTCTTCCTGAAGAGGCAGAAAAGTAGAGAAAGGCAGTAAAACACAGGATGTTTTCCCCTTGGGCAGGGCTGAAAACTGTGTAAGGACTCAAGCTTCTTCCTTCACTGACAGACTTGCTTCAGCAGTCGCCAAAACTGCATTGCTTCTTTGTGAGAGCTGGCAAAACCCAGTTGAATATTCAGTTTCTGTTGTGTTGAGCCATGATCTTGTACGAACTATTGATGCCAAGTTTTAAACAGCTCCATGTGCAGCGTTTTGCAAATCACTTCCAGATATGCAAATGGCATCATTAAAACATTTGCATATACTCATAAGTTTCTACTTCACGTCCGTATGTCCAGGCCACAGAAGAGGACAGAAAACAACACCCTAACATGGTGTGAAACACATAGGTGTGCAGAAATAGGCACAGGAAGATGGAGATCACTTCTGGTGAGCCTGGTAGCTGACATCATGGGTACCAAACACAAGGAGCGACCTGCATGAGTGAATGGTACAGAACATTTCCAGCACCCGAGAGCCTGTTCGGAGACTTACACTGAAACTCAGCATCTCACTCACTCATGCCACTGACTTAAGTACTTCTTACTCTGCAAGACTCCTTGGGATCAAGACTTTCTCAGTTACATGAAACAAGACACAAACTTGAGAAATGTATTTCAAGAAAAACCCACATGTATGCACTCTGGAGAGTCATCCCAAGGCTAGAAACCATGAGGATATTTAAGGAAACAAAATAAACTAAGGTGGCTAGGCTTTAACAAGACAAGTCAAAAAAGGGCATAAGACAGCAGCCATTGAAAACATAGAAAATTGCTGAAAGAAGTAGAGAGAAATCTACTTTTTGATGACCATGGCAGACAGGAAAAGCAGTAACAGGGTTAAACTGCAGCTATAAAGATTAAGGTTAAATATTAGGGAAAATTACTGAGCAATGAGGCTAGCAAAGCACTAGAATCATTTGCTTGGGAAGGATGGAGAGACTCTGTCATTTGAGGTCTTAAAGAACAAACGAGACAAAAATCCGTCAGACATGACAGGTACAGGCGACCTTGTCTTGAAGTAGAGAGGTGGACGAGATGACCCCTCGGGACTCTTACAAGTACTATGGCATATGGAAATAGGCAGCATAATAAAAACCATGTCTATATAGGCTCAGAATCTGCAAAGGTATTTTAAATCACATTTAAAAGCTCGTAAAAAAAATAGTCACAATTTTAGCCCTCTTGGGAAAGAAAATACACATTTTTACTTGCAAACATTTATCCCTCTATTCTATTGACTGTGATTCATACCCTGGTTTTTATTTTTCGTTTCTTTAGATTTTTGTGTCTTCAATTGTGCTTGCCCCGCTTAATTCCTTAGGACTTCAAAGCTTTAAAGAATCAATTTTGAAAGATTCCAATTTCTAGCAAGAACATTTTCATTATTATTTTTTTCTGAAAGGAAAAACATCAGGGAAAATAAAGGGTTTCAGTGACCAAATATAATGGAAAAAGTATTTTCTACATTGCATGTTTCCCTCAATCATCTTCAATGAATGTAGGAGTTATGTACTTTATTCCCTGAAGCCATGAAACCGAAAAAGAGCTAAAACTGTCAAATATTTATTGAAAATTACTTCTTATCCCTACTGTACAGTCAAATGTGTGTACTGTTCCTGTAAACACTCCAATGCATGCTTGTTTTTAAATTCATAACAGCTTCAATTAACTGGTCTTAGCGTCTTATCCCTGAATAATTTTATACACCTACTGCAACACGCATATTTGATCAAATAAAATGGCCAATCCATGCTTATTTGTCATGAAATAAAGCTACGATTCAGAAAAGGCAAAACAAAGTGCGTAACACATGTTAGCAGGGGGCGGGGAGGGGGAGACACTTTTTTTTTTGGTTCTTATTCCCAGGATCCCAAAGCTGTCACAGAACCAAGTACTACTAGTCCTATTTTGAAGGAGGCTAAACCAATAGTGTGTAGCTCACCCCGTCCCACGTAAGGAATCTATGCCTGAGTCTGGAGAAAAAGCTGTCAGAGTTTGGATGTATCTAATTCTAGGAGAATTTTCCAGCGACTTCCAAGAAGCCAAGTTTTCTCCCCAGATCTGCTGTTGCTCCAACAAGTGAGACGTGCTGTCATGTGGCTTCCCATGCTCAGATGCACAGACTTAACAGAGATGAGTATATTTAGGGATGATTAGAAGTAAGTCGATACAACAGAAACCTAGAGAAAGTTCTGAAGAGACTTGATGCTGCAGTCAGGTAGGGACTGGAAACTGGAGGAAGAGCTGCACTGCAAAATTCATCCCTCCACAGGACAGCATTTGGGATGTTATCTATGGGAGAGTAAAGCAGCTTCACACCCACAATCAACCAAGTCCAAACAGGCTAGCAGAGCTAATTTGTGCCTTGGACCTGCATGTGGAAAGGACTGTGTCAGATTTACTGCAATATTCATTAAATAAAAGTAGCCACTAGCATGGTTTCTGCAGATCATCTTTTCCGCATGTTTGGAAAGGATTTAACTTATATTTTGGTTCCTTTACACAAAACCACACAATTTTATTGTTCAGTTATAACACCTGAACTAGTAAGATATAAGAAGTCCAAAATTCACATTGTCAACTTTATAGACAAAGCTTTAAACCTTGGCCACAAAACACCCACAGACAGAAAAGACTCCTGCCTGGCATTAATTGATTCACACCAGTCCATTGAAGAAAACGCATCTTTCTAACTACTTTACTGGAAAGAACATCTGCTTCATAAATCTTCAGCAACTCAACCTGAAAACAAACCACTGCACTCAGAATAATAAGCCCACAACTGTTAAGATGAAGATACCAACCCACTAGCTCATGGTAGCACTTCTGCCCAGGAGGCATACTTTGTAGACAGACACATTTTTCTTGTTGTAAGAGACAGAGACAACAGGAAGGTGAATGGGAGATTAAAAGTCTAGAAAGAAAAAGTGCTGAATTCTGAAAGAGGGAATTTCAGAGGTCTCTCTCCTGTGTCCTGTGTCCTCCAAGAACAAGCTAAGATGCAGAGCGCTTCAGCTAACTTGGTACATCCTAATTTTAAAAAGCTATTGCAAACAATGCTGGAAGCATCTTATAAATTAAAAAGAATGATTTCTCCTATTCTCCGTATCCATATATTATCATATCATTTAGTACAGAATAAAGACCCATCAATTTAATTATACAGCAAAAGACAGGTGGTTGTTGTTGTTTTCTTTGATGATGATGCACTGTAACAATAAACAGGCCTGTTATTTTAAATTAGCATATGGATTCTTTCTTTGATGATACAACACCTGTGGTTAGAGTGTATGCTGAACCAGAGAAAATACCTCCTGGAAACATCTCCACAGACTTAAGATTTCAAATTTAGAACAACAAAAGCTCCACTTGAATCCCCTGTTGTTGGAAGGAACAGTAATTAATTATTAAAAAAGGAGCCAAAACATTACCATCAATCCTGCTGACAAGGGGTGCTGTTGGTTACAGTGGACAGGGACAATTATGCACATATCACAGGGCTACAGACAACTTCTGAATTACAACTACACCAAGAAACTCACTACAAATACAACAGATGAATTCCACTGGAAAACATTATCAGGACCAGCTTAAAACATATGCTGCATTGGTGCGAAGGGAAAAATAAAGCATACACCAACTTTAGAGAAGATGTCCATCTGGGCAGTTTTTATACATTTTAGTACATTTAAAAATTCTGCAAATCCTGCAGCCTATGTAAAACGGAGTTGAGTCTGAACTGAGAGATGTTCTGGTATTTCAACATCATGCAGGAAAATGTGTTATTTGCTGCAAGGGATAAACTGCCTTTAGTAAGCAAACTGAAGTAACAAAGTGAAACTGAGTGTACCTGTAAGACCTACTAGAGGTGAGGTCCTGCTTCATATTAGCAAAACCTTGGATGAACACAAAAATGACTAAAACACCATCTGTACACACACAAAAAAATATGGGAAAGAAAAGGTATACAAATGAAAAGCAATTACTAGAGGCAAAGAAATCCTGAAAATATAGATTTGAAGCTGGAAAACTCAGCAAAGGAACTTCAATAGCTGCCATTTTTTTTATTTGCAGGCCATGTTTCCTTCCATCAGTGTGTATCTCAAAGCCTTTTACAAATATTAACTTCTATATTCCTCTTCTGCCAAGCTCCCATTGACAAAAATCACATCTCTTAATGCAGCTGAATGCTGGAATAGAGTTTAGTCAGGAAGATCTGAAAAGCTTTTGGCTGGAGAGAATACTTCGAAACTGAGCAAACTTCCCTGAATACCTGACTTTCAGCTGGTTCTTAAAAAGTGCAAGTTCCATGGGCAGGGAATTTACATCCACCTGCTGGTACTCCAATACCAATGACTGAGAATAACTCATATATGACAGCTCAAGCCCAGTAGTCCACTTAACTCAGTCCTTGCTATTCAGACACAATATAACTCAACCTGCAGTTACAGAATACTTTAGCCTACCTGGTCAGATCCTCATCTAGTCTGCCTAGACCGATTTCAACAGAGCAATCATGCTTTATGCCAGCTGTAGATAAGGACAAATATCATTCATGAATTACTGTAACTACGGACTTTAGGTCTCACAGTACAAAGAATTTGAAGTTCTGTCTTTTTGATAGTTGGTGCAATTATAACAACAACAACAACAAAAGTTACAATATAGCCCAGAATGGCATAATCACATTTGATTTTGTGATAATACTATCTCAACATCATTTACATCTTTACTACAACTTCTTTTTGCCATGTTCCCATTCTTCCAGAAAATAAAATCTATAATATGTAATAATTCAAAATTAATATCTTGATTCCCTAGATCCTTTAATGAATTCAAATGCACCTAGAGAATCTAACCAAAGACATCTGTTCATGAATAGTGAGAATTATTACTAAGTCCTAGTGGAGACGGCAAGATGCCATCTCTTCCCGAAGTACCTCCCAGCTGAGAAATCAACTGTCTCCTGGCTGAATTTTCTTGTGTCAAGGTTTTACAGTGTTACATCTCTTGGGGTTGCTTACTAACAAGAGCTCCCCCCCAGACTTGTTACATTCTGCAGAAAGAAGGAAGACAAGCCTAGCTTTTTTTTTTTTTATTGTCCAACTACACATGCATAGTACCTTTATCATATAAAATAATGATGGCCTCAATTAATACTAATTACTACTCCAAAGTTTCACAAATCCCTTTTTAATCATCTTTGGGTTTAGCTGATTTACCCTAAACCCCTCTGTCTGCCAAAAAATTAACATTTCATTAGACAAATCATAACCTACTCCCTATTCTCTGAAATCCAACCCATCTGGAAATATTCTACCTCATCAAATGTCAAACTTGCACAGTATAATGGAAAACTATTTTTATTTAAAAACCACACATACATACACATACTGAGTGCGATATATTTACATATAGATACAGATCTAGAAATATCACCACACCCACGTCCCTCCCACCACTCACTAGACTCCTGAAGATGTCCAGTGCCTTCACCAGTTACCATTTTACTTCTTCCTCCCTCTTTGCAAATCGTCTCTCCCTCTTCTAAACATCCATCACAGATTAATTTACCTCTGCTGTCAGAAATGTAAACCATCAGCAGCTTGTTATATTGAAGAGGTTAAATGAAACTTTTGACATGACTTGTGTTTAAAATCCATCTTTAGCTGATGGCATGTCATCAGCTAGAAAATGTGTAATCAGCAGAGCAAACCTGAAAGTCTGAAAAGTCAGAAACACAAAGTTCTGCTGGAGGTTTTTTTCCCTCTTTGCCTTTTTTTTTTTTCTTTTTTTTTTTTTTTATAATTTAACAAGTTCTAAAATATATTTTCTATTTTTGGCTTAAAATGTGGCTATGGTCTGAACAGTGACTGTGTAAAAATGGCACCTTCCTACTCAAAAGATCTGCTCCCCGAGTGCATTCTGAGAAAAAATTCCCTGCTTCAGAAAAACTATGGACCAGATCTCCATTTGGTTTAATTAACATGTGGGAATTCAGAAACAGTTCAAGACCTGTTTTATATTACTATTGCTTTGTATTTTATTAGGCCACATAACTATTAAAGAATAAGTATGTATTTCTGTCCACATATAAGTTGTTTGTGTTTTTATGAGTTGACACTGTGAAGCTGTCAGCAACACTTTTGGTAGTAGAGAGTGGGACCGGACAACTCCAGCACAGCTACAAGTCTTATTCATTAACACACTATGTATAAGGAACATCTCCAAGTGCCTCTGAGTGCTCGCAGTAGCCAAACCTGCATGGTAACTACTACAGGAACTTCACCGAAAGTCCACCTGAGCCCGCATGCCTCTCGGCTGTGCCTCTCTGCTCCAGTTATCATTATTCAGTCTCAGAAAAGGGCAAAGTAAAAACTACAAAGAGTTTTTCTTTACCATCAAACTACAGCCCAAATAGTAAGAGTTGGCCATGCATCTCCCTCTGCCATTCTCTGCAGAAGCTCGAGGCATCCTTGGAGCTGAATTGCCTTCGGCATATGGGTAATATCCTACCAGGAGAAAGATTTACCCATGGCACTGCCGGTTCACAGAGGACAAAGTATCTGCTTTAGCCTTAAGGCACAAAGATGCTTTTTTAAGCTCAGAACACAGCGGTTCTTACGGAGATACTGGGGACCCTATGTAGATACTGGAAACCCGATTTCAGTCTCCACAGACAGCACAGGGTGCTCACATGTATGAGATATATCTCATATATCACACTGCTTATAAGCTGCACACACAGCTCCTGGCTCTGGGGAGTGCTCTGTGCAAGCTTCCCAAAGAACCAGTGAGGTGCAGTGACCACACAAAGACCTATTGCCATTGATGCCTAAACTACAGCCATAACTTAACACTTGCACAGATTTCAGCCGTACCATCCTGTCCTGCCAATTCTCAGCCAAATTGCTTCCATGTAACCCTCTTTACTCACCAAGCACAGTTTTGGGGTGCTCAGTCATCTCTCCCTATCATGCACATATTCTGATGTGCTTGGCATTTTTTGTGCTTTCTGATTCACTTTTATCCATAGTACTTCCAATCCCCACTGAATTATCCCAATATATTTCATTAAAATATCTTATCATCAGGCACATTATTCTGCACTTTCTACCTTTTCTTCCTCACGAGGATTGATTAAATCAGCATGACGGTAGCTGAGCAGTGTTTAGGACTCAGTGTGACCACATCTGATTTGTTCATAAAGGATTTTCCTTTCTGCGGCTGCCAGAGGGGTGCAACTTGATGCTCAGTTATTAGTGCCTTTTCTATTTAGAAAATCAACTACTGAAATTGTTCCAGATTAGTTTGTTTAATCAAAAGCACCAGATAAAATTAACACAATATTGACAGAAAGAGAACTTTAAACTGTGTAAATGTGCCAGTATTAGGTGCTCCAAGGTAATTCTTACATTCTCGTTACAACTTGTGGCAAAGTTACACTAATAATACCTTAATAATAATAATAATACCTTAAGTTTATACAGCCGCTGTTCTCCAGAACTATCCGAAGGCACTTTAGTGACTATATATAGTCATTACTTCACCAAACTGCGGCTACCTCAGGGATGGAACGAAACACTTGCACTCAATTTTCTGCATCTTTTAAAACACCATGGAAAAAGACCAGAAAATTCTCTACTGTTTCAGGTGGGCCGTTAAGCAAAGAAAGGGCTGATATCCGGAAGGATATTCATAGAACATCACATCACAATGCTGGTCAAAGTTTCCATATGTTGCTAGATGAACATGAGTACCTGGGATTATTACATACTTCCTATGTACATAAAATACCGGTTGTGTCTCTTAGTAGGGATGTCTCAACCTGCAGCAAATCCATGAAGTGAGGATATTGCCCAGAGGGCTAAATTACACCACAAAACCCTTACAATGTCTTTTCCATCATGTCAGCCCACAAAGTCATGGCTTCCTGATTAATGCAATGCTAAATTTTCCATGTGTGTTCAGTTATTTTCATGATATTTGCACCAGAATTTGAGCCTTGCACCATGTGCTTGTCGCTAGCTGCCTCGCTGATAGAAGTGGGAAGATTTCATCTTGTTTCTAAGTCCTCGCTTGCAAAAATACCTCTCTTCTGCATGCAAACAGCATAATTTGTTGGGTGAGAATTCTTATTTCTACATGTGCTCTCTCTCTCCCGCCCGCCAGAGTCCCTACATGGCTACTCAGTTTCTTGGCTACAGCAGCCACCAGCAAGTTAACAACATGTCCCCCTACATTCTTGGCCAGGATCCACGATGTATCTGCTGGCCCATTCTCTTGCTCAAGAAATGCTAAATAGCATTGCTGGCATTTCTATGTTTCTCATCACTGCGATGCCATAGGCCCAAACACTCCTCCTTTCCTACCCAGCAGTTGTCAAAGCGGCTGTAGCAGCCTAACGTCATCATGCCCCCAATTCATGGGGTAATTCAAGCAGCAGGCTTGAAAGACCACGATTGCTGGAAGCCTCCACTGTTTCAGGGGACAGAGATCTGCAAAGTGAAACCTTTGTGAAAAAGTGCAAAGTGAAGCCTTTGGGGAGTATGGAGACCGGAGATGAAAAACAACAATGACAAAAACCCAGTGATTTACTGTGCTTATTACTGGTAATCTGCCACAAAACCTGCCTCAGTGGCATGCTCCCTGCTCAGAAATAAAGGCATTACACTAATTCAATGCTATTTCTGAGCATAATGAAAGCACTAACCCTCTGGAGAGATGCAGCCCTGGGATGAGGTGACAAGACCTAGCCATTCCTACCAGGTGTCACCTGGAGCAGATCACTGCAAAATCTCTGCTTTTTCCTGTCTCCTCACAACCAGAAGGTCTTTTTGACTTGGCCATATTCCAATTTGGACGTGTGCAGCCAATGGAGTTGGAGCAAGAACTAGTTTAGCCTTTTATGGTTACATTTAACTCGAGAATAACACACGGGAGGCATCATTTCCCACAGCCAAGGCCCAGGTAATTAGATGACTGCAGCAATATTACAGTAATGGGAAAGAAGTGCTTGCCTTCAAAGTTCTTGGACCTGTTGGAGCAAAACCTCCCTGGGATTTTGGGAACTGTTTGGCAAAACCCAACCCAGTACATGCACACAAAGGGAGATAGCTTTGCTAACAGTGCACCACTTTCACAGTAATTCCACATGAGCTTTCCTCGCTTCTGTGCTCTGTGGAGGGGTAAGAGGTGACCACTAGCCAGTGGTAACTTCTGGCCCCTGCAATGACACTACAAGTCCGTCTGTGCTCCATAAGCAACAAGCCACGAGCATCACAGGAAGGCCAACTCTACCTCCTAATGGAGCAAGACCTAAATGATTAACTCTTAAAGGCAGGCTGCATTGTGCTGGGAGATAATTTTACAGTGGCATTGATTTGAGGTGCAATTTGAAATTCATGACAATCTATGTAAATGTGCTGGTGACACTGAAGAGACACACAGTGCGGATTATGCATGACATCTTAAGAGCACACAGATCTTTTCATAAACACTCATACATCGTCTTCCTTTTAGACATCCTGGACGTACTCAGCTCTCAGGTTACATCCATCATGTTTAAAATAACTCCCATGATTATATCAATATAACAGAATTTAGTATGGCCTCTAATTCTATCTGCAGATTTAATATTCTTCTCCGTGTAAATGTAAAGGAGGAAAGAAATTTAAGGGTCACAGGTACTGATCATCTGTCTTTTTAACTAGGAAATATAAAATGAAATGGAAACTCTGAGGAGGGAGAAGGAAAAAAATGGAGAAAGAAGGAAGGAAACGACACCTCTTGCTTGTCCATGTTTTCCCCCTTCTTATCCTTTCCTACATATCAGCAAGATCACTTGACCAGAAAACAGGACAGTGGTGTATTCTCCTGTTTCTTGTTAAATCTACATTTTTCTTTAACCCAGTGAGGTCTTCCACATGCCAGTAAGGAATCCAGAAAGAATTAGGGATGGACATGGCCATCCTAAAGCAGGCAGCGTGCTGACGCTGCAGGTAACCTGAAAGGGGTTAAACCTGAAGCGAGCTGCAGAAAGAGGCTCTTTCATGAGCAAGATAAATATGACTAATGCACTTTTACTAGAGACGGTTAAAAATAAAACCCTGAAGTAGAAAAACACGCATTCATTTTTACACGACAGACACTATTATTTCTACATATTTTAGATTCATTTGCAAGTTAAGAAAATTGTGATTGAAAAAAGCGTTAGCAATCACATTTACAAGCAGAAATTCTACTGTGTTGAGTCATAAACTGCCCCCTTGCCTCAGCTGTATTACGCTCCGGAGCTAAATCTATCCGCGAGCTTCCTCCTCACCTCATTTAGCAGCGGGTCTATCTTTTTGGATTAATTAGAGCAATCCTCTCATTCAATAATAGTCAATTGTTTTCTGTCCAACCATTATGCATAATTGTTTTCTTTGATCCATACAAATGCCGGCTATTTTTCATGGCTAATTAAATCACGGCTCGCTCACCGGAGCGCGCGGCCGGACTCGGCGCCCACCTGCCTCTGGGCGCCCCTGTTTCGTGCGGCAATTCCGGCAGAGGGCAGCCAAGCAGGAATAATCCCGGCCGCCCGCTGCGGAGCGCGGTGCCGGCTGCGGGTATTTGTCACATCAAACAATTCGCCTTTTTTTTATTTCTCCCCTTTTTTTCCCTGCCGTGTCCCCCACCTCCTGCTTCGATAAACGCACCCTTGGCAGGCCAGCTCACTGCTTGCTTAAGTAGCTCTCCACAACCTGAGCTGTGTTTCTGAGATAACTATGGGGGTGCTCAAGAGACAAGTCTGTTAAAACAAACAAACAAACAAAAATAATAAAAAGGTTAGCCCATACTAGTGTTTCTACAAGCTTCCAGTCCTACTACGCAACCTCATTCTCATAGAGCAGAAATAAATTATCACATTTTTATCTCCAAATTATAATTGCAAACCAAAATATTTTTTTTTCTTTTTCTTCCCCCCCCCCGAAAGAATTGCTGGTTAAATCCTCTCAGGAGGACTGAGAGGTAAGAGCCAAACTTGAAAACAGTTATCTGCATAAAGGTTGTGCCTGTAGGACTCTTCTTAAGGCCATAAATAAATATACCTATGCACACAGGTATAAATTTACTCACACATACACTCAGGTAAGAAGTTACTTAGTCCTAATTACAGATCAGTAATAACTAAATTCCTCAGAGTGTTCATGTCCTTTTAAATAATCGTATATATTAATATTATTCTAAGGATTTTTTTTAAACAGTTTTAGCCATCAGAGGGAATGTCATATGAACGAGAGCAAAGCAGCACTCCAGCATGCTGTTTGGATGCATCAGCTTAGGAAAAAATTTCAGATAAACCCCAGGAAATTACAGAAAGCAAATTGCAGGTATCTCTCCAAACTACTGTGGACTTAAAGCATACCTAAGATAGTGCATATTCCAGCGTATTTAACCTGATTCTTGTGGATAAGTTCATAACTCCTCAACTTGCACAGTTAAAAATAAATAAATAAATAGTTTGGGCAATTTAATAATAATAATAATTTAAAAAAAAATCACAAATTAGTGCTAAAAGCCTTGACCCGAATGATTGCTACACGCTGCAGTGTCTCCCTGCTGCCGCCAGCCCAGCTGATCCCTGGTGCAGCCGCCCGGGGCCGGCGCATCCCTAGGAGCAGCGCGGACCCCGCAGCTGAGGCGGCGTTTCCCTTTCTGCAGAACCCTCCCAGGAGCAGACAAAGCTGCCGCGGAAAGAATGTTTTTACAGCGGTGGAAATAATCAGTGCAAGGGTAGTTTTTAAAACCTGCTTCTAAAGTGCTCGGAACATTAAACAATTATTTATGAACACTTGAAACATTAGCTGTTCCACTTGAAACAATTGGCAGGGCTTTAATAACAGCCCAAGCAATGCTCTGGAAGCTGCACCAAGGACTCTCACTAGTCACCAACCCTTTATTTCATTTTTAAAGCTGCTGTTGCTTTGCATCAAAATTAAAAGGCTTCTCACTACCATTAAAACAAAAACCTCATCACTAGCATGAGCATCCATTCCCTTCAGTGCTCCACTGAGACATTCCTCTCATATTTTGTCAGTTCCACATACCTTTGCTTTTGGTATACTTCTTCCTAAAACTAGTTATTCTTGGGGAAAGCTTGGCCAGGTACTGCTTGCCATCCCTCCCAAGATTCGTGTGGATTTTCACATCAAGGAGGCTAATTGACACCAAGTTAAATAGATTTCCTAATCAAGCTCTTTGATAATGCAAGCACCCTGAATTTGTTTTATTTATTTAAACATAAAACCCTTTCTGGCAAGGAGAATTCAGTGACAGCAATTGCTTAGTGATAGGGAAAGGAGGAGCTGACTCCTGGGATAGAAACCAGATTTTGGAGCAAAAACCACCTGCGCATCTCCCTCCCGAAACCCAAACTGGCAACCCTGAGAGCATCCAGCAGTCTAGACCTGCCATACACAAAAACTAGATGAGGGAGGTGGTTTGCAACCTCCTCCTATATTTAACAGCTTAAAAACTGGATTCTTTTTGGACAGGACATTAGAGATTTTTACTCAGACTGTTTTTGACCCTATTCTGGTTAAGGACACAAGCCCACACCATACAGTGGCACCCAGCTGTGCGATATGGAGGACACGTTTGTCATTCTTCTTCTCACGGTTACAACCTTGTCACTGCCGAGTTTTTCACTATATTAATTTTTGCACAATGAAGAGGAGCAGGGGATGGAGGCAGGCAGGGAACAGAGAGCAGTCGCCCACCTTTGTGCTGTTCCCCCAGGATGAGAAAGTCAAGCAGTGGCTCTTTGCCCATACTCACAAAACCACCCAGCTCACACAAGAGGTCTGAGGAAAAGCAGGCAGCATGGTGTTAAGAAATAACTGAGGCAGAAAAAGCATAATAAAGAATCTGAAAGACATGAATGCCTGAGGAAATGCAGATTTTGGGGAATCTGTGAGTAAACACGCATATGACTGACTGAGCCAAAATATATACAGGATTTCACAATATTTAAATCATGTATCTTTGTGTTCTTAAAATAAATTATAACTATACCAAGGATTACACATGGGGAATTGTCATGCAGTGGGTGCTTCTAAACTTGCAGAAAAGGACCTAATCCTGCAATCCCATGTGCCTGCACAGAGCCCCCACAAAGTCTAACCAGTGATACCAGTGGGAGCGAAGGCAAGGCCGCTGCAGTGGCTCTAAACTCCCACACTTACAGCCCTGATGGTGTCTGAGTGCCGCACAACGGAGCGTGCATTAGCTCTGGTGCACCCTGTGCCCTCTCTTTAAGATGGCTGTTAACTTGCAGGAGTTACAGTGGCAAAAGAGTGTAAAAATGATTTGATCACGTTCAGTGATATTGCTAAGAGCAACAGGGAAAGACACGTTTGAAAAAGTGGCTCGCAGTCATTTATATACCTTCTTCCACATGTTAACCATTTTTACTTGCAATAACCATGCATCAGTGCTCTGGCTGCATTGCCTTATAACTCCTTTTCTTTTTTATGGTCCTTTGTGGACACATTTTCACCTACTCAAAACTCTGCCTATCTCCTAGGGGGAAAAAATGAGACACACACACACACACACACACACAAGTACTCTGGCCTATGTTATAAATATATTAGGGACATACAAATATCATCACAACTCTCCAATGCAGCTCTACTGGCTCCTGCTACAGAGAGACATTCTGTCTTACTAGAAATGCAGCAGACAGAATTTGGGATGGTTTCGAGGTCTGATACTCTTCTTTTATCCAGGTAATTTGTTACTTGGAAGATGCTCAGCTCATTAAGAGGGCAGCACTTTGTGCAACTCTTTGCTGCTACGTTTGTTTTCCCTAAAGAGATATGAAGCTCCGATGAAAATATGAGAGAACTTTCTTATTGTGATAGTGGATTGAAATGCTGCACTTGGAAGTTGCTCCTTTATAAAGCAAACCCGTGAAACTTCACCAGATTAAGTTGGCCACCTAAACAGGAACAATATTAATGTAAGCCACAAATTTATAACCCAAAGATAGACACGATTCCTCTCCCTTTTCAGTTTAGGTCAATTCGCTCATCTTCCCTGAGCTTTTTTGTCATCCCTACTGCTCCTACCTCATCTTACTCTTCCCTGATATAGTTATACCAACAACAACCAAGGGTTCTTAGAATCTGAGTCACTTACCATTATTCTTGCTGACGTGGATCAGGCTTTGAATCACTCCCAAAACTAATGTTTTTTGTTTGTTTGTTTTGTTTTTAAGATTGCAGCCCTCACCTAGGCACCTGCAATGCCCACATTTTCAGGAGAGTTGAGCATCCTGAGATGCTGAGATATGGGCTCATCAGATAGTCTAATTATAACTGTTATGCTTGGAGACGCCAGCCTGAATGGAAACCAGGCCAAACATGCAACACTCCATCCCAGATTAAACACGGAAAAGAAAAATGATTTTTTGTGGAGGACTCCCTGCCATGCAAAAAGAAAAAGAAACACAGCCTCACACAACCCTCGGGTACACGCCCTGAGCATTCACCATGCCAAAAGGACCTCTGATAAAGCTGAAATAGTTCAAGTTCAAGCTGCAGAGGCAGTTTACAGCCTATGCAGGTTTCTTCTCAAGCACCTCTAAACTCCCTAGTGGATTGCTCTTACAGAATTATTTCTGATTTTAAGGATACCTCTTTTCAGCAGCTTGCAGTAACTTTCTGTTTTAGTATTAGTCAAGTATTCTCACACTGAGTAGAAACTTCGCTCTCCAGCAGGATTTCAGGGAGGCACAACGCCATGAGAAACTGAAGTCCTTGTCTTGTCCTTTTTGACATATTCTTGCAAGCAGCTCAAAGCAGGAAAATCCTTGCACCTGTGAGCAACCCACTAAAGCCAGCTAGTATCTATGTAGCTAATGACCAAAAACATTATCCTGCATAGGTGAAGCATCTGTGTAGCAGCCAGCGCATTCTCCTTATTGCATGTCCTTAAGTGCACATGATGAGGACTACCTGCTGCACAAAGCTTTCCTTAAGAGGTGGACTGAAAAGGCACACGAGTGGCTGTGTAGCAAATAGTTTTATCAGTGATTTCATTCTCAATCTAGAAATACCAAAGGGCTTAGAGATTCAATATCTTATCGCGGAAACCATTTTAGGCGCAAAGAAATTTTAACCTAGAACTAGAGATATCTAAGAAGACATAAGGGATGAAACAGATGCTTTGGGTGAAGAAGCATAGAATAAATTAACAACTAATCTAGCCTATTTTAGGACACTGAGCTATAGTCATGGTTCACCTCTTTCCCAGTTATTGATTGAGTTGTAATTTACTAATTCTTTATGAAAGGCACAAGACCATTAAATTACTAGGCATATTTGAGAATGATATGAAAATATCACCAGTATGTGAGGTGGTCTGATTCTGAGTTATGAAATATGCATTTGACTGAGAAAGCTGGAGGCTGAGTAAAGGTTAAAAACTCAGAAATAATATTGTTCCTTCAACTTTTGCAAAAATCTTTGAGATGAATTTAGCAATATGTGGCTTTTAATGGTGTTACATTAAACAGCAGGATTTCCATATGGCGTGAATCTGCTGAATTGTATTGAAGATGGGGATTTTGTTCCAAATTTCTATGGCATTCTGTGATTGTGTCATTAGATACCCGCAAGCCTTTGCTACAATGAAGAGTACAGAATGTGCCAAGTAAAACAATCTTGAGTGTGCCTTCCAAGGGAAAATACTGAGAAGAAGGTTTAAAATTTCCTAGCCCCATTTTCTTTAAAATGCAGTGAATTCTTCTTTGTTAGAAAAGGGTTAAATGAAAATGTGTCATTTTCATAATAATAATGTGTTTTATATCGAAATTTGTTCTTCGCGTCTTTTTTTTTCACTGTAAGTGTTGGTGTGTATGAGTGATATGAGGATAAGTTTGTGAGGGCAATTACCCATTATTGTTGAGTAGCTGAGTAGTCCCCTGAGCAAACTCATGCATAATTTGTTTGTTCATAAGATACTGTAGAGCTGAGGCTGCAGTATCTTCTGTGCCCCAGCTTATGGGAAAATGGAAGCTTTTCCCACTACTCTGTATTTCTTACCCTATTGTTTGAACTCTGATCACCCTTCTTGCCTGTCTATTATGGGCATCATCACTGAATGAGAATCGCATAGCAAGTGGGTTAAGGTCAGGAATACATCATATAAAAGGAGAAACAGTGAATTCCTCTTACAAGTTTCATTATGATAATCATATCCAAATGCATTATTACAAGCATTAAAGGAATCCCTTTCTAATTTATTTTTGGTGCCTATTACCCTCTGCATATCCCTTTTATCTAAGAGAAACAGTGTGGTCTGCAAAGTGAGGTTACAAACATGTAGTGGTCTTGGGCTAGACAGGACTGGCTGGAGATAACTTCAGTGTTAAATAATTTTCCACTTTTTTTAAAAAAAAAAAAAAAACTAATCTTTTCTTACATGGCTTTCTCCCCTTACAGCTCTCTCTTTCCCTTATCTGTAAGAGGACTTGCCTTTTTTCCTCAGGTAGCAGCATCCCTATTACCTCCTTCCCTTACATGCTAGGGCAGTGATTTCTTGCTGTAGCGAATAGCTCTTCTGCAGCTTCCCCTGGAGAAGCCTCACAATTTAAATGTGGATGGCTGCAGCCTTGCTCTTCTAAAGAGCAGCACATGTGTTTGACATCATGCAGAACGGGCAATGTTTCTTGTTATTAAAATAACCACGGCAGCAACATGAGCCGACTGGAATGATTCAGTAGCCACTCACTAAGGAAAGTGTATGCCCAAATTTGTAAGGATCCCCCCATTCAAGCCCAGTTTTTCTTTCTAAACCAAGACAGTCCTACGCTATATCACAAGGAGACATGCAATCTGGTAAACATGGTATCTATATCAAGAGATCACTTTCATATATGAACCGATATTTGCTATTACCCCAAAAATACCAGTATTTGCTCACACATTCATGACATTTTTGCTCCATAGTAGTTAAGAAGTTGAAGGTACTCTCAAAAGCAGTACTGGTGACAGGGGCTACCACCATCAGTTGTGGCAGATCTTCAGGCCTTGGGGCAAATAGTGTTTGATATAGCTGACGTCACATTTTGGGAACTGTTGTTTTACAATATGGATGTTTAAAGTGTTTTTTCCAATACCACAAACATAAAATTTATAAAACTTTTAGCACAGGAAAACACCATAGCTGTAACTGATTCTGGGTAGAATTTTTAGAAGAGATTTCCTTTACAAAACCTGCAGAGAAGCTAACAGTAGTTTTTGCCTTCCATAGGAGCAGTACTAGGCCAGCACAAAACATCAGAGAATCTCAGCATCATATTATTTGGATCGGGCAGTGTTATCTAGAATGAAATGAGTTTGCATTTTGCCTCCATCTAGACCATTGTTCTGGCTTTTGGATCTTTTGGATGTTTTTAAAAGTTTATTAGCAGTTTTATTCCACATTTATTTAAAATAGTTTATCATGACATGTTGCTTCTTTCTCTAAGTTATAGTACATACAGACAGATGAAGCATTAATTGACACCCAAATATAAAAGGATTTTTAAGGGAAGAGTTTTTAAATGATGAATCTATTTGCTTGAAAATACTGTATATTCTTAAGAGAATAAATACATTATGATCTTATGTGAATAGATTCGATATTTAAAGTTGCTGCATCATTTTTGAACTAAGAATATTTCTGCAGCTGTTCTACCCATTTATATTCCAGCATTTCTGTGCAATCTGTCAACACACCTGAGAGCAGATTCTTTTGCACTCCTTAGTTGTACCTTTTGTCACCAAAGACATAAAGGATGAGGAAAATGACTGTCACCTCATTTTCTTACACAAAACCCAAGTGTTTCATCAGTCTCTGGAATAGCAGACAAGAAGAGGTCATAGACAGCAATCCTTCATAAATTCTGCTTTGGAGGAGATCTCTATTTCTTATTTAGATAATTTCTATGTATTTTCACCTGCTTATAAAGCAGTGGGTCAGGGTTTAGCTGTAGCATGACTGCATGATAGGTCTAGCAACTTGCATCAAGTCTTGATGCCTCAGTTGTGAAGAAACGCTAGATATGTGCAGCCATGTCCAATCAGTAGGCTGGTGCAGCTTGAAACATTTGCCAAAGGCGGCCCCAACTCCATCCCCCCAAAACTACACCTGAACACAAATGAGCCAAGCTATTATTTCGATCATATAACTTTTACAAGAAGAAGAAGAAAAAGAAAAAAAAAAAAATCCACAAGCAGAAAGTGGCCCAAATCAGTTCCCAGCCTCTGCTTGTATCTTCTGGAGAAGGCCTAAACATTTTCATTCTGGCTCTACAGAAAGTACACCCTACAAGAAGTTGTGGTGTAAGGCTTTTAGTCTCACTTTTCCCTGATGAAGTTTCAAAGTAAGTACAGCTGTGGTTCTAAACTCATTGAAATGACAAAGCCAGTTATTAATTTTGGTGCAAACTTTGGATGAGCCCTCCAAGACTTCATAACACCTTCCTTCACATGTGGAACTCTGCCACCAGTGCTTTTATCTCCTCATTCCATCTGGCTGATGTTGCTAGTATCAGAAATGCTGTTTGGATGAAAAGAGGAAATGGAGCAGATATTGCTAATTTCTTAAGAGATGGGATCATTAATCCCATCAGAAGAATATTTGGGGCCTAAGAAAGTAGACACCCTCTAGCTAGTAGCTGTCCGTCATATCATATGCATATCATATGACCACATCTCTTTTCCATATATAGAGAAAATGCAAGCGTTTAACCTGCACCAAGCAAATAGCAGAAGGCATTGATCCTGCATTGTCTATATCCCAGTTTGGTAGCTGGTACACTCACAATACTGCATAACCTTGTTCTAAATGAACATTGCTTCTCAGAACTTTTTACCCCATAGTAAATCAAAAAGAAAGAGGAACAATGTTCCAAATGATTTGCCAAGAAGCCTCACTATGGGAAAAGAAGAATATTTAGACCATATCATATGAAGTCATATCTAAAGACTGGAAATTTCTGTGCTATGGCTATGTATGGCTAAACAGCAATAAGAACATCCGGATATCCAAGATGCTGTAAGGAAAACTTAAAAGTAGTTGAAGATGTCCAAGTCAGTTCTGTTCCTCAGCAAAGAACTCATAAGAGCAGAGAGGACACTGGGGAATCACTTGAAAAATATGACTTGCAGTTAAGCCCTTGATCAATCAGTGTAGTGAAAGGAGCAGTATCACTCTTCGGAAGTTAATTAGACACTAAGAGTAATACTCTAGAAAGCTTTGAGAGCAGATTGTGTAAAGACAGCTCCCCATATAAATCATTACTCTACCTCAACTCTGAATTGCCATTAATAATTAAAGCTTTCTAGGCAAGCTAAGCAGATATTCTAAGATGCATATTTCAGAAATTTCCACATGTTAAAAATTAAGTACTGTTGAACAAGCTGGGCCAGGCAATGAGAGCCTTTGGAGGCCCTCACTGCAATGTACTTGTGTCACTCACCATCATCTTCCACAACTGCAGATACAGAGCGGAGCCCCAGACCCAGGCCTAGCCATTGTGGCCTAGGAGTTTGGGTTTCTTTTCAAGCATTTGGAATGGGCCTGGAGTCAGAGGTACATCTGGATGTGCTGAGAAGTGCTCCTAGGCTCATCAGCATACTTGAAATCAGCAGGATTTTAGATCCTTACACAAACCAAGAGAAATGGGAAAATGAATTGACAGAGGGAGGACAGTTCCTGCAAGGCACTGAGGCCTGACTGGGGGAATGAGGTGCTTTCCCTTATCCCTCAAGTCTATGTACATTGTTCTTGATCACATACAGAAAGACACAGGTCTGGACTGAAGAAAAAATTTGAATGAATCCTCCCAACATTCTCAGAAGTCAAGATGAGTTTCAAGAGGAGTTAGACTCTGCTGGTCATCAGCTTTGTTTTGAGGTCTAATTAGAAACAGAGGTGAAGTAAAGTGCTTTCATTTGGGATGTCTGCATTAACCTCCTTTGTAAGTTCGTCTTCCTGGTGAAGCACTGGGAGCAGGGGTCTAGTTGCTGTTTTTAATTAGATTCATTATTTTCAGTGGTTCCAGCTAAAACAAAGAGAAAAACTGCAGTTTAAAAGATTCTGAAAGAGATCTATATCAAACACCAAAAGGTAGAGGGTTCTGATAGTTCTACCGAAAAACAAAAGGAGAAAAAAAAAAAAAATCAAGAGATCTTATTTAGACATTGCAAAAAGCAGGGAGAAGACAACCTCCCTCCCCTTCCCCCTAGTCTTCTCTTCTATGGGTCATTTCTACAATAAATACAGAAGTTGCTAAATTTATTTGTAGATAATATATAGACCTTGCCCTTTTGTTGGAACAGGCAAAACAGAAAAGGAACAACATCGGTGAAAATGTTCAAAGGAATGGAAGAGAATGGCAGACTTTAGATTTGCATGCAAAGCTTTCAATGTGATGAAATGTATCCAAATAAAGTGTCTCAATTTTCGATTATTCAAATCAAGATACTGCAATATTTTTGGACACTCAAGACTTTGAGCTGTTTATTTATTCATTTTCTTTCTTTACTGCTTTTGTCCCCTGAGAAACCTAACAACTGAAAAGTAGTAACAGTGCAGAATATTTATTGGAGAAAACAAGCACTTAGCAGGATTGCAAAATTCCAGGTTCTGAAGAAGAAAAAGCAATAGACATTAAAACTAAAACTGCTGATGTTGTACTACTCTTTAGTATTGCAGATAAGAGACTTTTTTTTTTTTGCTTTTATAAATTAAGCATAGTGAATAAGAATGTTAGCTGCTTCATTCAATCTACAGTGAAAAAGACGACCTTTGCAAAAATACACAAAGCTCACTTTTTACCACTTAAGTAATATTTGAAAATACAACCAAAGAAAAGAACCAATGATAATCTAGGTAGAAAATTAGTCAACAAAACAGACCTGTCATGATCCAAAATGTTTTAGACAGTGGTGCCAGTAGAATTTTCAACTGAATTTCTGATAAAAAGAATGGCTGGTCGTTTACAAATGAAACAAAACAAAATAAAGCTGAGGTTTAACTGCTTTCCATAAGCGGTCAACTCACCAGCTGCGTGTGATCAGCTGGTTCAAGAAGTTAGGGAATTCCTAGACTGATGTTTCCAGATGCAAAGCATTTGTTGAGGCACAGAATAGACAAGACAAATACTAATCACCTTCCCACTACTCAATGCCCAAAGGTATTTGAAAAGACTAAGGTTTTGGTTAACAGTGAATGTAAGTGACATCTGAAAATGGAAGTGCTTGAGAATGCAAAACGAGAAAAAAAGAGTTACGAGTGACAGTGCAAGAAAGTCATATCACAGCTTATCCATCTTCTCTTAAAAGAAACTGGGAAGGTCCTGCAGAAAGAGGACAGAGGCCAAAGACCGGAAAGCAAGAGAAATGCATCAAAGATCTAAGGGAAGAAAACAACAACACAAGCAAAGGAAAAACAGACAAACAAACAAGCAAAAACAACCAACAGACCAAACAAGGAATAAGAAGGCAGAGTAGAGAATCTAGACTGGAGAAGCAAGTTGTTTAAGCGGGTGCATGCCTGGGGTGGAGGAGAGAGAACATGTCTTAGTGCTGACAACCTGCTGGTCAGAGAGGTACTGAGCAGTACAAGAACCAGAGCACATGAGAAGGGAGGATGGGGCAAACAAGGACAAGTTCTTAGGACCGTCTTTGTCATGGACAAGGGCAGAGGGGAGGAACCAAAAGAATTCACCCTCTTCTCAAGAGGTCTCCACACTGGGCCCTTCCTTGTCCAAGGATATCTTATTCCATCTGACTGGCAAACCTTTAAAAAACAGCCACATCCTTCCTGCCCCTTGCATTTTCTGCACAGCATACATAGTGTTTGAAAAAGTGATCTGAAACCCCAGTACCAGGCTGTCAATGATAGGGGCTTTCAGTGGCAGGTCAAGACATCTCGAACGGGTCCTCATCTAAACCCAAGGTACTGTCTGAACTAAAAATTACTGGCTTTCATTATGTGATCACCTGATGTGTTAATGAATGAGGGAGTAGAAATAAGGTTGCCTGAGCAACCTCAATTCTGGCATTGCTTAATATCAGAGTACTTGGCAGAATAATTTTCTTTTAATACCAAGTGGGTTCCTTGAACAGATCTACAAAATGCAGTGCCTTCATATGCCTTTAGAAGTAAGAATGTGAGCATATATATTGCTTATATCACTTCCACTACCTAAGCAGACTTGGAAAGGATCCCCACACTTAGGCACTGATGGTGCCATGGTGCAAAGCAACACCAAAAGCCTTGCACCAAGTCTGGTAGCTCCCCAGAATAGCCAAGGTCCATCTACACTCTACTCTGCCCCTTCTGTGAGATGCCAAACCATCTGCCACCTACACCTTGTAGAGTCCAGGAGTTGGTTTTGCCTACAGGACATGGTTAAAACTCCAGAGCAAATCTCACTGTCCTTTTTATCTAAGACTAGAGACAGTTTATTATCTAATATGCAAGTCTAGGCTTGACTTTCTCTGTTCTCATCTGAGCTGTATGCATATAGCACTATCTTTAGACACCCTCCCCCACCCCTCAGCAACTTTGACAAAATCTTTTCAAGTTCAGGAGAGAAAAAAGAAACACTCTCTTCAAAACAAGACAGAAAAAATGAGCCTTTTTCAAATAAAAATACAGTTTTGATGCCATTTCACCTGTGACACTTTTCCCGCCCTTCTCCAGCCTCCAGCTTATTTTATATTTGAAAGAAGTTGATACTTAAAAATACAATGAATACATACAAATAACTTTAAACCCCATGATTGTTTTTGAAGTATCATACTACATTTAATCAGACAATTCTCCTCTTTCATCTACACTCCAGAGAGCTGCACTTTTTTTCCTGAAATTCTATAGCATTTGAAAAGAAACGGTCCTAGTTTAGAGTGATAGCGCTCCAAACAGTTCTTGTGTTTTCCATTAATTTTCAGTTGTATTGGTATTCTGTTCCAATTAGTCTCCTTTAGCGCTTCAAAGCTCTATCTTATCTGTAGATAACATCAAAGATGAGAGCTTCCAGTTTTGAATTTGGTTTGTAGTTATTTTAAAGATACAAAGGCATCATTTGTGAATAGCTGATCAAATGGAATAAATACTTTTTTGTTTGGGATCCAAAAGGACCAGAAAACTATTTGTCTTTTTGAAGTTCAATTGCGTTTAGACAGCAGGTCTGATTTTCAGGGTGCTGAACTCCCAGAGCTCATGTTAGCTTCAGTTTCAGCCATATGAGCTCAGGCAGGAAACAGATTTCCTTTCCCAAAAAACTTCAGGACTTCACATGTTTCCTCATTTCGTTGGCCCAAATCATAGACCTTTCAGAAGCATGTCTGAGGAAATTCCCAAGTAACTACCATAACTACCAGGCTACTGCTTCATTTTGGTCAAGGGGTTTCTTAACCTCTCCTGTTGTAGCCATTTCACTTCAGCTAAAATTAATATAATCATTCAGCAGCAGCTTGAGTTTATGTTTCTTGTATCCTAGGGGATCCCTAATTATGAGTCTACAAAAGTGTTTTCTCTCTACTACTGCCTTCTCCATAGCTTGTTAAATATTTAAATAGACAAAGCAGAACAAACTTAGCAAGAGAATGGAAGAAACTCCCAGTGGGAGTGGGAGTTTCAGTGGGAGTTTCTTCCCAGTTTCCTAACTGGAAAGAAACTGGGAAGAAACTGGGATGAAACTCATTTTCCAGTGGCAGCTGGGAAACATTATGAATCAAAAAACAAATCAAAATCAGCCTGAATCAAACTCAGCCTGAAAGATGACGTGCCTGGGCCCTATGCATCGTTTGTGTACCCTGATCACAGTCATTTCCCTAAGGTTTTATTTTGGAGCAGATAAACTTTTTAGTGTTCCCTTAATGTCTTGTTGAAATAAGTTAAGGGGTTAACTTTGTCAATTGCTGGTAACAGTAATTTAGACAGAAAAAAAAAATGCTTGCCTTAGCCATGCTCAGCACCTCTCAGAAGATGACCACATTGCAGCCACTGTTGGGAAGTAGCTTACATAAAAGCATGAAGGGGAAACACTTAAGCCAGTCCTATTTCTGTTTAAAAAGCACAACGCTTTCACTGACATCTCATCTGGGATAGTGCTGTTTAGGGAGGTGCTGTCAGGCTTTGCTATGAGCAAAGAAATCTGCAAGTACTCAGCTTCTTCTCCACTGAAAAAAGTACTTGACATTGCTTTTGAGGGGTGGGAAAAACAGTCTAGTGAAATAGTCTGAGGGTTGGGGGGAACAACTGCACAGTCCTACACTTAGGTAGGAATAATCAGTTCCATAAATCCAGGACAGAAAACAACTGGATCCGTTGCTACTCTGAGAAGGGAACAGGATGAATTATAAACTAAACATAAATCAACAATTTCATGCTGTCATGAAAAAGAAAAATATTCTGGGATGTATAAACAGGAATGAAGCTTGTAAAACATGCAAGCTTTGTGTTGCATGTAAAATACTCGATCCTACTGGTCTATTCAATACGGACAGAAATCTTTTAAGGAATAGGTCCAATTTGGAACATCATTTTTGAAAAAGGTGAAGCTCCAAAATCCACAAGTTTTCTCTTAAGAATGGGAACATGCCTATAAGCAAACATTGAAGCAACATGGATTGTCCGGTCTAAGGAAGAAAAAGACAATGAAAAAAAAATGCAAGAGCACTTCCTTATTTGATTAAAAAATCAGCTGCAAAAGGGTAGAAAATGAGGAAACTATCAGTTTTGTATGTGCAGAATGGGAAGAATAAGATATAAGGGGTTCAATCCGTAGCAAAAGAGGAGCTGCGTTAGATGTCAACAAAACTTCTACCAAAATAGAAAAGCACTGGAAGAGGTTGCTTGGGAGGGCATACACTTGAAGGACTTCAAGAACAGGATGGTTAAGCATCTCTGAGGAGTAACAGGAATTCAGTCCTGCTTTGAGTAAAGAAAGAAAATGAGCAAACAACATGCAGAAATTATTAAAAATACTGTACATATAATTGTGTCCTTGTGACAGTGTGAGGTAGCCAGTCCTAGAAGTGTGCTTGGTTACTCCCATCTTCCAAAGCACGTTCCCTCTATGAGGCAGGCACATTCCTGCTCTCCATATACCAATGTGCACCACAGTAGTGTATTGCAGCAACTACACCATTCAGTTCGTTTTCCATCTAAGCCTGGGATACTTCCTTACATCTTTATCCAACCTCTCGATCTCTGATTTTTTTTTTTTTTTTTTAGACTTTTCTCTAATGCCCAGAAAGTTTTCAGTAATCTGCCTGGAAAGATCTCCAAGATCTCCATCTCTCACTTATGGACAAGATGGGTCTACCCAAAGGACTTTATTTCCTTCTACATTTCCAAGTGCACCGTTGAGAGTTCAAAGGAGCAAGTTATTCTACAGTATGCTCAATATAATTTTTTTGAAATACAAACATTTTAAGGTACTCTCCACTCTAAATGCCACAGCAATGTAGAAACGTCCATAAGGACAGCAAAGCACCCAGTCAATGCAGAACTTGGCCTCTGAAGGCCAAACCAATGCAAAATAGACAGGGAGGACTTTCTGCTTGAAGCCAGAGTACACACAGATATGCATACCTCATTTTGCAATGGAAAAACATTATAAAACCTGGGGGCATTTGTTTCAAATGAGGCCTTTAAGACTTTGCAGGTGGCCAGAGGGAAAGCGGCCAAAGCCTATTTCAGTGGTCAAGGTGGTGTACTCAGCTCCAACAGGCTGTTATTGGCTCTGGGGCAAGAAGCCAGGTCTCTCTGCTTTGCCCAAGCTATGATTGCCCAAGCTCAACTCAGTCCTCGTCTGCCCTCCATCTTCTTTGCCTAACATATCATTACTTTTCAGCACAGGCACTAAGCAATCTCCCTCCTGCCCTCTCAAAAGATGAAATCCAGAGGCCGTTTGCTGCCTTCACACACTTCCCCACTTCCCCGTGAGGTCAAGTGACCATCCCTGCCCTGCTCACTTTTGTGCTGCTGGGGCAAGACCTCACTGCAGCTCTGCGACCATCCAATGCCCAGCACCGCGGGGGCCTCATTTTCATCGCCCTTTGGTGTTACTATAAAAAAAAAAAAAAAAAAAAAAAAAAAAAAAAAAAAGATGAATACTGTGATTGGAATCATTACAAAATAATGATGATGAAGAGGGATTTAGCAGCAAAACACTGAAGTCTGAGCACTTACAAAGTCTAGCTTCTCTTTCATTTGCCCATTCCTCCTCCCTTTCCTTCTTTCTTATTTATTTATTTGTTTGTTTCTGGGCGGAGGATACACTGAGTACCCTCAGTCTTACTGGTTTGTGCTTCCTTGCTACTATAGTGACCTCTGTGCTAATCTCCCCCTGTGACCCACTGCCAGCTTTTATTTCTCCCCCCTATTTAAACATATTCCCAGGCTGTATTTACCAACTACAGTGGCACTGGGTGGCAAGGGGAAACAAAGCCCCATGTGTGAGCAGGAAAACCGGTGAAGGAAAAATTATCTAGACAGTCTACTAAGCAGAGCATTGGACAAGTGATGGGGAGTAAAACCCTGCAGTCTTTGTACAGCTCCAAGCCTCTGCAGTATATAGATCATTTGTCAGGGCCAGTTTGAGGTAGGCTCTATAAACAGGCTGTTTTGCATTTGAAGCACTCACAGGACATGATGGTTCGGCTAAAACACCATGCATTTTACATGTAATCACCAGGATAATTTGGCTATATAGCGTGTTCCCACAACTTAATATTCTACCTACAGATGCATGATCAAGAAGAGATTCCTTAACTTTGACAGGGCACATCACATTATACTCACTTTATTATTGGAAATGATCACCCCAGGGTGCAAAAGGGAGCAAAGGCATAGTTTCATCAACCTTAAAAAAAAAAAGAAAAGAAAAGAAAAAAAAAAAAGGCAGTATGGGGCATTCCAAAGCTACAGAGCGCCTCTTGCCAGTGAGTGGACAAGTGTCTAAATTTTTACCTGGATTATGTAAAAGAGAAATAATGAAATAACTTCCCAGTCTAATACTTTGCCGTGGAAGTTTCATGTGATTCTCTCTGGGAGATGAAGCTTCCAGCCATCCAGTTCATATCCTCAAGTAAAAAAATCGGTTCAGGTACTGGAAGTCATAACGTCTGCACTAATGTGCATAGCTGAAAAGTTTCCCAGATACATGTAGGCATGTATCTCATGTATCCTCAGACTTAGGCCAGGATCTGGTTTTGGACTCCTGACCTAACATTGAGCGTACAAGGAAACCGTGATAGTTTTGCTGCTTGCTAAGGCAGTAATGAGTCTCCCTCTCAGCTTTGATGGTTATTGCAATTCATTAAAACTGCCTTTTCTCCAACTCTACAAAGACAGAACGCACTCCAAACTGAGCAGACCAGAAAAATATACTCTCAAATCTCAAGCAATTAATACACTACGTTTATCTGGCAACTGACTGATATCACATCTATTTTGGCTTTTTTTATTTAAATCCTCCATATAAATGCCATACTTCACAATTTGGAAGGAAAAGGAAGAAGTGATGGCCCATAGCTATTTAATAGCTATAAAATAAAACCTATAAAATAAAAGCAAAATGAATTATCAAACCATAAACTAAAGTTCGGTACTTAAAATGGACCATGGCTTTAAAAATTCAATTACAGCTTTAATAGAAACAAGTTTACTCAATATTTTAATGACCTTCTTGCATAATGTTGTTTTCCTCTCCTTTGCAAAGCCTAGCATTACGGAGGATGCATGGAAATCCTGCCTTTCCACTAACTACTTTAAGATTGATTAGGAAATAGAAATATTGATGCATTTATCCAAAATAACTTAATTAAATGAGGCAAAAAATAGCACACAAACATATCTCAGTAGAAAATTGGAGATGATGGAGATTAAGAAAGCTTATAGCTCATGCTTCTGAAGGGAAAACATTAGGAGAATTAACCAAATGTCAGCAATTGATAGTACTCCAAAAAGGAAACTCATCTGATGCTTTCTTAACTCATGGGCTCCTTTCAATTCAGTCTAGGTAACCTCAGCAGTTTGCTCGCTGTCATTCACAGCATGGCCCACGTGGCACTTCAGCTAGAACGACTGATGAGGAGAGCACCTCCAAGGAGGAATCTGTGGTGTCTTGAGTCTCTTGTTTGGGAGACATAAGTATTTTGGCAAAATCTAGAAAAGCAAGGTGTGCTGGATACTGAACAAACCTATAGAATAGATTTCACCCCCAGTTTCCTTTAAAAACAACTCATGACTTCATTTTAAGCAGAGCTTGAGAAACAGAACAGAGACCAGCATCAGGTCCAAGCTGCGGCTACCAGTGTCTCAGCTCATCTGTGAGGAGCACAGCTGATTTTATTAGACCCCTCCCAGGGGCTCAGCAGTCTGTCCTGGCAAACCCAGGATCACCATCACCCCCACTCACAGATCTGCAGTAACATGGAAATGCTCCTGGGAGAAACAGAGGAACTGCAATCACAAACACAAGACTCTCAAAGCAACATCTAAGGGGAATGGAACAAAGATCTTAAAATATTACCCCTAGATGTTTCCCCCCTGTGGTTGCAATTATTCCCAAAGTACCCTGTTTAAAATAGGTTTTCAAACCATGCAAGACTAATCATTGCAATTTGGAGATGTAAGTAGGCACTTACCATGCAATTCACAATTAGCTAAAGATGGTAGAAGAATCTCAGTCATGTTGGCACAGGAGATTAAAAAAAAAAAAAAAAAAAAAAAGTGAAAGGAAAGGGAAAAGAAGAAAACAATTTTTTCTTGCAAGAATGACATGTGATGGGAGAGTAGAGGAAGATAATTGTCATAACAAAGGGAATATGTTATTATTTATTGGCCACACTTAAGCACTGGGATCTTGGATTATAGTATCTAGTGACAAATGCTGCTTGAAATTTTGTAAATATTGCTTAAAAGGTAAGATAACTGGGTAATTCTAGATGTACTCTGCAACTAATATTTTCCAATTTCAGTTCTGGTAAGCAGTGCAGCATTTCCTTTTTTGCCTTATGGAAACCTAAGGGTGCCACATGCGAGCACCCTACGATCTTGCTCTCTTTGGGCTCGACCCTGCTCCCACTAATGTAACAATAATATTGCCGGTAGCATTGGCAAGAGAATTTTAAAAGCAAACTCATATCCTTAGAGCTGAAATTCAGGGTAGTCCAGATTGATGAGTGACCTCCGAGCTGCTGACTGCCAGATTCACTGGTTCCCAATATAGACCTCCTATCCCAGCTGCAATAGGGTTAATGGGGACTCGCTACTTTCTGGGTGATGCTGGATTGTCCCTTGCTGAGCTCACAGAGCTCACGGGTGGACTTCTTCCTTACCAAAGCAGCAGCCGTAAATTAGATATCTAAGGTCCAATTTCTACGTCTTTTGGTATTTAACTTGTGTTTAGGCACAACATTGACACATTTATCTGATTTGTCGCTATTAATTTCCTGGTTCCCTTTTTATTTTCTTCTGCCTCTTGCAGATTCACTGGGTTATGAACTGCAGTAATAACCTTTCCAAAGCAATTTTCTTTTCTAAAGCCGTTGATTTCTACCAGTCCAGTAGTAGAGGCTGATTACCCACTCCTTCCCTAACGTACCCGGCTCTGGAAGTGCATGCAAACAAAAAGAGAAGGGAGGGGGAAAACAACAACACAAAAGCCCTCAGCAATAAGTTGGCTGATTCTGGCAGCAAGACAAATCTGGCACCACACAGCAGGCAGGCAGAGAGTGCACTGCTCATCCTTTCGGTTTTGTGAGTGCATGGGAATGCTGGACATCACCGCGCAGCGAGGGACTCGGCCGAGAGGACTCCTCGTCAGAGCCTGAGCCCTGCTGCCGAACCCCCCGTTTGGAACAGACAGGTAAAAGAAAAAAAATACAGAAATGCTTTAACTAACCCGGTTCAGTGAAAAGCAGTTAGAGGCAGACCAGACAGCCTAATCTTATTGCTAGCAGGCAGTGGAGGTAAACCACAGCTTTCAGCTGATAGCTACTGTGTACCTAATACTCTCCAGTGCTGTAGCTTGCATGCAATTCTTCTAATTCTTCTGCTTAGAGCAAATAAATTGTCACAAGTGGCAGTAATTTTTTTTTCTTTTTGGGTACACTTTGTTCAAGTTGCCTTTATAAATATTTATTATTATTTGTATAGTTATGCCTCACTGATGGCAAGCTTTGCAGCAGCTTCAAATCACAATAAACAGGCAGACTGGACCCTTCCTTTTTAGCCAGACTGTGTCTGCTCTGCGTGTTACATGTACATCTCTTACCAGTACGCGATGCTGAGGGTATCAGTCACTCATTTCATCATGTAATTTATAGTTACATTACAAAAGAATCCTTCTACAAATAGCAGCCATGTAATATTGATAAAGCATTTAGGAACTGAATATAAATTTAATGATAGAGATATAGTTTCAATAACCTGAAAAAATGTCTCTGTAAGTAAACACGATTAGTTACGAACCTAAGCAGAGACCATTTTGCTGTGTCAGAAACTTTCTTCCCAAGAACTTCTGACATCCCCAAATTCTTTCCTCCCACATAGATGTCAGAAGCCAAGACAGACAAGGTAAAAATCAAACCAACAGAAAGTTTTGAAAATGACAAGCAAAATATTTCTTGGCTGAAGAAAGGTAAGTTGCAGTGCTGATTTATTAACTACTGGGTTGTGTTGAAATGTACTTGCACTAGAAATTCTTTTTTGATTAAAAAAAAGAATCAAACAGGCTACTTTTACAGACAAAAACATGGGCCAGGATTTCTACCATGCGAATTCCATAGTTTGACAGTTACAAACTGTGCCTGTATATTTGCTTATGGTGCAGAATGGCCTAAATTACCAGAATCTTGGAGTGCTCCAAAAGCCCCCTTTTTTTTTTTTTTTTCCTCCTTTCCCCCAAGTGTACTTGTGGTTAACAAGGAAGCTTTATTTATTTAACCCTAACTACAACCACTAAGAATTATGGACCAATCATTTCATTCTTGGTAAAAAGTTTTTAATTCAAACGATTAATCTAGTACATTGTTGTCTGTATGGGTTTTCAAGAGCGAAAAAAATCAATTCAGTCTTTGGATCTGGTGCTGTTTTATCTTTGAGAAAGGCAGTATAAGTTGCTGGTGGCTTACTTTGCATGTATATGAAAGTAGAAGTAAAGATATTATAAAAGAACTATAGGGGACGTTTTCAGCTTAAAGGTTGAAAATTGCCAGATTTTAAAGCAGTTAGTTTACATCACGTACTGGTACTTCAAATACTATGTACTATTTGTTAAACTGTTAAGATGCAAAACAACTATGATTGTTAGCTTTCCTTATTGCATACCCTATACGCATAAAGAGGGAAGGTCCTTAGGATATATTTCTTCCTGGAAAATTTGCAAAGTTAGCACATAGCTAGTTGCAAACTTGTCTTTATATATGTTTACTAGTCATATAAGTTGCTTTATATTTCATTGCATATAGACACATCAAGGAGTTTTTAATAAATATGTATATACACACACACGCATATATGTATGATAGAGCTATATGAATTAAATTGAAAGTCTGAAAGCAGAGGCTTTCAAGATATATAGGATACAAATTACGTATGGTTAGGTGTAAATTACTTCTTTTAACGAAAACAGTTATATTCTAATCCTAACAAAAGTATCCTGAGAAGACTCAAGAAATGATCTCATATTTGAAAACATTAACAAGGAGAGTACAGAGGCAAACATTCGTTTATAGCAACCATTACTATGTCATCTGTAAAAATGCATAGCACTATTTATTTTAAGCTCATTTTGTTAATTGTAAGTTAGATCTTTTAGCTACAGGAGGGGCTGCAATAAAGTAGGCCTAAATCAACATCTGCCTCACGCTCCTCAGCCAAGAGATCATTGTTTATGCAGCACTTTCACAGAACGAAAATCAGCCCCAAGCAGAGCGGACTGGCCAACACGCAGGCTTTGCTTGGCTGGACACCCAAAACCCTCCGCATGCAAGACGTCAGCCAACATCGATAGACACTGCAAAATGTGCACTTTGAGCATCACAGAGAAGAGTATGACAGGGTGAGAACCGACTCTGATACTACGAGCTAATGTTGCACGTTAGCTTATAAACCACCAATCCAGAACCGGTGTGCGTGTTCAGCATCAGAGTGCAGCACAAGCGTAAACTTAGATCATAACTTTACAGCAGCATAGTTAAAGGGTGGGAGACTTTGTGTCGGCTGCTCAGAGATTCTTCTCTATGCACTAGACAACAGGATAAGATCAATGACTCAGGACTCCCCCATAGAGTCTCATGTTGGTTTATCCACCACTCCAGCAGCCAGATTGCATCTTTTACACTTCTATGTTTCCTGAGTTCGTGTAGTTTTTGCAGTGCTTATCCACAAGGTTTCCTAAAGACATCCACTGTTCTGAATTTCTTGGTCATTAGCAGGATTTTCATTGCTTTGCTCTCATAGGAGTGGGTCTCTTGCAGAAGGAGCACGCCAAAATCTGTCTATTGACAACTGTTCTCTCCAAAATGTTATAAAGCCAGAGTGGGCCTTCAAGGTCTTATCCAACAGCTGAGTCAATAAATAGCTGAAGTATGTGTCACAAGGGATGGAAATTTTCCTCAGTAAATGAATATGAACATTATTTTATATTATATTAGAGATTTTTACAAATTTGTTATTGTTTCGTTGCTTTAAACACTTCTGTGGCACATGTCAGATTTTTAGAATATGGTAAACCAAACTGTCTGGAGCAGAAGCTTTACTTCTATGTTTAAATGCTTTAAAAATACCCTGCATATAGATTTCAGACATTCCAATAAACAATGAATTGTGGAGAACAGACTTCTACTGTTTCCATCAGGCAGAAAAAGGAGACTATATGTTCTTTTAGCAGTCAGTTTTAAAGAAAAGTTATTTTTATTCATGGTTTTGTATTGATTATTTGTACCTTCTAAAAGAAGCAATCATGAACCACATAGTATCAGAAATACGCATAAGAAATATAGACTGTATTGTGGCTTTAGTATCTTTCATAGACTACTTTTTTTTTTTCCTAATGCTTTACAAAGAAATAGCTCACAGACTGGTATTGCAGTGGGTCAGCATGAAAATGAGGTATTTATTAGTTGTTCATTACTTTTAATATTAGAAGCTGTTTAATCGGTTTGTGTGTGTGGTGGGGTGGATGGATAATCTGGCTGACAGAGTTATTTATCCTCTACATTTTTTTGGAAGAGGATATTTAGTTTCTGTCTTTCAGCTTCTAAAAGCTGAAATCAGAATTTCACTCCCAGGTAAAACTTCTTCCATAAAGTGAAACAGAAACCAAAGCAACCTTATAAAAATATTATTACTGAAAAAGAAAAAAAAAAAAAAAAAGAGTAAAATAGGCTGGGCTTATATGAACAGAACTTTAAAGCAAAGCAAAACCAAATTACAAAGACCATACTTCACCTCTTAGTTACTTGCTTCTACCTGTACTCACTCACCAGTTCCATGAGCAGACCATAAGACTGTTGGGAGGCAGGGGGAAAGGATGTATAAGCTAACAAGGTCTTGAAGAGATTCTGCATCTATGGAATCAAGGCCCCAGACTGTATGCTTTAAAAGGAAAATGACACATCTGCCTTCTCCTTTTATGTTTTATCTTTCAAAACTCTCTTTTTGGTGGAGAGATATAGGTCCTCCATGGTACCCCTCTCATCCCGCTTTGGGAATGTGCACAAAATGATGGTCTGTGAAATCACTCTGCAGATCTGTGGGGAGTCTCATGCATCATGCTCAGAGAGCAGGCAGGCCAATCAATAACAGAGTAGTTTGGCTGGTCTACAAAACATGAATAAATATATATATAGGTAAAGAAACACCAATATAGCTTGCAGGTATCCTTAAAGAAATGTCCTTTGCAAGGATACAAGCCCCACCTGTTTCATGTACCAGCAAGATGTGCAGTCAGCAGGCCATCATAGCTTAGGTCAAAAAGATTTCTACAGGTTCCTAATCTGTCACAAACAGTTGCCTAACAGCATCTATGAAACCTGGAAACAACTCTAAGGTGCTTTTAGAAGTGTACTAGCCAGGGATGAGCGATGCTCCCGAGAACATTGCTCTCGGATGCTTGCCCAGGAGCATCCTTGCCCCCTTGGTGGTGATTTAATGCATGGATCACAGTCATCTACTGGGAAGGGAGGTCAATGGAGAGGTAAATTCACACCAGCTTCAGCATGTGGCTTTTGGAGTTCCTTACAAACATTTAATCTCGCCATATCACTTGATGATTATAGCCATATGGATACATAGGAGCAAGCAGGAGCTTATCTGATTGACATAAGGCTGTAAAAGGTGACACTGATTTTGCACAGAAGACCAGCAAGGGATTGAACATCAGCGAAAGTGTGTCAGGGCCTAATACTGCCCTCCTACGGTTTCATTCAAAAGTGACTGGGGTAGTTCAGGAACGTAGGTCCAAATTGCACAGAAATGAAATTTCATTTCAGGATATTTTCCACACAAAGCCCTTCTGTTTTATGCTGCCCAGCTGTGTACACAAATGCCCTCCGTATATGACTTCCAGCAAGAAGTTAATGAAATAGTGTCCTTGCTCTCCTGCCAAAAGTATAACTAAAATGTTAATCTCAAGACTTTTTCCAAAATAGCCCCTTTCTGCATTGAAATTCTCATAAATCAGAGATATTTTGTCAAAAATAAGCCTGTTTTCATTGTCTTGCAAACAGTAAAATGCCTAGTCCTGATTTCTTTAATCGGCTTCTCTAGCCAGCAGATTTTTGCTGTAGGGTGAAATTTAGCCCTGTTGCGAAGGTCAATATTAGGTCGGCACTTAAACCATAAAATAGGGCTTAGGTGCTAAATAGAGCCTCTGTTCAGGATTATATTTCACCCCTCTAAGGACCATAGCTCATATGAAAAGGCAAATTTACTCACATCATAGACAGGTCCATGGCATCATTAGTCAAATAATACCTTATTCCACAAGTAATCCTGCAGGATGGGTGAGGTTGGGCCACATTTTTTTTGCTTTTGCATCCCCAAAATCTAGTCCTGAAGCCGTCTCTTCCTAAGTGCACCTCACCATAACATCCTGCAACCTGCCCCCAGAATATATTCATGTTAAAAATCAAAAAACTCTCAGCTTCTGCAGCACACCAATGCCTTTACCCCCAGCACACACCAGATACCCAGGGCTTGCAAGAGACTTCCAAAGGAAGCAACAGCACAAGAAAGTCACACAATCATGAACCTTCTTTTGGCCCAGAAGAATTCTCCCAAATAAATTCCCAGTTCTTTCACAATGTTCCAGCTTTTTGTAAGGGCTTGAGTATTGGTTAAGACATTTGTGTTTTGGTTTCAGAGAGAGTACTCTCAGTACAGTGTTCTGATCTGACTCACACCAAGGCATTTAGAGAGTTAAATGACACATTTTCTTTTTTCTTTCTTTTTTTTTTTTTTAATTCAGAAATGAGTGAATGTAATTCTACACACACGAACTTGTTTTCAAGGAAACTTGTTTTCTGAATTCTGCTGACTTTGGTCCAGGAACAATTTTATGCCTTCTTCCAAAGTGAAGTCATTGAATTGAAGAGCTTTATAAAAGACTGACAACAAAGAAATACCTCTCAGTTTCATGTAACACAGAAAATGCCAAGTGTCTATAAGATGAATGCTAGAAATCTTAGTAGACTGTTTCCAGATAAGAACTACCAAAAAAAAAAGGCATTTAAAAACCGATGACAAGTATCCCAGGAGGCTCAAATTCCTGGAAGATGCCTTGTCAGCTACAGGACTATGACCAAATGAATTAATCAAGACAACCTTTCCTTTAAGCTGTAAAACAGCAGATTTAAAGACTCTCTTCCAATGCAGAGGGAGTACATGAAATCTACAGTGGTCCCAGCTCACCAATTCTAATGATAGTTTTATAAACTCAGTGGTCCTTGATCTTTGAACTGAAGAGTCCTTGGAAATGAAAAACTTTGAATACTGCCATAAAGGTGAGGCATTCAGTAAAGACAGTGATACGTCTCTGAACAGTAGTCTTTAAAGTTACACTCTTATGCCAGATGTTGAGTGTAAAATATATAGGAAGCAAAGTTTAAGTAAATTTGTTCTACAGATGAAGAAAATGTCTACCCCACCCAACTGCCAGTGCTGGGAAAGATCTGAGGATGTCGTGTCTCAGACAACCTTAAAGGTCTTGAAAAGCAAATTCTTTATTTAATTTGAACATTTTTTTTCATAACTTTGCCTTCAGTTGTACAAGTCCAGGAAAAAACTGGAACTCTCTACTATAACTCAGATATTCATTTGCTGTTGATTTTCTCAGGTGCGTACATGCCTGAGAAGAATCCACATCTCCCAGAGTTTTTGGAGTGCTTCCTGTTTGTGATGGCAAACTGTGGTGCACAGGAAGTCTGTGGCTAAGTGTCAGGATCAACTGTATAATTCCACTAAGTTAATGAAGTTCTATTGGCTTGCAAAAAAATCAGTTTCTCTCAGTATGTTTAAGACAAGCACCTGTAACCATTCTGGAACATAAATGAGGTAGGAGGAGTGAAATACAGCATTCACAAATTGTCTCATTTTTACCATTTCAGTTCATAGAGGAAAATGTCAAAAGTAAAACTTTTCTCTCAGTTCTACAAGAGCATAAGCCAAAAAGATCCATGTAGCAGACAGAATAAATAGCCTGGATAATTGGGAAAAAAAAAAAAAAAGTACTATTAATGGGGATAAGTATTTTCAGAAGACTTCAGAATTTTTAATGCTTCTGATTGTATATTCTCTTTCTATTAGGAATTTCATTGGCATTTGACTCCAATAAATGTATCGCTTCCAGAAAGTGGTTTGCTTCTCTTCAAAAATGAAAGCTGAGCACACTGACTGTTTCTTTAATCAACTTTAGCCAATACTTCTGAAAGCTCAAGAAAAAAAAAAAAAAGTGTTATTTGTATTCCTTGTAATATGGTGTAATGCAAAGAGCACTAGGAAGTTGTTATCATTTTGTTCTGAAGAGAAATGATAAGTCCTTGGAACGTTATTTTGTATTAGCTATATCCAGAAACTATGAAAAAAAGGACTTTTTAAACCTACTAGTGAGTTTTTAATTCATTTATAAAGCTTTTAATTCCTTAATATGAATTCCATCAGAAAACAACTATTGTGCAAACCTTATTTACTCTTACCCAGAGCTTGAAGGTTTTTAATAGTGAACTTAAAAGGTCCAATGCCAGTCTCCAGCTATCACTGCATGGTCCAACAAATGCTAGTGAAATCAGAGCATTTTTCAAAATTTGTTACACAGAAAATTAAAAGTTACTGACTCTTGCTTACAATTTTCAACAAGAATATATCTCAAAATGGCAGAATTCCTTAAGCAGAAATTCAGGTTTGTGACCAAATGCAGCAATCACATTTGTCATTTCAGACTTCCATTTCGCCACAAAAATTTCTCTTTGAATTCCATCAATTCTCAGAAGGTGTTTTTCAGTCCTGCAAATTATACATGGATATGTAGAGCCAGATTGTCAGTCATATTGAGGTGTAAAACAAGATCTGACTGAACCCCTCTGATACAAAGGCCATCTGGGAAATTAAGGATAATTAGATTATGAAAAAAATAGGTCTCCTCTTTTCTCAAGGAAGATTAACTATCATTCTGCAAAATACAGCTGCTTCTAAGTGCTCAAAACAAGTTGCACTAAATGGACTAAATCCTGGGCATTCAAATTATCTACTCTTTATGGTGCTATATGTATGGGTTGTGATGGCAGGCATTACAAGAAAAGCTTGGGCAAAGACTGAAAGTGAAGCTAGTGGCAACATTGATCATGATAGCTGAGGTTCATAGCAATCATTTCCCATACTTTTTAAAATAAGTATTTGGGACATAATGGAGAGATAGTTAGACATTCAGAATGATTTCTTTAGACGCACAGAATTAGACAAACAGAAGATGCAGCCATCTGAACTTTGCAGGATGCTGTTTCCAAAGAGAAAACGGCAGTTTGTACCTGCAAGGCAAGCCCAGAATCTTAAAGGCAAGACCTTGTCCTGGCACCTGTCTCAGCTGCACTGAGATTCACCAGCCAGGCAATTTTCTAAGACACCATGCTCCCCCTCTCAACTTATTGCTCTTAGTTGTCTCATTCTCTTTCTCCACTGAACAGAGTTCATCCTGAGACTCTGGACACTACTAGACCAAAGGATGTACACAAAATTAGGTGCTGAAACCCTTATCCAATTTTCTTGATGGCTTGAAGTACAAAGTGAGATGAATTTCTTTGAAGAGAACCTCCCAGGGCCTCTTTACCACCTGAGCGTTACTTAAACGGTGCAAAAGATCTCTGCTCTTCCCCTAAACCAGATTAATTTTCATTCTGTACAAGTTAAACAGTCTCTTAGGGTCTCCTGAATATGTAGTTTCATTCTAGTTCAGTCTTTAATCTCAGGAAACACATTAGATAAAAACAAGCAAATGCAATTAATTAAATCATAAATTCAGATTGATTGTTTATTATCTGCCTACTTAACGTGCTTGTGATTACTGCAGTTAAAGATGATAATGTTTTCTTTCCTCAGACACAAATGAACATACACAGTACAGAAATGTGTACATCAAGAAAAACTTCTGCCTGAATATGTCAGTAGGCTCCAGGGATAGAGAAGACGCGCTGCTCTGTGTTGATGCCATGCTAGTGATGAGAACTGATTATTAACAAAAATTATGATACCTGCATACATGCAGTTTCGAAAGGCAGAAAATGCTATTGCAAATTAACAAGGAGGTAGGTGTCGTTTTTTTCCAAAGATCTTGCCTATTAAGTTGTGGTAGGAACATAGTTTTGCAGTACTACTTCAGCTATAGATAAAGAGCAGATGCTTGTCTAAATATGAACACATAAGGTCTACAGAGTAAAATAATAAAGTAACACTTTACTATCGAAGGAAACCTATTAGGTATCAGATTTACAAGAAGCAGCCTCCTCTGTTGTGTGACCTTCATGAATATAGTTGTCAAAAAATTAAAGAATTTTAACCTCAAATTATTATTTGCTGCAAATGGCATCTAACATTTGTGGGGAAAATGTGATCATACATCCAAGATATAACTTAGGTATCAAAACTAAAGTTGGTCTCTAATTCTTCTTCCATTTCCTACAACATTTTAAAAGTAAATAATTATCTCAGGGATGGGTTTAGTTAAACTGATGATTATTACTCAGATAAACATTTCTCAGGTGTTAGACTTTTTTTTTTTTTTTAAAAAAAAAAGAGCTTTGTAGTGCAACATGGAATTATATATGGTTATTGAACTTTCAATTTTAAGCTACGGTGCTCTGAAAGCTCTTTCCATAGATGGATTCCATGAATTTAAGATATTTTTCCCCCTAATTCAGGCCTTAACTTCACGTTATAACTTTATCTCGGAAGAGACAGTAATCACGACACAAATAAAGTCACACAGCACTGGAAGCTCACCCAGTTATCACTTCGAGGGAATCACCAACAGTTGTATAGAATCTCCATGCCTTTTTTTTTCATGTAAAATAAAATATAAAACTAAGCAGTGGTTTTACAGTATGACACAGCAGTATTACTTGCATTAGGCCAATTTACCACTTATGATAGCAGTAATAGCACTAAAAGCCAATAAAAGTGGTCTGTTCGTTCAGAGATTGGCTTTTATGGCTTATTCTAAATATTATAAAGTGAATCAAAAGCTGTCATTATAGTGTCTAAAAAGCCTTCGTACCTTGTAAGCAAACAGTGTGACTTTGACAAATAATCATTAATATGCCTGTGTGAGACCAGGACTAAAAGAGAAAGAAAAAGGAAAACCCAGTATTTCACTTTACATAGTCATTAAGATCATTTCGAGTTAAATTTCACACAGAAAAAAAACAACTTTATATGTAAAAAGTCATAATTTTCCTAAGTTTTATTTAAATCTATTTTCCTAAGTTTTATTTAAATCTGTGAATATAACTTTTTGTTTTATGAAAAAGTATCTGATAACCAAGCAACGAGTGATTGCACTATGATGTCATGTTCTCATCAGCTTTGGAGAAACAAACGCTGCCCATGTCTTGGTAGCAGGTTTCAGCCCTGCCAGGCAGGCAGCATCGTGCCTAACCTGGATTTCCCTTGGCTCTCTTCCTGCCTGCCAGTGGCCCCAACAAAGCACAGCACCATTTGCCCACTTCTTGAGACACAAGTAAGTAAGCCCCAGAGAAACACAAATTATCTCCTCTCTTATACCTGGCCAGTTACTCTAGCAAGAGATCCAAGGGAGGAGAGTCAAGGCTTTAGCAGCTCTCAAATACAATCCACCAACTTGCTTGAGGCAGAAGCATCCAGAAAGAGAGAGAAATAGGCTTTCACTGTACAAAGATGCAAATTTTAGGCAGGTCAATCAAGGAATATATAGGATTTCCTCTTATGCAGAATATAGAGAGCAAGACTAGGACAAGTTCTCTTTGAGACTACCCGACTAGACTTGCCACTGTTTGCCACTTCCAACATTTGAACCTCTGTAGCAGCACTGTCCGGCATGCAAACACCAATTGCAAAATAAAGATCTGGGCTTACCACCATCTTCCTAGGACAGCTATTACTAGAAAAACTGCAGTGCTTCAAATGCAATTTCCAGAAATTGTTGTGACCACGTTTCAGGAGGAAGGAAGTCAGAGACAAGCAAATCACCTTACTGCTGCAGTTGTACAGTCACATTGTGGAGTCCACAACACTACTTCTTTACATAATTCTACTGTATAACTAGATGAATCTTAAAGTCTAGTTACTTAAGATTACATGCCCAGCTGAATAGCCCTGATGACTCTATAAATACTCTGCCCATTTTGGATCTCTGTGGGTCGACTTTACACAGGCTATTTGGTGACAGAGCTGTGGAAGTGAGATGGACAAGCTGGCAACATTGCATAAGCTTCAGGAACATCAGTGTGGCTTCATTGCTGGGTCTGCCAGCATGTTGGCTATGTGGGCTCTGTTTGCAACACCTTTTTCTCCAGGTGGCTATACTGCTGGTGGAATTGTTCGTGAGTTTTGCAAATATTTATGTGAACAGAAAAAGCAACAGACTTTCTCTTCCAAGCTTCTTCAGCTAACTTTTTCACATGTGTTGTAGACTTCTGTATTAACAGAAAGGTGCAAGACGCAAGGTGGAAACAGATGCACCAGGGGTATATCAGCTTTTACCCAAGCTACACAAAAGCATGCTAGGAAACCTGATAGGATCCTTCAGGTGCTTGCTTTTATCCAAGGAACAGAGTTGTATTCAGTTTCATAAATCTGTGAAAAGTGGAGTTTCCACCCTAAACACCAAAACAGACTGATCTGATTATTCCAATCCAAGCAGCAAAAGACTAGGATAGTTCTTTTATTCACAAGAATAGAAACACTTTCGTCCTTTTAAATATTCTCCTTCAGGTGGAGTATCTAGCAACTACCTAGCTTCCCTCCATGCTGAAAATGGGCTTTTTTTCTGCCCAGGCATAAGCTGGTTCAACAGAAAATCAATGACTGAGGCCTAAAGAGCAGAGGCTGCTTGTTGAAATTGATAATGCCAATGTTACTCTTCCATTTCCATCAATAGCATTTTGTAGTACTGAATACAGTCTCGAGCATTCATAAAAAACAAAAAAGTAAAAAAAAAGAACCTGTATGAACAAAAGTTTGAGTGCCATTGTGTGCATGTTTTTTCTGTTATGGATCTGCAATGCATGTATGTGTACACATATTTCTTCTGTAATATTTTCCCCTCGGGTTCACTCCCCGTGCTTTAGCCTCACCTATGTATCTTTGTCACACACAAGATCTTCATTAATGCTAAAGAAAATCAGAGTAGCAGGCTCTACAGGTTGCAGCCTGAAACCGTCTATGCAACACCAATGAAAGCCAAGACAAGTACTGGATATGGTGTTTTTAAAACAGTATTTTGAGCATAAAGTCAGTGTAATTACTCACATAAAGTTAAGCTTGTGCTTAGGGGCTTTTTGTTTGTTTGTTTGTTTTTTGAATTGGTTTCTGATATAAGAGGAAGATAAAGAAAGTGTTGACCCAACATTAAGACTATCTCATGAGTGTGATGTTGCCCTGTCTCTAATTGCTAGAATGGTCAACAAACTGTATCCTTTTCTCTACTTAGGAGACCACGTAGAGAAAAATACTTTTCTCGAGCTTTGCACAACAGGCCAAAACTTAGCTTTAATATAATACATATTTTCCATTTTCCCCTTCTAATGAGACACATTGATATTATTACCTGCACTCACTGTATTTTGTTAATGGGAAATTTTTCAAACACTATGTGGTAATGGACTGTGGGATATGGGATTATATATTTATTATTCTCAAGAGCACTGTGTAGACTGTACCATTAAGTTGCAAGCAGATTGGCAGAACAGGGTTTAAATTCTGGCAAAAAAAATCCCTTCCAAGCTTGATACAATTTGCCTATTAGGCTTGGTTTGGCTCTGCTTTAAACCTTCATACTGATTGAGCTACAGTTGCTTTATTCAACTGTGCTACAAACAGGCTACACTGAGCACTCTGTTCTGGATCAGTCGCATCAAATCAGGGTGAAGTGGTAGCCAGAAAACTGGAAGACTGGGAGCAGCTGGCTGTTTGGTGCTGCATAGAAAATATTTCTCTAGCCAGAGATAACAGCAAAATCTAGTAACTAGTATCCTGTTGATAGAAAAGAAAAACCTCTACCCATATAGATTGTATTTATACATAGTAATGTCTAAACTTATATATACATGAAGGAACACAACCAGGTGACAGTCAAATACATCCTCACTTTCTCCACCAGAATAAGTCAGGCCAGTTTTTACCGGTAGTGGCTTTTTCAGAAAGGAAAATCAGTTTTTGCACAACTGAAAGCCTGTCATTTTAAGATGAAGGTGGCTGCCTGACCCCCCTGAGGGTAAGCAGGGATTTGACTTCCATGAATTTGCCCTTTGCAATACTCCACTTTGTCTGCAGCAAGAAGAGGAGGCAAAAACTAATGGAAAGAGACGTTGCTTCTTGAATCAGATCTAAGTACTTGCAACATAGGCACTCTTAGGTTGTACTCTTACTTAGAAGAGGTGATAGATCAAAAAATTTGCAAGATTTAGATTTGCTTAAACTGCTTAGATTTTCCTTCTCTAGTAGGGCTGAGGTGAAGGAAACTTGTGATAAGTTTTTACCTTTGAGATGCTCCGACTCCTTTCAGTCATTAACCAAGCAACCTGCAAGTGTATCAAGATACTTACTAGGAGTGGAGATGAACTATTAGCTTAGAAAAATGGAAAAAACAACAACAAAAAGACCCTAGCCCCTCCCCTGCGGAATGGCAGCAACTTCTTTTTGGCCCGTGATAGTCTGTGCAATGCCAGACCATTCATGGCCTTCCATTTAATTTTATGATCTCTGAATTGCGGCACTAGGATTGGTATTAAATCAATTAAAGTTTCCCTCCTGAAAATACAGCCCTCTTGAACTAGCAGATGTTAATAGCCTTACGCACAGATCTCAAAAGGTACATTCCCAGCACTAGCCACAAGTGCCTCTTTTTCCTATTGGTAAAGTTGCACAAAACACAGTGCCTAAAGTTCCAGTCAGAGCTGATCAGCACCTCTGAATCCTCAATTCCCAGTAACTGCCAAGAAAGTGACAGTAGTTGTCATCATCATCCATGTACAACACTAGTTACCAAAATGGAGCTTGTCTTGTAGTGTATGTAAATCTGCCCTATCAGGTAAAATTACCTAGACAGAAGATTTTTGAGTAGCTTCTTCATATGCGCTGTCCATAATATACTTTATAAATTCTGTATTTGCCCTGTAGTTAAGGCTATCTAAACCAGGGTCTATTTTCTTCTTCTAAACAGTTCCGGCTCTCCTATATCCAATGACTATTGGTAATATTAGCATGATCTTTTTAGATTCTAAAACATAGTAATTTGAAATATACAAAAGCATTCAAATAAATAAGTGTGCACACTAAAAAAAAAAAAAGCAATTTAAACTTTTCCCCCCTAACTGGAGACACTTTTTACAAATAGTTCTTTTAAGTAGTCTTAATAGTATCTCTTTAATATTGCCATTAAAATTCACCAGAGTTCAAGAGCAGAGCAAATTTACATCTGTTAAAATAATGGAATTGGCATAGATATTACATCATTGCTATTTTAAATAATCATTCTTCATAATTCTAACCTACTTGCTTTAAGTTGCAAATAAAGGGCTTGTTCCTACTTTCATCAGAGTCAACAGCAAAATTCCTTTTGGCTTTCAGGGAGCAGCACCTGCCTCTAAAGATGGGGACTCTGCCATGATATGACAGGGTTTGACTGTGCTCATTTATGCAGGAAAGAATAATTCACTCCAACAAAAGGTTGAAGACATTTCTATGAAGTCTCTTGTGCCCCACTCAGACTGGGTAATTCTACTGATCTAGTTTGTCCCCAGAAATCATGTAGCCCTATAAACTATTATGATTTCAAGAAGATTAGTTTCCCTGTTTAGTTTCACAAGAAAATAATATTTCATACGTGTATTTATTTGCTGATTTTTGTCCTGCTGTGTAGTTTCGTTTCTTTTATATTTTGGGAGAGTTTGCTCTAAGAGAAGTGTAATGGGAACTCTCATAAATTCAACTTCTCTTGGGAGAACTTTAGCAGTTTCACAGAAATTACATAAATATTCTCATACAAAAAAATCAAATTGAACCTAAGGGAATCAGAAAGAGGTCAAGAAGTAATCAGCAAGCTGGGAACACGCAACCATTTTCCCAGTACACCATAAACAGCTAGAAAAGGAATCAACATAGGTCTCTGCTTGATTACAGAAGAAAAAGCAGCAAGTATTTTAGCAAACAGAGGATGAAAATTGTAAGAGATTTCAACATTGTCTAGAATTGCAGAAAAATGCCTTTTATCATCCATCTAGTATGCAAAAGGACAAAGTGTGGTACCTGACCATTCCTAGGCTGCCTATGTGGTGTTAAGAGGAAATACAAATATACACACACATATCCATGCTGGGTTCCTCTAAACTCCTCATAGTTTGGTTATTGGCTGAGGCTTTAAGTTTTCAGACAGGGAATTTTCAACTATTTCTGCACTGAGCATCTAGACAAACAGATTTCTGGTCTTGATAGACATCATTACCCACTACAGTTAACTTTCTTCTAACTACCTACTAAAATATGTCTTCAATATTTACTATATAATACCAGCAGTTGAGTATTAACATAGTTTTTCACTGCAGTGTAGGGTCTGTTACATGTTATCTGGGAGCCAGAGAACTTTATTAGCAGTACCGTCAAAACTAAGGCAGAATCAATCCCTTGTTTTATTATCACTGGCACTGCCTAATATAAATAAAATAACCAAAGCTCAATTGAGAACCTGATTGAAATCACAATTGCCTTGGCATCTTTAAGAGCAATTCAACTTTAAAGGGAAAAAAAAAAAACACACGTATATGAGGACAGAATGTTACCCTTTACTGCAATAAAAGAAACAAACAAGCAAAAAAAACTCAAAACAAATAATGAGGAGTAAACAGAAAATCATTCCAGAAAAATCAAGTTTTGAAGAACCTGCAGTGCTGGCCGGTTTACCCCGATCTTGGAACTATTTACCCCATTGCACTTCTTTCCAGCCCCACAGCAGGACGCCTTCCTTCATGTGTATTTGAGGAAGAAAAAAAAAAAAATAGCTTAGATGGTAGGAAAGTGTGTGAGCAAGGACGATTAGGCATGATCTGCCTGGGGAGGCGTTTCAGGCACCATCACTTCATGGTGTCTAAGAGGAAATGAGAGAGAGAGAGAGGGAAAACACCTAAGGCATTAGCCTATGGAGATTTGCACCATGTACGGTGGGACTAGATGGACTAGAAGGTCATTTCCCCTGGCATCAGCTGTGATTCTTTTTGGCATTGCTCCTCACATTTAAAATAGACCGTCTTCCCTTTGTGTCTGGCAGGGACACAGCACCATGCCCAGCGCAACTCAGCCTGAGGGACAGGGTTGAATCACGCACAGCAAATCAGTGCTGTGCCCCTTAAATAAGGATAAATTATAAATAAATACGTCTTTTGTAAGCAGTTTGCTTGTTTATTGCTTCCCAACCATTCATATCAAGTACCAATGAGGGGAAAGAGAAAAAAAAAAAAAAACAGAACATCTGATGGGGAGCACAAGTCCTTGGCAGACCACTCATCACTCTGAGCAAACAAAGATTAGCCTGTTCCTTTTGTGATCTCACTGTGGAGAGGAAGACTATGTAAATATATTGTCTATCCATATCTATGCAAGTTTTGATATCATAAATGTATACATACATATATATATATATATATATACAGGGAGAGTCAGTCTATAAGGAAGATCCTGATTCTTCATTCCCTCAGGATTCTTGTTGGACACCACTAAACTTGTCTGTGTGAAAATTTCATCTAGCTGCAGGAACCTTCATGGGAATAAATGTATTTGTGTCACGTACTTTTCACTTTCCCTGGGGTACCCGAGGATACCAACCTAGTATTTTCATACACAAACACCTCTCAGGTAACAGACCAGTGATCACAGACTGCCTGGCACCTGCAAATCCTGATCTAGGACAAGGTAAATAGAACATAAAGTGAAAGTATTTTTCTTTTATTGAGAACATCTTGGTGAAACCATATTCATAGCTGATAAAAACTGGGGAAAATGGAAACTGATGGAGAATGGAATCTTTTAATATTTTGGGAGCATGAAAGGGTGAAATCAGAGATCTGAGCTTGAACACGTTTAAAATGAACGAGTAGGTAAAAAAGGCAGGTGATATGTGGAAATATCTTTCTCAGGAGAAGTATTTTCAAAATCTGGTAGTTACATTTTGTTAGTTCTAATCTTCTTTTAATGAAACAACTTCTGAAAAGGGAATATAAAAGCACAGAGCCTGAATGCCAATAGAAACATATTACAAATATGATACATTACCAAAAATTCTACTGCTGCTGGGGGTGGATGGGGGACCTTTTTCACTTAGAAGCATCGTCTTTTGCTTTCCAATATATTTTTGGAAAGAACTGATTTTTTTTTTTAATAAAGCTAATTATGATTTGATTTTTAAAGGCCTGGATATCCTATTGCATGTATTAGTCTAACTCAGGAGTAAGACCATTCAAGCAAATGAGATGAGGTTGGTGTGAACAAATTTAAATGTGATCAAAAACAGGCCTTAGGATATTTATGGATAGAGTGATTCATTCTTGTTCTGGTTAGGTGATTACATCAGTGGAGATTTAGTCTATCATCATGCAGGGCCTCAGTCTCCCTTCTCTTATATCACCATACATTAGGAAACACTGCATGGAGTTGAGTGGATATTTCACTAGACTAAAACCAACAAGATAAGAGAACAGAGCCCAGAGCTCCAGGCCCTTATACTAATTGTACATTGACTGCAAAAATCTGTCTCCATATAAATCAGCAGATCATCTGTTTTTTTCTCCTTAAATTGTTTACCTACTAAAAACTTTCATATAAATTATTTTAGCATCTTTTGCCCATTGAAAATATTAAGTGACTGTGGCACACAGTCTTTGCCTGGCAACACATTCAAAAAAGTAGCTTTTCTTCTGCTGGTCTCCAGTGACACTACTGCACAGATGTTAAGGAGAACAAACTGAATTGGTAAGGTAAATTTGACTACTTCAACTTCCACCAAATCCAGCCCAGTGAGAAATCTTTAGCAGTTCAAGTGCCTAAGCATTGTCCAATAATTTCTATGTCAAAGTAAATCGATCCTCTGCTAGACTCCATACTATTATTCTCTTCTTTTAGACACACAGCAGATTTGTTGAAGCTAGAACAGCATATGATCCATCCATCTTACCAGTAACAATAGGCAGCTTCAACTATTTAAGAAGCGAGCTCAGGAAATGTTGTGGAAGCCTGCTATGAATATCTAGAGTAGATTATGGAAGGAGAAAAAAAAGAAGAGCTGGAAAGACTCCAGCAACCTTTTGGAGTTTATGAGAAACTTTTTGCTCATTGCCGTGAGCGAATGCCTACTTATGCCCACTTCAAGGGAAAAAGAACCTGGCTCTTCCTGAGCCCAAGTGCTTTCAGGAAAGTCTCCAGTCACAGAGAAGCAGAGAGAACGTGATGTTTTCACGTGCTTCTCTTCTATGAGGAGCAAGGTCCTCTTCGAAGGCATGCAGGCAGTCAGGTTTCCCAGGAAATTTGTGCATTTCTCACTCTTTCTCGGAAATAGGAAGAATTAAAATCACCACCATAGCAGAGCAAGTTGAGCATGGTTACTGCTCGTTTCCAGGTTCACAACCCCAGAAGGAGGGTGAGAATCATGACAGTTTTGTGTAAAAGCTGCTTTATGCAACTACAGAACAACTTATTTCCCTGATGCTCGGTCCCTGGCCAGCCAGCAGTCTGGAGAGGACACTGAGATGCAGAACACTTGATTTAAAGTCATTTCCAGTGCAAAGATTTTTTTCTACCACTACATCTTCTTAAGATATTTAACCACCAAGCCTTGTGATTATCACAGTTCCATATTCAAGTTACACTTTACTAATACCATCTAGCATTTAAGTGGTATATTTTATCTTTTTCCAACAAATAAGACACTTTGGACCATAATGTATGTTATATGCAGCTCTTCTAATATTTAAATCCCAAGGATGTTTGAGCGGAAGAAAAAAAAAAAAAAAAAAAAAAAAAAAAAGGAGATTATATTTATTCAGAAATTAAATGAGATTAATAATTTTGAAAGCAATTTACAAATACCAATCAGCCTCTGCAATGAAGGTCAAAAGAAAAAGGACACATTAGCAATTGAATATATTCCCTCCCTTTAAAGTTTTAATACCTCATACCTGTTAATAATGGGAAATATCCTTCTTCAAGAGTAGCATTTTCAAAAATGGGTAGGATCCTTTTGCTAATTCTAATCTTCTTTTAATAAAATAATTTGTTAAAAAGGATTATAAAAAAGCATGAAAATGGAATGCCAATAGAAATGGATTGCCTTTACAATAAATAGTTAATGTATTTTCTAAATGAATGATTTAAAATAGCTATTAAAGAGAATGAGCTTATGTTTCTAGTAATGACTTCTCTGCCTCAGAATGAAATCTGTAAATCCCTGATTGCAATTTCACTTCCCAAAAGAACAAGCAGTCCTGGGACTGATGCTTACTGCCTTTATTGTTAATATGAGCATACCACATATGCAATTTTTATATCGCTGATTTGAATATTTAGATTTATACTTGTGTATGCTTTTTATTTTAAATCTTATACTGTTATTCTCTGTCACACAAAAATAAAGCTCTTCCTCAGGAAGGTATTTTTGTATGTACATGCATACATGTATACACAGACATTTAATATAAGTACAATTTTATTCATAGGAGCGCATAATGATTCAGGCTGTGATTGTTAATAAAAATGCATTTCTAACCATCAAATTTGAGTCTATTATTCTAAGTTAATTGCATTTGCCCTAAAGAGACTTGCGACTGGCTGTCAGCCTATTTGTGTCAGTTCCATTTTATTCATCAGTCAATCTTGTCTCCTCTTTTTTTGCATCCCATATATTGATCAAATAGATTTGTTAGCATGCCTCTGCTGCTTTAAAAAAGTTTTTGTTATTTGTCAGGCTAATTTGATTACTATATTAGTTTGTGTGTTATCTTAATTGTTATTTCAATAGAAAATAAATGCCCTTTGATAGCCCCACAAGATTCCCATTAAGTATAATCCATGTAGCAAGTTATTGGATGGAGTGAATGTGGTAAGAAAATAAACACATAAAATCTATTTTAAAAGGTGGTGATAATATGCATCTATATCATGCTTGATCCAAAAGACAGGAATAGAAATACGGACAGTGTGAAACATAATTTTGTTAAACATCAGTGCTGTATCATCACATATTATGCTTTGTATAAAATACTTTTTAACAAAAAGGCATGTTATATAAAATAAACCAAGGTCACATCTGGAAGAGTGGGTTTTGCGGTTAAGTGGGAAACAGAAGAAGATTATATATGGCTTTAGACACTAGAAATGAGAATAGGGAGGCTGCAAAAATATTCAGATGGAAACACCTTGTTATAGGGAGGCTGATAAGGGAGAGAAAAAAAGATCCTTCTAAAAAGTTATTTATTAGCGCAAAGTATAACATGAAATTAATAACTTATTCAGCTTTTGTTATTTCTTTTACTGCTTTGATCAGGCTTATTCTACATATAATCCAACTTTAGTCATATAAAAGTTGGATTTCTAGATTGTACTAATTGTCTATATTTTGTTGTGGCCGATGGGGCAGAAAGCAAGAAAACTTCCAAAGAGCAATTAAGTCTTGACTTAAACGCTAGTAATCAAGATGGGACAAATGGTCAGCAAGACAAGCCAGTCCCTTACACTGATTATAACAGGACTTCAGCACAGATTGAACACTTAACTTTCAGATAACTACAGTTAGTATGATGAATGCCACCCTAAGGGGACTATCTCATAGCTGAAGCATTTTTAAGTGCTTATGCATAGCCATGGAAATGTCCAAATCAAAACCAAAACAAACAAACAACTACAGTACTTTCTGCCTGGAAAGCCTTTAACAGTATTTCATACTAAATAACCAAATAACTGCACCGCTTTGCTGTTGCAGGAGAGCAGTTAGCAACACTTCTGCGATTCAGACGCACATGGAGCAATGATAGCGGACTATTTCAAGCCAAATAGTTATGACCAGCTAGTATGGAATATAAACAGGAACAGATGAGAAGAATACGGCCTCAACATTTGAGGCAACAAAGAAGGAGTGAAATGATTGCTACATAAAAAACATTTCAAAGACCTCCCAGAAAAACAGGCATAAAAATCCCCAATAAAAAGGCTCAGCAAGAAAACTGTCACACCCCCTAATCCTCAGCAGACTTTAACAAGATGTTCACATGAGCCAGGGATTGTCTCCTTTCCCAGAAGACAAAAGGCACAGAAAACAATACTGTCTAGCACAGGATTAGGAGGCAAGAGAGAGATAAAAAGGATTCCTTAACCTTACAATTAAAACCCTAACTCTCCATCCAAATGGATAATCAGAAACAGACTGAAAACCTGTATCACAATAATTGCTACATTTTTCTTTACTCTTTGAAAATTGATATATTCTCCTGAATATTTTTTTTTTAGTTTATTGCTGCTCCAAGAAAGGTTTTGATGACCAGTTGACTACAAGACAACACCTGTTACAAAAAAATCACAGTTCAGCACACATGGCACCATTCATTTCCTATCTTTATCTTTCCACCACCTCCAACAGAGCAAAAATTAGATTACCAAAGCTCATACCAACTTTTGAAACAGGCAATTCCAGTAAACACACAACTAAGAGCAAGAGTACCTGTATTACCTGTCTTCGAACAAATGATTGGCTTAATAAGACCTAAAACAGATACATGCACAGATCTTTCATGTAAAAGATAGCATTAAAAAATCCCAGGTTAAAATGGAAACAGCTTATTTTTTAAAAGGGGCTATTTAGTATTGTTAATCTCCTTAAATAGAGGAAGGGTAGTGGCAATAGTAGAAAACAGAGCTGGCAGGGAAGGAAAACTACAGTCTAGGAAGAAAGCCGAGGTTCTGCAAAGCTTGATCCTGCTGTTGTGGCTAGCTGGTGGTCAAACTGTAACAGCATAAGTTAACTGCATAAAATCTAAGATGCTTTCTGGAGTCTAACAGGGCAACCACAAAACACATTAACAACTGCATTTACAGTGCGCATATTAACTTAGAGACTTAACTTCAGATTTGAGACAATCATATATGATTAGGAAGTATACCTGTTCGCACTCTAAACAGGCAGAATTCACGGTCAGTCTAGGCATTCAGTGAGGGACAGTCAGGGTTTAAAAAGCTGTCTCCAATGTTGGCCTTGCTAGCCTTTCTTAGTATTACTGGTGGATCTCAGAGGTTTCATCTACAACACGCTTCGAAAGTCTTTCTAGGCTCTGGTGATTCTACTGTCTGTGTACTGGACCTTGCATTTCTACCTCAGAGCTGCCTCGTTTTCTGAGAGAAGTGAAATGCTCCCTCTTTAAATAAACTCCTTGAAACCACTTAGAAGGCTGGCAGAGACACAGCCTGAATCATTGCCATTTGCTATTGAAAGACAGAAACAAATCACATTTCCTAGAAGAATTGTGTCTTGAAATAAATGCATGGAGAAAGGCATAGGTTACCATTCTCTTTTTTAGTATGGCTAGAAGAAAGCCTGCACTTACTAGTGGAATGAAAGAGAAAATAAAAATCATCCGCAGACTTCAAAGTGAAAGCGGACCTAGGTCCAGACAAGAGCACATAATCCCATCATATATGTCCTCAAAGCGAGTAGCTAACAGGGCACAAGGCAGAGCAGTAGAGGATGTGAGTCGCTGTAGGGTATGAACAGAGAGTAGCATGGGTTGCACAGTAGCATAAACAAATTAGTCTCTTCTAAGAGAACTACGCACAAGACCTGTCCAGGTATGTAGGGCCTGCCTGTGGTGGGGTGTCATCAAAAAGACCCACAATGTCTTGGCCTACAGGCACACTTGTCCTCATGTCATCGGGAACCTTGTTGATGAAAGATCATTTATGTTTTAAACAACCAACACTGGAAATAGGGCTGAGGCATCCTGTCTATTGTCTCAAAATCATTTCGAGATCAAATTTCCTTCTTTTACAATCAGGCAAGCTTCTGGTTACCATTATTACAAACACAACTTGAGATTTACATGGTGAGCTAGTATTTTTCCCCAGTTCACACATTCAGATCCAATACAGATTTATCAGAGAGACTTCAAATCATTCTATCTACCTGCATGGCACAAATTCCCACACTATGGCACAGCAGTGCCACCCAAGTATATAATCCCTCATTTAGATAATATCTAGGTTTTTCCCCTTCAAGCAGAAGGAAACACATACTGCCATAGACCCCATTATTATTGATTTTGAGAGATACATATATGTCATGGTAATGAAAAACAATAAAAACCCTAAAATAGCTAGAAACTTAAAAAAACAGCTCTACCTTGAAACTAAAAAATTAAGATGGATGAGCTAAACTTGTACCCAGCTTATTACGCCTAAATTATGATTTAGAAAGCTACACCGCATGTATTATAGTGGTATGTTAAATTCACTCTGCTAACTTCAAATACTGAGGCCCTAGCATCTTGATATTTAGCACTGGTAGGAACATGGATGTGATAAAATATATATAAGTATTCAGGTTCATTATTGCCATTTTCCTCAGTCCAAATTACCCAAATTAAGACTTTGCCTAATATAGATTTTCACTATTTAGCGTAAGAGGCAGATATAATACCTGGAATACTACACCCTGAAGCCAAGCATTCCCTCAGCTTTAACAGGCATTAAGTTGGTACCTTACCAAACAAGGCAACACCATTTCACTGACCAGGTGTGCAAAGACAACTCCAGACTTGAGCTACCAAAACAAACCAACTACCAAAAACCACCATAAATATAAGCTTTACTCACCAAAAACTTCAAGATGAATGCTGTATTAGTGAGCCAGGATCTTTGGGGCCTCTATCTCCTTTCTTCTGGTTAAGACAGGTTGTTGCAAGCATATGGAAACCAGCTGTGTCCTCTGGGAAAGAAAAAGGTCTCAGTGAGAGGCCTGAGGATGCCAGATCTTTAAGGGAAGAGGTATCTCTTAGTAATAGCATTTTCCCCTCCATGCTGTGAAGTCAATTAAATGACTAAACCCCTGAGGCCCCTTAGCAGCTCAACCTTTCTCTTTCCTGTGATAACAGTACAGTTTTGAGCTGAAACAGTCGTTTTAAGAATGCAAACTTACAGAGGGTAGCAAAACCCACCTGATCAACTGAGGAGTGTTTTCCACTTGGTGAAGCCTTTCTCTCTAATTTTGTTTTCCAGAACTGGATGGCTCCATCCTACAACCCCTTGAAGACTCTGGTAAGTCCTCCCACCTTTCTGAGTTCCATGTATTTATAATGATTGCAGTAATCCCCTGTCATTCCAAAAAATAGAGCTGAATCATTATGGTTATATGGAGCCAACCTAAGAGGTCTTTCAGATGTCTGCAGTGGATCACTCAGTCCTCCCTCACTAAAGTCACAAGTGGGGCTGATTAGAGGCTGAGCACACCAGACTAGGCAACAGCTCCAGGTTGGCTCTTCCAGCATCAATGAGCTAATTGCATTACAGACCAAGTCATCAGAAGAAAAAAAATGGTAAATGAAGTGCTGAACATCCTGTTGTTGTAAGCCCAAAGACTGTGCACAGCAGCTCCACTCTGTACTTATATGTATGGCAAATATATGATGCAAACTCTCTTTGATTGGAACCTAGTTAGAGGACACTGCTGGGCATCAGGTAGGCAAGGTCATGACAATGTTAGTCTGCTATTAGAGACCATGAAGAGGTAAATCATTCTGTGCAACACAGAAGTCATTCAGATGGTACTTTTGGCATCCCCCGCCCCCCCCACTCTCTTTTGTTCTGTCAGTCTGAAGAGAACAGCTCGTGTGATGTAATTTAGAACAGAGCTTTTTTAAAGCTTTCACTCAGGAAAAGCTTCTGGAGCTCTGGGGGTATAGCTTAGCTCCGAGAAATAGAAAGAAAGCAAGTTTGCATTGACAGCTTGATCCCAGAGAGAGGTGGCTGCCTGCTTGTCTAACAGGTCCTCTGGGTCTGGATGAGGCAGAGACAGAGGAGCAGTCATATTAAGTGAACGTGCGCTGCCAATGTTAAAGGAACAATTACCATTATTCTGCATAGTTCACTGTTTGCTACTGCTATTTCCTTCAATAAAACCTCTTTTCACTTGCCAATTGGAGCTTGTCATGTAACAATATTTCTTATGCACAATACACATACTAAAATGCCCTTGTGTTTTTAATACATTTATAGTTGTTAACAATAGCGGTATAGTGACAGAAAAAAAAAGTACTTGCTTTGAATACAGAATAGATTGAAAAAAAGAATAAACCAGAGTCACTACTCTGAAGGATTAATGGGGGTTAAATTTTGCCCAATCTCAGCATTAAAACAGTGACATTTTTTCTATTTAATTTTCGCATGTTTTTCCCTCTCAGGCTCTGGTTGTGACCTCCTTGCTTTGCAGGGTTATTCACCTGAGTCTTGAACACCAATCTCAGTGAAACTTTTCATGTGTGGGTGCACCTCGTGGCACTGAGGAAAGGGACAATCTCCTCTCCTGGGCCGTGTCCTAGGTCCCATGTGGGCCTCAGCTCAGACCTAGTGGGCCAAGGGAAGCCTAAACTAGGACAAATCCAGTCTTTAATTCCTTCATGTGGTCCACAGACATGCCAGTCTACCATCTAACAACTTGAAATCTCTGCTTTTCCATCCCAGGCCTGCTGTTCACTGCTTGCATTGGACACTAATTTTGTCATAAGCCTTGAGCAAAATTCTTTGTGAGTGCAGTTCATTGGAAAATGAATGGTCAGTGATTTTGGAGGGTTAGGCATTTCAATCAGATTTGAGGAATTCTGGCATGCTGCTTTGAAAGCCCATAGAATGAATAAATTGTGCTAATACTGCATTTTCCAATATTACTACAAAACTAGTGAGGGTGTCATGGTGAAAAGAAATTACCTTTTTCCACTTGTGACCAAGCTGAATCAAATATTTCATGCATTCAAATGAACAAGCAGCCTTTTAGCAAACTTTGTACCATAGTTACAAAGGCAACTTTCTTTGTCCTTAAGGACTCTTGTTTTCTAAGAACAGTGTTTTGCTCCAAATAACTAAATATTCACAGGGAAAGGCATCTTGCATTTCCAAGATCTCCCATACTACCCAGAAAGATAGATTGCAGTTTTAACCATGCCCTTCTATTGCACAATGAGAAAAGCACATTTAAATCCTGGGAGCAAAAGTCTTACCCTGTTTTCCTTAGAGTAGAAAAGAGTGCCCTGTCTTAAAAGTACCTCTCATGCAATTAAAAAGTAGAGAGTGCAGTCTGCATTCCCTCAGAATACATGTTCTGCAGCTTGGGAGTTGCCTATAAAACATATTTTGGCAAAAGATAGAGCAGGATGCATCCTTTTCTGCTTCAGAAATTGCTAAATATTTTGCCTACTAGAATGCTTCAGAAGCAAGACAACCTTGCCTGCAGAAGGCAATCGTGTGCAAAGTTGTTCTGGAGTCTGGTCTGTGGAACTTTGTGGAAGTCTTCCCGTTGACATCTGCAGATCCTGGAACAGGCCTTTGCGGAGTTAAACAAATGTTTCTCCAACACCACTCAACAAAGGCTGCTCAGCAGCACCCAGTGAGGTGGTCAGATGGCAGGAAGATTAATGCAAATGCTATTAAGAGATGTCCAGCTCCCAGCTGTGTTCAAGTACCGTGTGCAGCTGAGAGAGAAATGGGAGCAGTTGTTAGGAGAATCAGTAAAAGACAAAACGCTCACAGATTGCCATGCTTCATCAGATTCAAATCACAGAAAAGCTTGTATAATTTATTAGAAGGTCCTTTTTTTTTTTTTTTTTTTGTATTCATGTACTATCATATGCCAATTTACTATGAGCAGAGCTTTAAGGACTGTCCATGAGAGAGGCTGAATCTTCTGTGATTTGCAGCTCTATTTGACAGCATTTAAAATGTTCAGATATGTTTTAAGAAAACACGCTGTTTTGATGGTGTTTCCCCACCACCAAATCAAAATGCTGACAGCCTCTAAGTTCCTCTGCCATTAGTGCCATGCAAGGATGTCTTTGTGGCCATCACCATGCGTAATATCTGCTTTGGGAATAAACTCTAAGCATATAACTCCAGTGTCATTCAAAAAGAGGTATTGTTGCCAAAGACCATGGTACAATAAAGGAAGATGCTGCTCTGTCTTTGCATTGTAAAGTTCACAAATTGTGCCTGGAAATCCTTCAGATATCCGCACTTTTTGCAAGATAGCACTCAACAACAATTAAAACTACAATTTTAAGTATTTTTTGGATTTAATGACATGGAGTTTCAGGTGGAAAAAAATCCTTGTAATAAACACAACATTTTCTTTTTATGTTATCTATAAATTTTCCAAACTAAACATAGTGAGCTATTACACAAGCATGTCCATAGGGTGGATTTACTTTTAGTTACAGTGCCAGTATGTTAAATAAAGTACTGCCCACTTCTGGCTCCTCCATTTTGGTTAGGATTTTGCCTTTTGAACCTGATCATATTGGCAGACAGTCTTAACCTCACTGATGGGGCGAGTAATTAACCTTGAGAGGAAGGAAGGAGGACCGAATTAATGCAGCAGTGTTGCCAAGGCAAGGACTATAATAATAATAAGATCTGTATTTTCTTTAGTTTAAAAATAACATGATCAATTCAGAGAAGATAATGCATCAAAATCTCCACCTTCACACTCTGCATTGAGGAAGAAAGAAAATTTTATAGTTTCAAGTTATCATGGAAATATAATAAGTAGCTACCAGTAAGTGCTGAGGTATATTTGTCTCTACCCTACCTGTGTATAAACCACCTACCCTACCTGGATAGGCCTTAATTTCACCTTCTAGGAAAATTCAAAAGAGGGTGGTGGGCTTTCAAGAACTAACAGAGTTACAGAAGGTGCCAGGATGTCCTGACTGAAAATAGGAAGAAATGAATTTAAAATAGGTCCAAAACTTTACCTGCCAGCAAGCAGGTCATAAAATGCCACAAGAGCCTTCTCCTCACTGGCCTATGCCCAATTACTGATTTATTTCATGGAGTGTATGTGACAATTTCATACACTTACAACACAACTAAGACATAAATAGAGACCTAAAGAGAAGCTCGATAGAAAAGGGGGTCTGAGGCAGAATTTGGAAGACTATCCAGTCTAGAAACCAATCCTGAGACTGAGGAACAGCTCCTCCATGAGGGCTGTATCACTGTATAGAATCCATGGACCAACTTTGCAACATCCTACCAGTGCTGCAGATCCTGCATCTGCACTGTAAGAGCAGGTACCCAGCCCGCCAGGTTAGGAATAAGCTGCTGCTGTGAAGTTCTTGAGAAAAATCTAGTGATTTATATCCATGTGCATTGGCCAAGAGCTCCCAAGAACCAGGCACCGAGCAACTGAAAGAGTAGGTCTCTGGGCAGACACCCGCAAAGCATTCAGTGAATGCTCTGCAAAAGTGATTGCAAGGTTTGCTATTGTGCTTGCTGGAAAATATGAATTATGTCTGATCTCTAATGCAGATAATGATTTCTGAAACAATAGGGACTTTTGAATTAACACATAAAAAGCTTTTTCATAAAATATTTGTTCCCCCTTATTTCAAAGTTCCTTACAACTCTAAGGTGTAAGCATACAAGATAAAATTTGCACTTATTGCTCCAAATTTTATTTTAAGCATCCTTTTTTTTTTTTCCTTGGCTGTGCATCCTTACTTTTTATAGTTAAAAGTAATTTTAAAGCAAAAAAGAACATAAACAATATACACTGACTCTTGACACTCCATTGCTTTTTTAAACTAGAATAATAAAAATTTGCAAATGAACAAAAGAGTGGGAGGAAGATATCTGATTTACAATGTTTTTGAGATAAAGAACACTATAAAAAAAGATCAATGTGAATAATAAAGCATTGTTAACTGAGTCATGACATTTCTATTCTCAGTGAAGATTTGAACAGTAGAGCTCTGCAAATGAGCACCTTGTGCCACTTTCAAAGTGGGAGGAAGACATATAATTATAATTTTTAAAGTGAAGAGAATTTTTAAAAAACTCTGTGAAAAAGTTTATTGAAAAACATATCGACATATCAATATGACAAATTACTTTAATTTTATTAAACTAGGAGGGGGAAAAAACCTCTTTTTGAAGACCGGCTGCAGAAAGCATTCCTTGAAAAGAATTTTCTTTATTAAAAACTCTTTTGCTAAGATGAAACAGCACTGAATGTCAGCACTACTGTATATTTATTCTGTAACTCTTCCAACAGCTGAGATCTATAAAAGAAACATATTTTCAAAACAGTTTTAACCTCCATTGTCTTGATCATTCATATTAACATTTTTTGTGTCACGTACTGAAATCCCTTAAAGGAATCTTTTTTTTTTTCAGTCAAAACTAATGAAGCCATTTTCTTAAACAGTCTCCAAAAAGTAAAAAGGATGTAATGTTGTGCATTTTATTTGACATACATTTACTGCCATCTTACTTGTTTTGTTTGATGAGAACAAAACTTGATATTTCTGTTATCAATTTGGTAGAGAAAGGTGATTTTGAGAGAGAGGAAAGCTAACTCTGCTTCTGCTGTGTGTGCAATTCAAACTTACAGTGAAAATACAACATTGATCAGGTTACTCCGGTTGAACCATTTAGTGCTTTGACATTCCTGAAGTTAGGTCCCAGCTGTGAAATCATAGTTTGGGCCAAACTCCGCTGTTAGGTGAGTGCACATGGCTCCCATTTTCTTCAAAGGGAAGGACACACATGGCCAATATTTAACTTTCACATTTCCATTCTGTAGCTAGCAAAGCCAGAATCAATGCACTACATTTAGACAATTTAATAGAATTAAGAACATAGTCAAGATTTTCTCAGACTTGTGAGTTGGACTATATATTTCAATGCAGACGCTAAGCATATTCTGAAAATCAGGCCATCTCGAATGACTTGTTTTAAATGGGTAAAATTATAAATTGTTTTGAGTACCTAATTCAAACCACAAACATGGGGCAGGAAACCTCTTCAAGATCATGAGCTCCAGCTGGGTTGGGATGTCTGGGAGTCTCATCATACCCAGCCCTTTTTGCGTACCGGCTTTGCCGACGTTTCCCTGGGACCATGAGAGAACAGATGTGTCCCAAAGCAAAATCCAGGTGACCCCTAGCATACACAGATTTCCTTAAAGGTCAAGGGGAAAACTCTCTTACCATCCTAGCTCACTCTCCCCTTCGATTTCCTCCGAATCCATCTGTTCCTTACCCGGCATCTTCATTCCCCGCTTGCCTCCCTCTTCTTCCTGTGTCCATCTGTTCCTGTCTTCCTGAATCCGAGCTAGTGGAAAGAAGGAAATTCAGTCATTCACTGAACAGATTTTGAGATGAACCCCCCCCGCTTTCCCGCTCTGACTTCATTCATCACGGTAAAAATTATAATGAATAGAAATGTTGAAGGTGAAAATTTATTAGGGATTGTGTTTCTTTCTTGTATGAAAAGCAGCTAAAGCTGCACATAAACATTGGCTCCATTCATTTCTCTTTTTTTTTTCTTCCTTCTCTTTAATATATGGTATAATTAGCAAGAAATATTAGTTGAAGTGCTTGGTATGCAGTCCATCAAAACATGTCTGTCAGAGCTTAGGATCCAGGCCAAAATATTCTTTGCTAGTCCTGCGACGGATTTATGGCGAGCCTATAGAAGGCATTGCAGTCAGCTAGGTATCCAAATCATGAAGTTAAAACAGATGCAACAGGGTCCAAAATTCACATGAGACAGTCCTGTTGGCAAGGTAGTCACCATTGGCTTGGTCAATACAACAAAACCAAGCAAACTATCTTCTTCCCCCCACCAAAGGGCTGAACTGGACCAGGCCCCCCGGCTTTTTTGGCAAGGAGAAGGCCACAATTTTGAGAATTAGGTCAACACCTACTGTTCCAGGACACTGTTTTAACACTGGTGCATCATGGTCCCATCTGCAAGTCTAACCCATAATCATCTGAAATATCAGTGGTATCCGGATACACCTATTTTTCACTTCTTAATTCACTGCAGTGGGCAATTTCTGCAAGTCAAAAAAAAAAAAATCCCTTATATTTATGGCCATGCAGAACTCCAAGCCTAGTCTCTTAGAAGACAGCTGTGAAGTTTCAACTCCTGTCCATTTCTATTCATAATTTAATTTTTCCATTTTTTGCATTTAAAAGTAATCATAAATAATAGCAGTGGTACATGATATATTTTTATACTTTTAAAGCCTTCTCGGCTGCACTTATTTGTTCCATTCTCTAAACCTATTACTGTTCCTTACAGCAACAAACGGTAAAAGAAGGAGAAAAAAAAATGCTAACTTTTTTTTTACGCTGGTCTAGCATAATCTTTATTTCTTCAGACACTTTGTACAAACATTAAATTGATAAAGGACATAATGGAGATGGACCCACAGCTGAACTGAGGGTAATTGCATAAAAATGAAATGAAGACCTATAATTGTACACTGCTTTAGCCTCTATCGCACTGTTTTCTGGAAGCAAGGATCTCGCTTGTCATAGCAAGTTGCTTGTTACGGTGATTGCATGAAGACTTGATCTAGCTGTGCAAGACAAGTATAACATTACTTAAAGGGAGCTTTTCAAACTAAGAGTCTGACACTAAAATGCACTGTATTTTCAAAGATGTAGTATGCTTTAACAAACAGAAGAGTCCTTGAGTGACAGCTTTTGTTACCCTTTTGTTTGATGGTGCTGTATTGAAAAATTCAGCTTATGTCTGTGCCTTTCTATTTCTGGTTTTGATTTCTCTTCAACAGCACTTCAAGAATAAAAATTGACTTTGAGCATGAATAGTGGAAGTCAGTGGATACAGTAAATGTTAGTCTGGCATTTACTGACTATTTGTGTCTGAGTTTTTTCCACTCTATTTTGTTAAATGCTTAAATAGATTCTGTGGGCAATTGTATTGTTGCAAAAACGAGGAACTCAACAGATACACTGCAATTTAAACTATATACTCCAATACATAGTATACTATATAGCAGTATATACATTATATACTGCTATAAACTATAACTGGATGAACAAGATCCATTTGCAAGACTGACACCCAAATAACGGGTGGGGTTTATGACTTTTGGACCTGCAAATCAATTATTATCCAATAAAACCAATGCATGAGGCAGCCATTGCTTCCTCCAGAGCTCTGCTACTTCAATTAGCCAGCCTTTCCTGGAGATGGTGTATTATTGAATGAAAGGGCAGGGAAAACTGTGATGTGTCATTGATCTATAAACACAGCAAAACTGCATTTGCAGTGCTTGTAAGTATAGCCAAAGTGTGTGAATTTCCATATTTTGTACTCAAGAAGATTGTCAAGGAGTCAGAGAGGCAAGAAACCTGTATTTAACCTGCTTTGGGGGAAGAAACCATCAACAAATTATAATATTAAAATATAATAAATGAGCAAAATCTCAGACCTGCCTTTCCCAGAATGCTGGTTTCTGGGATCATGTGTGCAAACTGCAAGGAAGCACCACTGTGCTTTGTGCAGTACTGCCTCAGCCCAGAGTAGTCACCCAAGACCATCTTAAGCATTCTCATTTTATTATTTGTTTGCCATAATACCTGCAAAATGATGATTTCATGTTTACAAGATTGATTTCTGTGCCACCAGTACTTGTTTTCTTCCTTCCTTCCACTTCTGCCTACCTCACTATTTGCTTCCTGCCTAAGGCCAAACCCTGAACTCTCTGGGACAGGGACAATCCACATTTCCTTCCTAGAGGATCTTCTCATTGTTGAAAGTCCAAATCAAGCCAGAAATTCCTAAAGCAATGATTTAAGGCTAAGAAAAATAATCACTCTTCTTGGACCTTTTTTTAGAATACAGAAGGTATCAAAGATATGTGGAAAGCAAGAGATATTCAGATCTTTCTTGCAGAAGAAAGCAGACTGTCTGCTTTTGTGCACTTATTGCTCCTCTCAAAGTAATGTTTACAGAACTGAGGTGTTTGTAATGATTGATTTTCTGTATATAGCTTAAGAGCAAGCATATCGCAAGATTTAAGTAAGATAAAGAGTGAGGCTGTACTTGATGCAAGGTGTTGGAGTTAATCAGCTGTAGATAAGAACTGATGAGGTTTTATCATCCCAGCAGCAGAGAGAATGAATGTGTTTCTTGGCCTCTTGATCACTTTGGAGAGTGAGTGACACTATATATCAACCCATGTTTATCTGTGCTTGAGAAGTTCTTCAAGAATAAATTGAGCTCAGAACTCTTCTTAACCTTTTGCCTACTCAGGTCTTAAAATTAAGCTCTCCCTCTGGTTTTTGATCTGCCTCTCTGACAAACTGACAGCACGTGAAATATCCCATCTTCTAATTGACTTCCAGGCCAACACCACAAGTATGGGTGAAGTTATGAAATAATGAACCTGGATGTTAAACAGAAACCATCTGGCTTTCTTTGAAAGAAGATTATGAGCCATGGTGAGCTGGCACATCTGCATCTAGGTACCACCTACACGCACACTATTGGCTGTAAATTTAGGAAAACAGAGCTGGTGTTGAAAAACAGCAAGATAATTGTTTTGTCTTCTTTCATATCACCAGTTAAACTTAAGGTATCATCACACCCTAAATAGAGTTCAGAGGCAATGATTCTCTTCTCTCTCTAGTCTTATCTTATGCAATGAAATTATTACTCAACTGCTAAGTCCACAGGTTTCAAGAGAAAGTCTTAGACTGAAAGTTCACCAAAAAAAAAAAAAAAAGAGTCCCATTGAAATCATTAGGCAAGTAAGGTTAGGCCTTGGAATAAAACAGCTATAGGCTTGGAAATTTTGCATGTGTGATTCTGTTGGATCTTTGTCTCACAAACACTCCACTTTTTTTTTTTTTTTTTTAAATCCTGCCAGATAACCAGCTTACAAATGAAAAGCATACAGATGAAAAGCCTATGAAAGGTATTGCTATGAGTCCTCTCTCAGAATTCAGCATTACAGATGCTTCAAAGGACACCGAAAAAGAGAAGAAATTGTCAGGCTCTAGCACATCATCCATTTCTTCCCTGGGGAAATGCAGAAAATTCACCTACATTGAAGATGATGCATCAGTACATCAGAGAGACAGCGACGGTATGTTTTATAAAACAGATTGCATTTAAGCTGATTTCTAAATAATGACCATTTCAAGAGCACTATGTACATCTAGCTTGAAATAAATACTTAAATGCCAAACAGCAAGTTCAAGAGTATAGCCAAAAGCATTACTAGGTTGCCCTGCAGATGTCTTTTGTGGCAGATGAGAATCTGAAAATGATTTTAAAGCATCAGTGATATTAAAGTCACAGAAGAGCTTAGAGCCTTTGTACTTCTGCAGACATTTCCAATGAGATGATCTGTTGGTATCAGAAAACATACACACGCACCTCCTTCTCTCCAATAGCAGGGGCTGTTGTTTTTATTGTTGTTATTGCAACAGCTGCTGTGGTTGCTGAACAAACGCTGTGTGTAGTGCTCTGGACATTGGTTATATGAAGCAGTAGACCATTGCATGCAACACCGCCATTCTGCTGACCCATCACCAAATCATCCTTCTGTAGCCCTTATTGCCAAATTCATGTGGATTATGATGAGGAAGTTACTTTATATTCTGCTTCTGCAGTAGACTGCGCATTCAGTAAGGTACTTAAACACTTGCTTATTGTTAAGTATAAAAGGTGCACTGTATCCTTAAACTTTGGCATATGTTGCTATTCCTAAAGGAACTGTGGTCTTGAGACTAATATGAAACTGTTAGACCTTCCCTCAGCCAAAACGGCACATTGTAGAGATAGGACTTTTAGATAGTTCAATATGCTTTTCCAAAATTTGCAGTATATTTGAAAACAAAGCACTATGAAGGGTAGTTAAAACTAAACTTGCAGCAGAAACCCAATAGCACATTTTTGCAAATGAGCAGTATCAGATGCTAGTACAAAATCTGCCCTGCAGCTATGAATCAGAGTTGTCTTACCTTTTCAGTGAGAAAGCGGTTCCTTTCTATTTCATAAGACCACGAGCTCATAAGTGAAGGTGCTAAATACCTACATTACTACTTGTAAGAGTTTCACAAACCAGTACTATAACCAATAGCTAAGGAAGAGACTTGATTGTGCACACTCATTACTAACTGTGCACCATGACTCTTGATAATGTAAATAGTATAGAACTCCTTATTTAAATGGAAATATGCTGATGACCAGCATGTCAGGAGCCATTGCTGGTTATTCCCCTACATGTGGAAAAAGAGTACTTTTATTCTGTGAAACCTTCTTTAAGTTTCTTTTTTTGTGCCTTTTACAATAAAGGATTAGAGGATGTTAAATCCAGTGCAGCTGGGATATATCATATATATCATATTAATCATATTAACAATCCCTGTATCAAAAGCTACTAAATGCATATAACATAATAAACCATAGTACTCCAAACTATGATCTCTACTGTATCACTGATCCTGTAATAAAAGGAATGTCTCTGATATACCCTCTAGAACACATTTAATTTCAATCAGGGAAAGGAAATACTTATTGCATTAAGAGATTCGTCCTCTTGTCCAGAGCTGCAGTGTTTTCTGAATTTACTGACTATTGGATTGGGCCCTTCAACCATTACTGGCACACAGGTGTTTATCATGTGATGCAAATAACAGATTTCATACTCCTTAAAAAGCTAAAAGTGAAGGAAATTAACAAAAAAAACAGTCTGTGCTCAATTAATAATGTTAAGCACTGGACGTCAGCCAAAGAAACCAAAGGAAGCCAGATTTGTGGTTGTCACTGCATACTCTGCTCACTCCATTCTGACAAGTTACTGCTTATTTCATACACAGAAGGCCAAATCCTGCTCAGTGGTGCACAGACAACTTTTGAGAACAGCATTAGCTAAGGAAATCGTAGCTTCTTTTGGATCCAGGACTCAAAGAGCAGCAGATCCAAGCTCAGAGGTCTCACCAAAGTCAAACCTGACCAGGTCATGAAGAAACTTGTATGCCAGAATGGAGGGTGAGCTGACAGCCACCAGCAAAGAGTAGGAAAATTTAGAGTCCAGACCAGCTGGCAAAATTGTTAGAAGTTCTTCTTTTGTGGTAATTAATCTGCTAATGTAGAGAATGAGAGCTGAGGTCATTGTTCTCACTGAGATAAATGCAATAATGCCTTTTCACAAACAGCAGGGAAAACAGAAAAGAAAACAGGAGATTGCATCTTCCTTTATGCAGTTTGTGGCTAATTTATTTTCAAATATATAAATGAATGCATAGGAATGGATGTTTAATTGCTAATATCTATTATTTATATACATTACCCCACTTAAAACAGGACAAAAAAGCCTCACACATGCAGATTTTGCAAAATGCGTTACATCCATTATCACAGTTCATGGTGTGTGCTCTGATGGGAATTTAAAAGCATCTTTACTGCACATCACAGACCCTGTGCTGAAACATTACTTTATTATTAAAATCTTGTGCTTTTTGTGTGCTCCCTTTTCTGGATGGAACCATAAGAATCATATCTATTCTCTTAAGATTACATAAGCACCATTATGGTTAACACATTCAGGGGGAGGAGAAAAAAAAAAAAAAGAACTGTTATTAGAAAACAGATCTTCAAAGCAAAAAAAAATCCTTAATTGATATATAATTTGAATTTGATCTCTCATATCCAGGTGTAAAAAGGAAATTTCATAAATATAAGATAGCTAAAAAGAATATTCTTAATTACACCATGGACTACTGGATAAAATGATTACATTTTCTACACTGTAAATTTCATACAATTAAATGCAGCAGTGTCACCTTATAAAATGTTTCAATTTTATAATTATTTCAGTTCATTTACTTAGAAAAAATATAAGCATGAATTTACTAAGTATCACCAAAATCTAGTCATTCTTATCCTATGCAAGTGACTTAAGTTAGTTGTGCTTGTCTGAACTTAAATAGATCTTGACATATTTAAATAAGAATTTAAATTGATAACATTGGTGATGATATGCTACTTAGAAAGAAATTCAATCACATGCTATTTATTTTTGCTACCTGCTGTACCTGATTCATTTTAACAAAGAAGCAGGAATGATTTTTTAATCTTGTTTTTCATCAAGAAAGCTTTCTTATAAAGAAAGAAAAGAAAAAGGCATAATTCTGGAAACTTCCTGGCAGTGAACTTTATGTTATGTGAGATATAAAATGCCACAACAGAACCAAAGTAGTTGAATGAGTTATTTCACAGTTAGTCATCCTAGGGCAAAAAATGTGGTTATAACCATATGCTTTCCTGAAAGAACCAATGAAAAGATATTCATATTGTTGAAGGCATTTTTCCTTTCCAAAAACAAGGAGGAAAAAGAAATTTGAAAGGTTTGGGTCTTTGCACTCCAACTGGATTCACACAGGCAGAATCTCACACCTACTCCAATCACTGCTGCATCCAAATGCATCCTCCCCAACTGCTGAAATTTGAAGCCTGGGTAATTAATTGACTTTGGAGGGGTACAAATATAAAGGGCAAAGTTTTTGCCCTTTAGGATTGCGCATTACAGTAAAGGAAAGCTACCAGCATAAAGGCCTCCAAAGACCAACAAAAGCAAATAAAGAGGAGAGAACAGAGCTGGTGAGCAAAAGGGTGGGATTATGTTTTTTGGAAGATGTAAAAATGACTCTCCAGAGATATCCTGCTAGTTGTAGTCATTCATTAGATAGAGCATTAATTTTGGCCTTATAGACACACATCTACACCTAAAGCAAAGGTTCAGTTCCATGAAATCCACTTTACAGGTGAAACTTCTGAACTGAAGAGATTGGCAGTAAACCTGACCAGCTTTATTAACCATGGGAGTGCACGTGCACTCATACATGCAGGTAAATGTTGACGTTTGCAAGCATAACTCCCTGCAGTACTATACATTTGTACCTCATGGTTACCTGTGCGATCTGATCTCTCAGAAAGCAGCTGGGTAACCCCTGAGTTTTGTGAGTTGACTGCAACAACCAGCTATCTTTAAGGCAAGAATGATGTATCTCTCTTCTACTCTGAAGCTGTGCCTGTTTTGCCATCAAGACAGATTTCAGTTCAGTCCCATTTTTGCTTGTTCTTTTAGCATATGAAACCTAGAAGAACTGAGAATAATATAACTGATTTTTGAATGCTTCATGATAAAAAGGTCAAATGGACCTATACTTCCTCTAATCTCAGAGAGTGATAAATTCAGTGTAAATAAATGTTTGCCCATCAGTCCCTAAAGCTGCCAGTGACACAGAACCCATGCTTCCTTGGTACAACCTTTTTCAAAGTATGAATGTCCTTTCATAGTGGTGCAATGCCAAACCAGCAGACGGTCCTAGAGCTGGGGTGGGAGTTACAAGAGACAGTGTCACTACTTGGAATTTGAGAAAAGCCTCAGAGGATGGGGATGGTGGAAGAGTAGCCAGATGAGAAACCAAATCAGTGGAAAGCCACAAGAAAGAAAGAAAAATAAAAAATTGCTCTGCCCAACCAAACTGCTTCCATCTTTCTAAAGTGCTAAACGTGTTTGAGATGGATCAAAATGATCTAGAAAATGAACGAAAATCAGACCACAAAAATAAAAATACAAATGATGTGAAGAATTACATCATTCTAGATTACTCACATTACAGTGCTTAGAGGTCAGGAATATCTGTTCAAAAATACTGAGTGGTTCCTGTAGGAATGTTGAAACAGGTGGGCACAGAGATGGATACTGTTGCTAATATCCTACTCAGGGCTGGAAATTAAGAAAATGTCTCAAACATATATACACATATTTTTAATACATAGCTGATACTAATTTTCACATTATTTTTTTCCTTTATAAATTAACAAATCCGACTAAAAAAAGGCAAGAAACCCTTTTCAGTGAGGAAGCAGAAAGCCCCTAGATTGAATATTGATCACCACACTGCCCTGTGTAAATGCTGTTCACCACTGCTTTTATTTCCTCTCTGTAGTTAAGCAATCAAACAGTCACTAAACATTTTTACTATTAGACTACTTACAAAAATCAAACCATAAGCAGATGATGAATCTATGCTTTTCCCCCCCATATGTGTGAATCTAGTCTTGCTCATAAAGTCATCTTAGATATGGCATCCGGATAAAGATTAATTTATGAATGAGTTATACAAGATTCTTTGCATCCAGAATGACCATGTATAAAGCCAAGAACCAGATTTGGCATGTCTGAGCATCTGATCCACTCTCCACAATATCACTAGGTGATCACATAAAACGTCCAACAAGAATCGAATCAGATCATAAAGGACTGATAGAGAAGAATTGTTCAAATAAAAACGATTGAATTCCGAGCTTCATGATGATCAATTCCCATGTAGTGTCCGTGGGTCAGGTGGAACACGTGGCATCACAAAACCTCCACCAGAATATCTTTGCTGAGTGAAATTCCTTGTGTGCTTCAGGGATCTTTACCTTCTGCATCTCATTTACATGTAGTCACACTAACCTAAACCTGGGTAGACAAGCACGTCCTTTTTCTTACATCTTCCTGCTTTTCCTTTTCCTTAGATGAATGTGCAACACTTATCCTGGCCTGCTTGTTCTGCCAATTTTGGGACTTTCTTATAATGCTGCCTGATACCTGTGAACATTGGCTGATAGATACCTGTTGTCCATCCAATAGATACTACCAGACCTCCAATGAGGACCAAACCAACAATGACTGCAACTGTGACTGTGACATTGACTGCAGCCTTTTTGAGTCCTGTCATGAGACTAGTGAGTGCCTGGAACTTGCCTTGGAGATTTCTGAAATCTGCTATCGCTAATAGAAAATAATTGACCAAATTCCCCAAAACTGCCTGAATGGAAGCTGAGATGGTACAAAAGAAAAATACCTTTTTTTTTTTTCTTTTCTTTTTTTTTCTTTTTTAAGATAAAAATATTATCATGTTTGCCCATCAGGACTATCTTCATCATGCTGTCCCTCCCTTGGAGTCTGTATATCTGTACCATTCCAACTGTGGAATTTCACAAACTGCTGGAACCAATAAAAAGCAAACAAAGGTCTCCTCCTTTGCTATAGGCAATGAAAGAATTCCTAACTACCAAGTGTACTCGATGCTTTACCCACTGTCAGTCTGATGCTTTTATAACTCCCTAATTGCTTTAAACATGGCATTCCCCCATTCACAAACACAGGATAAATTAGGACCTTGTTTTAGGACTGATATATACTAGTTCATCTTCGTAATGGATTCATACATAAACATGTATTACACATTGTTGGTTATTATTAATAATGTATGATATAACATCATTTTATAATTAAAAATTTATTTATTCAATCTCTTAAAACACACTTATATGCTCAGTTTAGGTAGAAAAGAAAATTAAATGAATTAGAAACCATGCTAGTGGTAATTACAGCAAACGTCTCAAAAATCTCCAGTGAATTTTGTAGAGGAAGCATTTTAACAGGGTAGTGCAATTCGACAGTGTATTAATGTGCATGCCTATGGTTATGTAATAACAGGTTATGCCTATTGTTCATTAGTTATAGGAAAGGGCTCCTTAAGTGTAATTAGCCTAAATGGAAATTGACTGCACACTTCCAGAGGAGAATTACCCCATGGATAGCCAGCCACTCCTTTGCTGGATTTTCATTTGCAAGACTTTTGCAAGCAGCAGAATATTGCCATCTATTCTGGCGGAAACAGGCATCTCCACCTGTGCACAAAAGACTACAAAATGACAGTATCTATCCTGGTCATGCTTTCAAACAACCTCTATCTCTTTTATGATGGCAAGTCTGATTACTAAAAAGGAAATACCTATTGCATATTACACATGACAACAAAAGCATGTAAATTGAGCAGCCTCAGAGTGAAGAACACACCTGTTAAGCACAGAGGAAAATACAGAGCTGTTTGCTCGTGTTAGAAATTTATAGACTAATCCCAAAGACAGTGTTGACTTTGCATAGGCACTAAGCTTTTCCACCCACTGCTCTCAGTGCAGAAAGATTTGGGGAATCCCAGGCAAGAAGCCTGGACAAGGTGCCAGGATATTCTGCTTTGTGGAAATCATTGAAGCCACCTGTTTAATAATCAGAATTTCAAGTCTGTAGTCCTGACAAATATTTAATGAGTGGAGAAAGAAAAAAAAAAGTGAATTTCCCTTCCCCCTGACTTTGAAAAATCATGTTTTCAAAAAACAGAAAGTAAAAAGTAAACATAAATGCTAACAGAAACACTAACAGTCTTTGTATAGATAACTTACAAGCTCAGTGACCTCTTAGCAAATGGAACATTTTTACTGTAATAAATGAAATAATCTAATAAATAAAAAAGGAGATGTCCTTGAGGAAAAAAGAGAAGTTAGGAGAGAGCAGCTCAGCAGTACCTGCTTTCCGCACCCCTCCCAGGGCATTGGTGGGGATTGGAACAGGTTTGTTTCACTATATTAATTGCAACATTAGCTTTTTAGTCATTAGTCCTCCACTCTCCATCCTGTGTCAGTTTGCTGGACATGCCTAGACCCAAATGCAGAGAGCACTAACCACAGTCCATGCTGGTCTTCTGAAAGGCATGGGTTTTGCACACTTTGAGCTGGGCAACACTGAATTTCAATGCTCACATTTTCACGCTCCTGCAAACAGTTCATCTTAAATTTGGTCCTAGGGTATGGACAAACCAGAGGCTCAGTGCTTCATGTAGAGAGTTGGCCATGGAGCCTTGATCATTCCACTTTCCATCATAGGTTATCCATGCAAAGTGACATACAAGGGCATATCCACACTGAACAAAACCATTTAAGATGGGGAAGGAGTGTTCTCCACACCATTTCTGAGAGCATTACAGAGATGCACCTTGCCCATTCTTGCTCCTGCTGCTGTCATCCCAAAGGAAGGATTTCATGAGTGCAATGGCTGGAAGGAGCCTGAGAGAGACTCTACCCAGAGGCTAGAGAACCACACAGGGCTGCAGATGAGGTGTCCAAAAAAAGGAGATTTTGCTTTGCAAGCCAGGCCATGTCTTGTTACAGCTCTGACCTACCATGATCATAGCTGGACAGTGGCAATACAGGATGCCCCAGCGATTCAATCACATGAAGGAAAACAGAACTGCTGTTGTAGCAAATGATGTTCAAACAACACCTCAAAGTCTCCTTTCCTAATGTACACAGGGACACATAGCTCAGCTTACTCTTTTATGAAGGAGATTTTTGGAAGACTTCTGTCCAAACAATGAAACCTTGCAAGTGTGTCAATATACTTCCATCTTTATATGACTTTCATACCTTATTTTATATACCTTTCCCCCTGCCCCAGTAAAACTAATTGTAAAGTAACACTTTTATGACACATAGGAACCATTTAAGACATTAATACTAAACACCAGAGAAAGATAGCCAGGGTTTTTTTGTTTGTTTTTGTTGTTTTTTTCTATCTCCCTTAAGCATGCAAAAAATCTTCCCTATTCCCATAATAAATTGACTTCATAGACCAGAGAATTACGAGGGTATCATATGATACTTGGGTAGACATTCCATTTAAAGAGAATTATTAGGAATAACTCAAGGCGCTCTCTCTCCACTTTTTTTTATTTGCTGGAGAGAACGGCCCAAGTGTGCGAGTAGGAGGTGTTTGGGTGGATTGCTGTTCTGAACATGTTGGACTCAGCTGTGCTCCCAGAGATGTCAGCTCTGCAACGTGCAAAACCAGCTCTCCAGAACAACAAATAGACGTTACCATTTTGCAAACTGGAACATCGTTCCGACACGACGCCTCTCCTCAGCACCATAAATGCACTGACAGATTGGCTGGGGGAAGAAAAAGATGGAGATAATAATGAAGAGCCTGTCGCCCCCTTCTCCAGAAAGGACTATGGGATACTCTGTAAGGATCTCCACTGCAAAATGACTCAGTAGTCTCATTCTTAGGAAGTAAATGTCTTTCCATCTTCTTCCAGGTTGCTCGTGGGTCACAGAACAGGTTAGGATGTAAACTCTTCGGAACAGGAATTGTCACTTACCGAGTATTGCACAGCACCCAGCCACAGGACCTAACATGAAATGCCTCAAGGTACAGCTGACAGTTAAATGTTGAAGAACAATTATCTTCAAGGAAGTGAAGTTCTCCATCTGACCCTGACCCCCCCATTGAGTCACTCTGTTGCCTTACTCCATGCGTATTGTGAGTCCCTTTGGATAGGGAATTAACAAACCCCCTAAATAAATAAATTATTTAGACAGGGGATTAATAAAGCCTCTAAATAAGCCCATGGGGTTTTCTGAACACAGGTAGAGTATTAAATCCTCTCCTTTGACATTCCTCTGCTTCCTAGAGCATTTTTATGGTTCAGACGCTATGAAACAATCGCAAGCAGAATGACCAACATCTCTCAGATTTCAATACTAAGCATAACTCCACCTTAAGTCTAGGGATTGTGGCTGAATGCTACAGGAAAAGTCTTGAAGACATTGTTTCTCAGGAAGAAAGCAAAATATGGGAGCAATTAAGACGTTTGCAATCAAATTATTCTATTGTTATGCACATATATTTACTATAAACTTTCAATAGTGTTGGACTAAAAATGTATCTATTAAATTTTTTTAATTACATGAAACGGCTAGTTCAATTCTGTTCTCTACATTGCTTTAGTTTTATGTCAAACTGCATTTTAAACATCTTCTTTCATGCAAGGTAAGTTTCCTATTATATGAGTAAATAGGGTTACCATACAGACTGGGATCTCCAGGCACCATTGTACTATAAATCATAGTAACTGAGTATTAATCATGATTAATAATCTATCATTATTGTGGTTTAAAAGAAAAGGAGGGGGAGTGAAGTATTGAGAAACTGCACTTTCTCTTAGCATACTTCATATAATTGCACAACATAACAATTACCAGCAGAATAATGAATTCCATATAATGACCTAGATTTTCTTAACATTGCACACGAGCAAGAATCGTTGCCATCTGATGCGTGTTCCCTGGCCTGCACAAAATGAGTTGGTGGGTGCAAGCCAACTTATAATGGATATGTGCCCATATCACAAAAAACACCATTATAATTGGTACCCTTAGGAAGAATGCCAAGGTCTGAGTGTAAACAGAGCACTTTTTATCCCAAGAGTTAGCTTTTTCCATGGCCAAAATTGAGGCACAATAGAAAGAGCAATGTGGAATTGCATCTGCTTCCTCTGTAATGGACTTCACTCTCTTGAGGTATCAGTTTGTATTTCTGATAGCAGATCTAAAATAATTATTCTCAAGGGCACCCAACATGCCTTTTTTTTAGTTATTTTATTTTTTCCTTTTTAAGTCATCTTGGATGTTGCACAAATTAAAACAAACAAGCAAAAAAAAAAAAAAAAAAAAAAAAAAAAAGAACCAACAGAAGCAGTTGTTGTCATGTAATCTGCCTTCTTTCTAGGTGTCTCCAGAAGGGAGCTAAGAAAAACAAACCTGTTGTCACTAAATATAAAGTATTTATTCATGAATCTCCAGAGAGACATCGTAGAAATCCATAAATAAGAAAATGTTAAGAGTCACTCACTTAGGATGTAGCCAGAAGTGGGGCAATCTCATAGGGCTTTGCAGTGGTGAGCCACCGTTGCCTTGATGCTGAAAGGGACCAGGTCACAAACCACAAGGGTATCCGGCTAATAGATACAATATTGGAAAATCCTGTTTCCCTTTTAGAGAACCTTGTACCTGAAGCAGTCACTCACATCCTCTTGCCCCAGTATAATAAAGTGACCACGGTACAAACAGGAGGTAGGGGAAAACAAAGCAAATAACCACCAGTTACACAAGCACAGAAGAAAGTCACCACCAATATCATTAAAATGCAGATGCGATTTATATTGCCAGTTCTTCCATGATTTCTACAAAGTAAAAATAATGCCAGAGAGCAGCGAAGAAAATATTATTAGATCAGTTGTAAAGAAAGCATGAGTGATTCCATTAGCAGGCACAGCTGAGGAAGGACAGGATTTAAGTCAAATCTAAACATGATAAGATTATACATTGAAAGTGACATGTCCCCTTTAAAAAAGGCACAGGGCAGGGAGCAAAAGGAGCAGAGCAAAACCATCATTTCAGTTTTATGCTGCAAACTACACTCAATCACAGAGAGCATTTAAAAAGCTGATTAAAGCCTCTCTTAGTACCTCCATTTTGTACTGTACTAATTATTAAGCATACAGCCAATTACAGGACCATTCCTCACTTCAGCATCCTTACATCAGTCAACATTTCAAAGTGTTTATGTGTCATTTAATAAAGGTGTTACACACACAAACTCAACCTTGGAAAATAGCAAGGCTGCCCATAGTTTGAACTACATCTTCAGCTCCTAAAAAACTTTCAGAGGTTTGTATCACATTTTTCCTCCACACTGAAGGGAAAAAAAAAAATATGCACTAAAAATTGCTTTCTTAATGGGACAGTCAGTTGCTTAAAATAAAAAGATCATGTTTTCTCATTTGTTCCCTCAAGATAGGAGAGCACACCCTGGGTTTTATAAGCTTTTCTAAGATGTATTCAGGAAAAGACCTCTCTCCAAAAGGCATTTTTGACTAGTACAGTGTTAACAGTTACAGTGTTAACTATATATACAGTCTACTGTATATACAGAGATATAGACAGACAGCTAAAGAATTAAGAAATGGAGAAATTGGTTTGCTTTGGGCAGTTTAAGTGACAGAAACTGTTAGCAACAAGCAAACTCCAGTTGCTCCCCAGAACAGATTTTGCTTGTCAAAGTAATCTTTGTTCTTTCCACTGCATCAGAAGCAAGTGTGCTGTGCTATGAGGGGTATGCAAGCAAAGCAGGCCTTTTCCCCACTGCTTCCACACGCACTGGGCCGTCATTTCCTCATTTATGTCTAGATGCTCTTTCTGAAATAAGTTTCATTTGTCAGTGACTTCAGTACAGTTCAAGATCAGGAGCAGAGAAGACATGCATCAACATTCATCTTCTCAAAGACATAATCAAATATTAATCCATCTTCGAATCCTTTACCATGCATTTCAGAGTTTCCTATAATCTATGACCCATACACACCATAAAGCCATCACAGAGGGGAAGCTGGAAAAATCCCACTACCTTTCCAAATGGAAATCAGAAGATATATTTTTAGCTACATTAAGCCAGCTGCATGCAGCTCTGCACACTTATGTAATTCCAACATAAAAATAATCCATAATATTCCAAGGGAAAAAAATCCAATTCTTAGTCACATATATAAGTCCATCAAAACCCATTCCAGAAGTGTCTCAGTCTCCAAGAGCTTGAGGTGGAACAAAAGAGCGAGTCCTTTAAAACACCTTTGGAGCTTCCAGAGATGTTAAATCTAATTGCCCTTAGCACAGCACCTATCCACAAAGGTTTAAGTCATGGAAAATGTATTTTACTTTTATACAAGATATACTACACAAAGTTTATCATGGCATAGTAAAGTCAAATCTAACTCACCTCTTGCATTTTTCAGATATAAAAAAGTTAACCTTTGATGCTTCACCTGGATTAATTTGCCAGGCCAGAAAAAAAAAGTGTCTTTCCCTTACAGGAGAATTGTGCCATATAACATAATATTATATTCTCTGATATGATTTGACAAAATATATATTTGTGCACTTGAGTATATATGTATATAAATATCCATATTTATATTCATAGATATTTATAGCAGTGCATCCATGCTCCAAAGATGTTTATATATAAATTCTACTTTAGAGGATAAGCAGGAAATACCAATGAAGAGGAAGGAATGGACAAAGATTGTGTGCATTAGGAATAAGACAAAAACAGACCAGTATTATTAAATCCTTTCAAAACAATCAAATTATTAGAGCTAAAATTGAGCAAAACTTTTCCTGTAAACTGGTTGTTCATGTCAGAATAATGATTTGCTAAAACCAACCTTGCAGAATCACAGCTAGGGTAATGTTGGTAGCTACAAGTCTCCCAGAGGGCTTCATGGGGCTTTGGCAGCCCAGAGATTTTCCTGGGAGCCTGGGAAATCCTTGAAATTCAGATCAACCATCTGTTCCATTTCATTAAGACAAAATAAGGACTAGAACAGAAACCTTCCTGTTTTTCCAGGATGAATTTTCTTTACTTATCTTTCTACATGAATTTCTTCATTTTCTCATATCCATCCAAATCAACGATTCTGGAGTTTCCCCAAACTTTTCCTATTTTGACTGTCTGCAATGACTCCATTATGATCCGTGTTTTATAGTCTTGGGGGGAGACTGCACCTGGCCCAGAGAGCTGATCGTTTTAAAGACAAAGTATATGATGGTGCAGTTTGCAAACAGGAAACTCGGACAAAGGGACCAAGGGTGTATTTCTTCCTCCAAGAACTTTATTTCTTAGCTTAGGAATTTGATCTGCAAATACAGGTGCCCTAGGGAGAAGTCATGTTTATAAAGCAGCCAGAGACACAGTTCCCCCAGTTCAGTCCCCTGGTGCACTCAAGAGTCTAAAACCTTTTTGGAGGGAAGCGTCTACTTCGAAAGAGCCCAAGAAAACTTAAGCAGCCTAAAAAAGGATTTGCAATGGCACGTCTTCTCAACCAGCATCATGGAAAAGTCACGCTGCTCTGTATATAGCCTTCAGGATTGTGTCTGTAACACTTGAAATCCTGCCCAAGTCTGGCTTCGCTCGCATTAACAGGTACTCTGTGTGCTTCTGCATCTTTTCCTACAAGCAAATGTTGCAACTTTCCTATTGCGACAGCTGTAATAGACATTCACTTTACTCTGTTTTTCCTTAACAGATTCCTTTTATATCTAGTTGGGAATACACTCAAGTGCTAATGGCACTTGTTCAGCAATCCAGAGAAGGCACAGCTTCTCCTTTCTAACTACTTGTATTTCTTCATTTTGAAAGTTTGAACTTTGCTCAGAACCAAATGCCTGATATTTGACTTAGAATCATCTTTCTTAAGGAGGAAAGGCACCATTCAAATTATCTGCCAACACAAGATCAGCATCTACTTGGAGAAACGGGGGTTTAAGTCTGTCATTCTTTCCTCTTAATTCTGTTTAGGCAATAAAAGGAGTCCAGGTGCCACATAATTAAGTCACCTCTGACAGATGAGACAGATGATAGACCTGTATCCGTATGGTGCCACTTCTAGGTGGCTTCACATCTGGTAACCTCAAGGGATGTGGCTCACTCCCCAGGATAGTCACCCACAGCTGTCGGTGGTTGCTGATCAGTGAATACAGCTCCCATCTCCACTACCTGATAGAAAGTCCCAAGGGACTGAGCAGAATTGTTGCTATTAATGCTCCAAAATATTGATTCACAGGAAATATCTTCCTCTCTATAGGTGCCTCTTGCCTGATGTGAGGTTTTGAACTATGTCTACATTTCTGCTCAAGGTGAATCACTGAATCAAGGCAATCGTTCAGGAAGCAAAAATAATCAAAACTGCATCACTAACCACTTATAAATCCTTCAGTTCGTTCAGAAGGAGTGGACTTGAATAGTATAAGAAGAAATGGTATTAGTAAACCTTATGAAACCTACTGGTAAAGCAGAGCTAAGAGTTGCTGGGGAATTAAAGGAGCGTGGTGGCAGCCAAAGAATGTAGCAACTCCTTCAGCAAAGAGAGAGACAGACACACCACCACCCAGTCAGCTCTGACATAAGGGTTTTGAACAGGAGCCTTCAAAGTGTAATTACTAGGATCCTTTTTGTAAGTCAGGGCACAGCAAATACTCCATTTAAGGCTTCTGTGGAGTAGAACTCAAAATATCCAGCCTTGCAAATATCCTCACCAGCCAAGCACAGAGCTGAGACATGCAAAATGAGCGCCCGTCAGCTCTGTGCCAGCACAACAGAAGGCAGAAGTGCTTCAAGGAGCTTGTGACAGGTTCTCTGGATGCACCAATTTGAGACGGGCCAATCCATGCTTGAAATGTGCAAACTCTCACACTCCTTGGCATGACCGCGCAGCCAAGGCGCACATTTTTTAAAGGAATCAGAGAAAACACAACTAAAGGGACAGGAACGTAGAAGAATTTGGCAACGGAAAGCACATGCTTCCTATGCAAGAGATAGGACTTAGTTTGAAAGGGGGTTGAAGAAAACTTTATATATAGCAATGAAAGTTGCCAAATTCTATTTTATTGCAGGAACGGCAAAATTACAGGGGCAGTGGGGACATCTAAACAGACACACACAACAACTCCACTGGGGCTCATTCTGGGGAGTGAGGCAGCTTAAGTGGTATAAATACAAGCACTCTGGTTTAACTTCAGCAACTGCTGCTGGTAGACCCTATAGAAACCAGTCACAACTCATGTTACCCCACATTTGCCATTTATTGCTCCATGCCAATCCCTCCAAAGCCAACACAAGACTAGGGAAGAGAAAGAGGGCATCCAAAGATAATTAAGGGACCCCAGGAAAAAAAAAAAAAAAAAAAAAAAAAAAAAAAAAAAAAAAAAAAACAGCGCAGAGGCTTGGGATGCCAAAGTTTCTGGTAAGAAATAGAAAAATGTAAAATCTCCTTAATCAAGGTTCACGTTCATTCGGCTCACTCCTGGCTTGTAGGACAAGTTTTAGATGAACTTTGACAGAGAACAGTAACAGTGCAGAGAACTTAATCCGAGAGAAAATAAGGGATAGGCTGAAATACCAACGGAGTTACCTACCTAAAGAGAGAGGAAACTGGCACTGTTTCTTCTGGGGGGGTGTGGAGGGGCGTGTTGGGGGAGAGGGGGTGGAACAGGAGAGGGCAGGAAGTCAGAGAGTAAGACAAGGTCATACTTCAGTTAAAAAAATAAAATAAGGCACTTGCATTTCTCAGGGCTTCAGTCTTTTCCATAACAGTGTTAATTTTATTTTTCAACCTGAACTAGATTGCTACTCATTCATATCTTAGGGCCTCCTTGTAAAATTAACCTGGGAAAGCAAAACTATTGGACTAAAGATTTTTGGACTTGACTTTGGAACACTATGAAGAACCTTATGTTTCCTTGGAAATCCTCCCCTTCAACTGAACTGATCTTGCCCTACTTCCGCTAAGTACACGAGATTTGGGTCCCACTGGAGGGAGGCACAGAGTTTGCTTCCTATAAAGCAGAGTTTAGAGGCCAGCTGCACTCCTGAGGCTTCAACAACAGTCCTGCAGTCTCCAGCAAACCACATGCCAGAAACTAGGATCTATACAGGCTCACAAAGCCTGTAAAACATCTTGCGCGGAATGGGAAAAAAAAATGCCAGGGAACTTTGCCAAACATTTTGTGCTTATTTGCACCCATGCCAAGTGCTTTACTATCTCTTTCAGGGGACATCTGAAAGTTACCCAGCACCAGCCACTAGAAGAGGGAATGTATTGCCATGGGGTCATCCCCCTTGTCCACATCCTCAGAGAGGGACCTGGAGCAGATGTCTCCAGGTTCAGAGGGGCTATGGTAGCTTGAAATGTTTGCACAGAGATTAGGCTTCTAATGCCCTTGCAAAGAAAACTTTCACATGAAGCACAATTTACTTTCTCTTCTGTCACATCACTGATGATGCATACAGGAGTCCTGCCTCAGCTTCCCCAAACAAACAAGTCTCTGTATCACCTTTCACAGCTCTTTTGGGCCCTGAAGGGAAAACCACTTCTGAACTATAAGGTTTTCAAGATGCAACAAAAGGAGGAAAACAGGAAAACACAGGTATATTAACTCTCCTTACTTTGGAGGTGATGTGGGCTTCTGCAGTGGCAATACACAACTGTTCTCCATGGAGTTGGGAGAAAAACTTCTCCCTTGACCTGACACAAAACTGTGACTTCTGCAGAAGCAGCTTTCCTGGTGCAAGGTGCAGGAACACATTGCAACAGGATACAAGCACGAGGAAGCCCTGACCAGTTTTTCTTCCCTTTCCAAAGGGAGGAAGGCTGGAGAGAGCACGAGGTGAGGCCACATCTGGCTGGGTCATTCCCTACACTTCTTTAAAAGAGGTTTTATGCAGCAGAGAAAGGGCACCATCCAAGCCAAGGGCCCCAGGAGAGCACTAGGAGGGCATCCAAAAGCCATGAGGAGCTACACAGACATCCAAGTAGATATTAACTTGTTTGGAGGCACTCATAACATAGGAAGGCAATATCAACAAAAGAAAAGCTATGGGAAAAGGGAAAGACAAAGGGATACAGGATCCTCTGGGGTTCACACAGCCCAGTAATTAATCCCTTATTACAGTGAGCTTTTGTTATTCCTCCACATAATCATGCTTTTAACCAGCTTCAAGTCTCTCAGGCTGTTTGCTCATCATAAGGCACCATGTAAATATTCAGCTCAGGAGGAGAAACACATAACAACAACATACCTTAATATCTCAGTGTACACTTAGGCTCACTTAAAGAGCATAGGCAGAAATAACACAGCAGCCATCTCCCCAACTTGCAGATCAGTCCAAACCCATCCTCGCTAGGAGACAGCTTATTTTGACCTAGGCACAGCTGTGCCTCATCCCCAGCTGATGGGGATGGCTGATGGGTGCCAGGTGAGGACCTGATCCTCTGCCCTTGCTAGCGTCAAGGATTGCCCTGAGTGCAGGAAGATGTTGCTTGGTTTGGGAGCACCCTCTCGTCAGCATGTCCTAGCTTTTCCCCTTTGCCTCCTTGAGCCCTGGGCCAGGGAGGGTCCCTGCTGTGGGACTGCAGCCCGGCAGCTCGGGTGGCACCGTGGAGCGCGCCGGCACGCGATCCGGGACCGGAGTGTCTTGACACGGGGCTGACTTTTGTCAAAACCTATCAATAGGCCTCTGTTTCCCCACTGTTTTGAATCTCCTTACGTACAACATTGAAGTCTCGGATTTGTCAAAACATGCGAAGGTGCTGCCAGAGGCTGAGCAACTCATTTTAGTCCCTTTACAAAGCCATTTTGAGGGAAGAAACAACATGTCAGGGCGATGCCAACAACTGACTGTACCAACAAGGAGAGATTTGACGTACTTTTCTATGCTGCAAGTGACGGTTATAATAAAAGACAGCAGTGCATTAGCGAAAGATTTATGCTAGGATTTCAACAATGGAAAACACGAGCTTTGCTGTATTCCCATTCACATGGAGACAGGCAGCGAGGGCATGTCGTGTAGCAATATTTCCAGGAATGATGTTACAATTTAAGAGATGCTGATTTGCCGGTGCAGGAAGCTAATTCCTGGAAGCAGAAGAGACCTCCATTTTATTGCCTGCTTGGGGGAAGCGCTTTGCGGTGCAACCCCTCATCCCAGAGGCTTGCGGAGCGGCAGCTCTCCAGCTCCCAAAGGGAAGGAGGAAAAGGTGAGCCAGGAAGCCAGGCTGCCTCCGAGAGCTCCCGCTCCTCCGTGGCCCCCTCTGAAGCGCAGCAGCCGCCTTGGCATCGCCTTCAGAGCCCTCGATGCCAGGAAGCAGGAGCGCCAGCTAATTGAATTTGCTAATGATACATTCTCTCGAAAGCCTTCGCGCGGCTTGCACCCACCATTTTGCGCTTGCAATTAAAGCGCGAGCAGAAATGCCATGTGGTGTCATTTGACATTTAGATGTCAAAGGAACTGATTGACAGGGGGGGAAAAGGAAAGGAAAAAAAATGAACCGCGAAAGGCCCAGCTCGTGCCAAAGCCAGTGGGGAGTTTGCCAGCGGCGCGAGGAGGAGGAGGAGAAAGAGGAGAAGGAAGATCGGGATCCTCATGGGACCCATGGCAGGAGGGAAGATGGGGTGAGAGAGAACAGACAATTCCGCTCTGAGCTGCCGCTTCCTTGCCATCCTTGGCAGCCAGGATTTGGGGACGAGGGGTGGGATGGGGGAGGAAGGGGATGCCCAGCCCCTCTATGGGAATGATGTTGGGGGGCAGTGGCCACCCGGCCATTTCGCGTCTCACAAAAGCTTCTCACATCTCACTAGGGGTTTTATTTTCCGTCCTTGATCAGGAAAAAAAAAAAAAGAGAGTTTGAAAAAAATGGTAATTTCTGAGCTGATCGGGGGGGGCGGGGCAGGGGAACTCAGTAAGAGCAAATTATTGTTTTCATCATTTTGAAATGTTTTCCTTGTTTTTTGCCATATGCTATTCTTGTTGGTTTTAGCCTGAAGAATAAGGTCACATAAACTTCAAAATGCATTAGGATTTTTTACTTTTCATGTCAAAACCTGTGTAATTCTCAGAACTCCAAAAATTTTCTAGCCACAATCTTCTGGTGCTGGAGAGCAACTTCAAGGCAAAGCCCTGTCCTGCAAAAACCCTCCCAAGAGGTGTTTGGGAAAAAAGAGGAATTTTCCCGACAGGAATGGAGAAAAAAAAAAAAGAAAAAATAAAGAACTGCACACGCAGCTTCTCTCCAACCCAGTGCTGACCCTTCACATGGGATGGGGAAAGTATTGCAAGTCAAAGGAGATGTTTGGGGTCACCCGCTGCCAGGAGCTCTCTGGTCCATCATCCATCCATATGGTGCTGAGGGATGTGTAGGGACAAGAGAAGAAGAATATTAATAATACAGAGCAAAAAACATTCTCGCAGGCTCTTGCTTTCAGCCAGCGTGCCAAGTCCTTTGGTGAACTTTCTTGTTTTCCTCCTTCCTGCCTTCCCATCCAGGTTCGCAGATTTTGGTGGGCTCTGGATCAGCCCCTCATAGAGCCCTGCACTGTGCAAACAGCAGGAGCTGGCACTTGTGTGTGTTTTAATGGAATGGGCTAGGTATGTTCATGGAGTTAAAAATAAAGCTTTAGGCTTTTTTTTTTTCCTTCTCTTAAATGCAGGTGGGGCTATAAAACCCTGCTAGAATGAGTCAGAGAACCAGACTTGGCAAAGCTTCTCTTGCCACTTTAAAAACAGAGCACTAATTAAATCAAGTAACAACAAGGAAAAAAATATCTCTTTTTTTCCAATAACTAATCCAGCCTGAAATGAATTAAAAATATTTTACCTGGACTCTATTCATGTGCAGAATAAAGCAAAAAAACACAACTGAAAAAAAAAAAAATCCCTTGGCAGAAACGTAATGTGAATTGCTCTAGCTTGAAAGTAGAGACTCTACTTTTTTTAATGGTTTAGATAGATTTTATCATGAAGCTGGAAGCCAAGGAGAGGATCAGCCCTTTGCCTGGGCTGATCAGAACTCAAATGCAAAGACCCTGCGAGAGACTGATGCGGCCCCAACATCACCCCGCTGCGGTGGTGCTGAGCTGGTCCCTGGGCACATCGTCCCGGCACAGCTGGCTCTGGGGCTTTAGCAGCACTTACAGCACTTTTGTTCCTCCGCGCCCCTGTTTTCATACAAACATTCTGGAAAAATGCGATCCATTTTGAACTCACATCCATGCGGAAAAATGCTCGCCTTTCCAGTGCTCCACATTTCCTTGGCACTGCGCTTACAGATCATCTTCCAGATTTCCAGATCTTTTTTTTTTTTAAATCGTATGTTGTTTATAGAAAAAAAAAAAGAAATGGTAGTATCAGTGAGACACTTACTGCAAATTAGTGCGAAAACTACTTGGTAAAAATACCACTAATGTGGCAAGAAGTAATCTATATTTAAAAAGCAGCTAATTCCTCATGCACTCTCCTGCTTTGGTGGAATTAGCCAGTCCAGCCCGGCACGGGAGCCGCGGCACAAAGCTGCACAGCCCGTGGTACCCAGCTCATCGCAGGGCCGGGCACTGCATTCACTTGCCTATAAAATTCCTTGGGACTCGCTGTGCACGGCAGTATCAGTGTCACCTGAGACTTCCCAAGTCCCATCCATTGCATCTTTCTACCGAAGGCATCTTTTTACACTATTTCTTTTTCTTTTTCTTTTTTTTTTTCAGAGTGCTCATTTAAATTACATTTAATAAGATAGGCATGTCAGATTTTGTTTACAGAAGTTTACTGTTCAAGTCAGTAGGGAAAATAAAAATCTATCGACTGTGGCTTTTAAACAATAAGAACGCAGATTTTTTTTATTAGCTTTTTATTTCACTGCAGACAGAAACATCACTGACTATCACTGTTGTTTATTGTTGAAGGCACAGCTCCTACTGCCTTTCCACACGAAGAATATTCCCATGGCAATCAATGGAAGTTTAGCATAAAGAGCAAAATATACTCCATCATGTTGTCTCTCTATATAGTAAATGCTAATTTCTTGCCAACTATAAACTTGAAAATTTCTTGCTGTACATTGCAACACAAACTTATTCTCGGTGAGTAATTTGAATTTGCAAGATGTGTACATTCCCAGTGGAGAAAGATTTGTGCCTGTGTGTGTCTGTGTATGGAAGAAATGAAATGTTAACAACTTCTCCATCTATGTTTCTGTACTTGTTAGCTTTCCTCACTAGTTTTCTTTTGCCCTTCAGAGTGCTAATTGTGCCTGTAAAAGTCCAGGAAATTTGTGTCATAAATAGTTTCTGCCTATTATAGCCAATGAAACCCATATTGAGACAAATATACGGGACTGAATCTGAAGTTATTTCTCTGAAGTCAACGGGGTTGCTCTGCATTTTGAGCCTGATTTGGCAAAGCATGTGGTCTAAAGTTAGTCTTGGAGACAGGAATAAAATTAAGTACATGCCTACGTGCTTGTCTGGGGCTTTCTTTTTTTTTTAATTGGTTCCATACAGGGAGTAGAATTTAACTAAATACATTTAATACCATTTCCTTCTGATTTTCATCACTACAGATAATAGCTTATAGTAAGAGAAGTGTGCCATAATACCACAGATTTGCCTGAGTTCAGGCAAGTAGGAATTACTGATGCTGTGTTTGAATCAGCATATATAGCTAGTGATGCTGATCTCAATGGCCAGTTTATTGCCATCTGGCCATTAATTTCGCTGATAGGCTGAAATATAATATGCTTTTTCATATTAACTAATGAATTCTGTATCCAAGAACTAGAAAAATCCTTTGGTTTCTCAGGTGCTCAGGGGTGCTGCTCTTTGCCCATCCTCCTGCATTTTGGGTGCATTATCTCCTGGATGGGTGAATTTGACTCTCAAAATTAAATTGCCCATTTTTTTTTCAAATAGCGAGGAGCTCTGTGTGTGCCTGTGTGTATGTTTTTAAACAAGCGCACCTGTATAAAAAATGTCTATCCTCATTAGATCCATTTTTTCAATTAAATTCAAGTTTCTGTGTCCAAAAGGCATAAATCTGGGTATCGATTTAGTCATAAAATAATGAAACTCCCAGCAGTCTTCTAAACCCATTTTACTTGGATGAGTGTATAAGCTTTTAAAATATCAAGTTATTCCAGTATTTAATACACATAACTGCTTCCAGAGGTCTTAAGGCAATAAGGCATCTCTCCCCACTCCATTTGAATTGCAGCAGTTAGGGTTAGCCAGTGCCTTACTACTGTTTTTAAAGCTTTTGACTATTTTATTCAGTGTGAGTTGGATACTTTCTGAACAGGGGTATATACCCGAGAGCCAAAATCAATAACCTATCGAATCAAAGCTCTATAAAGTAGCAATGGGCTCTTGCTGTTTTCCTCCCATAAATACAGTTCATTCTAACTCAAAATTTATTGGCCTGTTCCAGCAAGTTAACTGGATAGTCAACATATACTTCCAAAACAAAAACCTTTTTAGGCAACAAAAAATGACCCATTCCTGCCAACACAAAGAACCAAACCCAATTTCACTTGCTTGTTTTCAGGGGACAACTCTGAATAGAGTAAGGACTAGCGTACCTCACTAAGTCAAACATACACCATATGCACTTCATTTCTGCAGCCTTATCAAACAAAGCTGCCCTGCATAATACAACAAACAGGCATCTGATAACTAGGAGCAATGTTGCAAATTCAGGGGTGCTGCAGTTTATTTGATGTGCTGATGCCAGCTTGCCTTTAGCACTAGAAAACTCAATTTGCTATCACATTATTCCAAGCTTTGTGCTGCTGCACCGCTGAAGCAACGGATCCTTCTGTGCTGGCTCTTTTCAAATAATTTCAAAGGACCGAAGCTATTAGGTTTCACTGCAATCACACAGTTGTGAAACCAAAGCAACGTAGGGATGAATCATGTTCCAAATACTTATATTTTGATTGCTAAGGAATCTACAGTCAAATTATTCCAACAAGTTTCTCACACAATCCTGATTCCTTTTCAGAGACTAGTTTCTGAAAATAGTCAGCAGGTAAAAATGCTACGTATGACCACATTCCAGTTCTGTTGTATATCCTAATTCCAAAGTAAAACCTGGAATTTTCACTCAAATTAGTGCATTTTAGTTCTGCCACATCTCTCCTCCCATACGTACAGTGAGCGAGTTGCAAGTTTTTTATTTTTTATTATTTTTTTTTCTGTGAATGGCACTCAGGTAGTGCCACTACAGCAAATATCCCAGAAACTAGTTTATGTATTGATATCCAAGAAAACAATTCTCTCATATTGCATTTCTTAAGCAGGGCCCTTATATCCTTGACTCTCTCCTGAAAAAAATCAGTAAGTTTGATTTCTTGAATTAGCTCTAAGAGCAATTCTTCAAAGCCAGTAATATCATCTGGAAAACATTACTTTCACCATTAAATTCATCTTTGCAGTTACTCAATGCAATGTCCAGTTTCAAAGGGCTGAACAGCTGCCAAGCAGGAGCACGACTTTCTCTTCATGAAGCCTCCTATTTTTACCCCTGCTTTCTGGTCACCCACGGGATGATCAGCTCAGTGCTCAGCGAAGTCCATTTTTAGTATAGTGGACAGGAGCGCTGCATGACAAACTGTGATGTCTGAGTTTCGTGTTATACCATCTGGCCTGCCATTGCCAGAGCTGCATATCGGAGTCCTGATGATGTATGTTTAAGCTTTGGCGCTATCATTTATCTTGTATCTTGTGGTTAAACAGATGCAAGCTGAATATAACAGAAAAGGAGACCTTGATGCAGGAGCTGTTGCAGAAAGTGATGCTCTTGAGCTGTCTACAGACTCCAAGATTAAGTGTGAAATCTGACAGGGAGGATATGTATTAAAAAATATGTGTTGACAGAATGATTTAACTAATATTTTAAAGGCAAAACATCAACTGCATTTCCACATCATTTATAATGTTAGTGAACAAGGTACTACAAAGCAGGCTATCCCCTCCTGTCACCATCATCTTATTCGCAACTTAATTTTACAGATCAGGAGCGTTTTAATAAAAGGAAGCTCTAGGGCCTGATTTTCAGCTGCTGTAAATCAACCTCACTGCGTGGATACCACCGGGGTACCCACGTTAATGAAGCGATGTTGATTTACATCAGCGCAGGATCTGGTTCCTAATTCTGATGCAAGCCCTTTTCATGGAGATAACTTAATGAATCATCAGGAAAACATCAACAGGTAAGACAAGCCCTCCAAAAGCTATTTACGCTCCATGGCTGAGGCTGTGGCACATCCATCAGTCCAGGAAGGAGGTGGCAAGAAGAGGGTCTGTCATGTGCCAAGAGGCTCTGCAGTGGTACTGGAGGTGGTATCACTGCAGTCCTGGTGGTGCTCAGTTCTTGGTCTCTTTTCTTCCATCCTGCTCTTTGTTATTGCTCAGACAGCTAAGAGCTGACACCTGAAAGAGAAAATACCCCCAGAGGAACAAGCTTGTTGCAAATAATGCAGCAAGTGGGAACTTCTTGGGGGAGCGACTGTAAGTGCAAGGGGAAAGAAGACATCATGAATTGAAGAAAATAAACAGATCGTAGAGATGCAAACAATCTGGGAAGCCTCAACTGAACAAATGTGGATTTTCTTGTTTTGAGTTCTGCAATACAGAACTAGGTACATCTCCCTCTTAGTCTGTCAGCACTGCTGTAAGTGGCTATGCCACTTCAAGTGGTGATATCCGTGGGTCACTCAATGCCAAAACCAGAGCAGGAGGAGCCACCACACCAGGGGTGATCAAGGCAGCACCCACCAAGTGCCATACACCCTGCTGCAGCGCCTGAGTTGAAAACTTTCAAACCATACTAAGTCATTAGCACTGTATTTTGTGAATGGAACGATACTTTTATTGCATGCATAATTAGCCTTTCGTATTAACAACTTCCTAGCAACTCTGTTGCTTAAAATAGGGACTTACAGTGCAAGCTTTTATCTTATATAATCCTTTAAAAAAAGATAGCTCAGACACCTTTTGGGGCTTTAAACATCAAACCTTCAGCTTGAGACCTGTCTTTATCAAAGGAACTAGCAGCTCTATCTAGGGTTTATGTTCTTTAGAGGAATTCCAAATTGCCTGTTTTTTATAGACTACCTATATAACAACCTCCTACAGTATTTAAATTTTTGTAATTTTCTACTCTTAATGTGATCTTCACATTTAAATGCACACAGAGTATTTTACATTTATCTATTTAATATCATAGTTATGTCTTTTTTTAAATGCCTGTTATTCAACAACTTATTAATGGTGAACTGTTTTTTTGGAGCAGAAACTATTTAAATTTTGTTAGTTTATGATGATTTCCTGTATCTTTTCAGCCAAGAAAAAAAAAGTCTTAATAGCCTAGAAGACCATAATCATAAAACCTGTTTGTCAATGCCAATGCCAAGTTACATATGGACTGAGTATGGCTCAAAGGAACGTCCTCTGGGTAGCAAAGAGTTTGTCAGGGAAGGATAAGGTGAGTGCAAGCTAGTTTTGGTGAGATTTAGCATCACACGCAACCCTGCAACCTCATTGTGCAGGTAAGTCACAATCAGGGACAACACTTTTGCACGTATTTTACTTCAAGGACAGAAATGTTCCCTGCATTTCAAGGGTGTCACTAGACTCTGCCCAGAGCAGAACCTTCAAAGCATGGAGCAGCAGGGAGATGATTTTTCTGACAGACTCCAACAAGCCAAGCAACAAAGAGAATCTGTCTGGGATGGAAATGCTGCTCCTTACGGCAGCACAGAACCAGGAACTTGGCTACAAGTTGCTGTTTTCCTCTCTTTGTTGTGTCCCACACTGCCAACTCTGGGCACCCTGTGCAAGGCAGATGTGTCCCCATCTCTTCTGATAGGCAGCTCAGCATCTTGCATTTGAAACTGGCTGTGCAGAGGGACAACTTGTCTCCCTGAATTTCCTCTCAGATCCCAAAATAGACCCCTGCTCTGGCCTGCCCTGCCATCTTGGGTCTCCTCTCCAACCACAACCAGACATCTCCTGCATGGAGGGAGGCCAGTTCCTTTTCCCCAAACAGCTTGCACAGAGGCCATGGAAGGCGTACTGAATATTTAGGCTTTTCCTTCAGTAGCTGGTTTATTCAGTATTTACTTCTCTTGCAAAGCCCATCTGTGGAGCACATTTCAGCTTCCACATCCTACCACATCTGGATCACACAATCTTCCTCTCTTGCATGCTCTCCGTCTTCTTCTTCCCCAAGTGTGCTGTGAGATGCAACATGAATGCAGGCCATCCTCCCCCTAGGTAGTGTTATCTAACCCCAAAACTTCAAGGAGCCCTTTTTCTCTTTGTTTTTTATCCAACAGGCATCCTTTGCAGAGGCTAATTTATATTTGAACAGCCGTGTGTATAGAGGTCTATGTAAGGCAACTCAGCCACCACAAAAGTTGGTATGTGCATTTCCTGTCTGTAATTAGAGGAGAAAGGGAAGGAAAGGAGGCACAGCTACGCCTGCCTCTGCACGAGCCAATTTGACTATTGCAAAGCTAATTAAATATGTCTCCTGTATATAAAATATATCAGCTGCAGATAACAGCATACCGTTAAATTCTTCATCTTATTAAAAGCTTGCATTAATGCTTTTCCAACATAAATTTTAGTTGTGGACAGGTACTATTTGTGGAGCCTGACAATAGGACTGACCTAGATTAGGCTGACAGTGCCAAAAGATATATCACCTCTAGCTGTCTGGGAGAAAAGAAGGATGAGGAATACATTCTCCATTATTGCCTAATGCTGATGTACTGGCATTATCTCCAGAAATGCAGTGTTGCTTCGCCTGCTGCTCTCTTGGTACAGTAGGTACTATCCCATGCTGAGGAGTCATATTCTGTGCTTGCCATCTCTTATTTCCCATCTTATAAGTCAAGTGCAGGGGGATTTAATGAGGCATTGGAAAACGTTTTTAAAGCCATTGATAAGTCCTCCAATAGTTTACAAAATTACAAGCGAAGTCAGATAATTCCAGGTGGTTAGGCTTATGCAATGGGTTCTCACAAGCTTTTAGGTCAGGGCTATCATCTTTGAAGAAGCAGAATAAAGTTGGCTTTGCTAACTCTCAGCCCTTGTAAACTGAAGAATCTGTAAGGCCTCTTGGACTCTTCTCCTGCTAGATCCTAACAGGCAAGGAACAGTAGCGGTTGGTTTAGAAACCACAGGGAGAATCACTACATAGGAAACAATTTATTTGCACAGATCTGATCAGAGAGGTTTTCAAGGCATCCTTGATCACAAAAGCACCAGCCAGCAGGTTCATAAAAAACCCTTTACTGTCACACAACTTCTGATGCACAAAGCAAGAAGATTACTGAGGAGCAGCAGTATTTCTTACATGCATTACTGAATATTCAAAGAATGTGAAAATAGCTTTAAGAGTCTAAGAAAATAGAAATTCCAAATATTAATAGGAACTCTGCCATTGATTTTAGCACAGAGCTTGCACTGACATTGCGAGATTGCTCAGTCTTAGACACTTGATTGACATGGTGATGGCTCATTCAAAGTGTATGCAAAGTCAGTGCAACTCTATTAGGCTTTTTTCTTGACTTCAGATTTTTTAACTTTTCCCATTGACATCCCAAGGGCCATTTTATTGACAGAATAATACTCTGTTACAGTGCTGGAGGATGAGAGACTTTCTTTTTTGTGAAGGGGGGACTCTTCCATTGCTACCCTCCTGGATCAAGATCTCAAGATACAGTGAATTACTGCAGAAGCGGAGCATTGTAAGAGAAATATATTCAGGAACTCAGCCATGGTTCAGAGTCTCTTGTCCATAAGTGCTGTGAGAGCTAGGGAAAGCTCTGGCTACAAAGCAGCACCTCTGAAAATTAGACCTTATCCTGCCACTGGCACTGGCAGGATAAGGCCAAGGATATACTCTGAAGCCAGAAGAAGGAAGACCTTGGAAGGATCTGAGGATCACATCCCCAGTAGATGAAGACGGCAGTAACTGCAATGGATTCAATATCAGAGAAAATTCAATAACCGTGAAGAAAATGACACGAATCTGTCAAAAATATCTTACAAATACGTATTCACCTATGCAGAGAAATGGGCAAGAGTCTCAGTTGCCCCAAATCCCTTTCATACTTATCTAGATTTATACCTATCATATGCCTTTTAAAATATTAGAATGATGTCAAACCGACTTCATGTCCATGAAAATCTTATCCTAAATTTTTACAGGGAAACTTTTACCCAGTGGTTTCACTGGCAGTGGAAATTCACTCCCTCATTTTGGAAGGTTTGCATAGACATGTGTCTAACCCAAGGAAGAAAAATGAAAATTGACAATAAATCATCATAATCTGCTTGATCAGCTGGAGCACAGAAATAAAAAAAAAAATGCTACTTCTTAAAAGAGCAGTCTGAATTATCTTGATTTGTCCATGAAATAAGTGACAACAACTTCTAGATAACACCACTTCTTATCCGCATATATAAATGTAAAGTCAAAGTTGAGTGAAAAAATATTACTGCCTTGAAAGATAAATATATTACTTATATTAGCTATAGCAGGAATATGTGCTACTGCGTAAATATTTAAATACAGATTGGGAAACTATATATTTTGAAGAAACCAGGAACAATAAATATTGGATTACAAATTCATATTTACAATCTCTTTTCTAGGAAAACTTGTGATTTTTGTTTCACTGAACTGCACTGAACTGAGGCGGAATAATGTGCCTATGTTGTACAAATGCTCAATTTGCACTCTATTTTCCAAGCTAACCTTTTCCCATTTTATTTTAACCACCAGAAAAGTGAAAATATTGCCCTAAAATATTTTCATTCAAATTCTGTAGATTAAATCATATGCTTTTAAACTTCGCTCAAGGAGCAAGATGGTTTTCCTACAGCACTTCAGCATAGCTAGTCTGGAGGAATGAAAGGCAATAGAGTTGCAGTAAGAGAGCAATACTATGTTGGAATAGATAAAAAGAAATACTACAGTATAGTCAACAATCAGACCTCACTGCTACAAGATCTCACTGCAAGAAGGATCTTGGGAAGCAAAAAGAATAAAAACTAAAAACGGAAGAAAAAATAAAAAGGAAAAAAATAAGAAAAAAGAAAACATTGCACCTAATTAAAACAGAAAGAGCTGGAAACATCTTGTATTTTGAGACGTACTCCAGCCTGTATCGAATGTAAGTTAGGAGGAGACATTTCATTTGTCCTGCTCTTTTATTTTGGCCTGCTATAAGTGTTACTGCATTTGACTCCCAGGTAACTCTTACTAGTAATCTCTACCTACAAAATTAGGTATCCATATCCTGGAGTCTCATATGAGATGATGATTCCTGCATATTGTATTAATTAAAAAGGACCAGGTTCTCCCTTTTTTGCTTCACTAAACTACCCTCAGGGGGCTATACATCAGAAACGAGCCTGGAAATGATAAACCAGGACAGTAATAACAAAATCAAGAATGAAAATGAGCTTGGCCAGTGCCACAATACTAACAAATTAAAGGATTTTTTGCATAAATTTGAGAGGGAGAGGAAATAAAATATTTAATGGCCTTGATAATAAAACCCCCAAAGAAGAAAACAGCCTAGTCATCCCATCACACAAACTTACATCCATAATTGTTCATTTTGAGTAAGACACAAGAGGTGATGGAAAATGCCATCAAAACTTGGAGAGTCATATCCAACCCCTGATGGAGGGAGGCGAGGATGCCATTCCTGGCAGGAGAAGAGGGCTCCATCACTCCATAGAGATGCTTGGTGCCTGGAATACTTAACCCACATGGATGAACCCCAGCTGGATTGGGAAGATCCCCTCCGCAGCAGTAGGGATGTGAAACTCCATCCTAGAGCAGTTGCTGCTACGAATTGCCTGTTGCTCTGTACTTCCGAAAATGACTGCAGGCTTTAGCTGCTCTTCTTGGGAGGATGCCCAAGAGGATTGATTATCAGAGAGCAAAGGCTTAGGCTTCCTGTGAATCAGGAGCTAATTAAATATCCTAAGGGAGAGGTGAAGGCATGCTTTTTTAAAAAAAAAAAAAAAGTGTTGGCTTTTAAATATGACAAGAAACAAAAAGACAATGACGACAACAACAACAACAACAACAAATAGTTTTGTACATAATCAGCAGAAAAATATCAGATTTCAGTGGGAAAGGAAAAGATGGATCTTCTTTCCCAATCCAAATAGATATTTTTTCACATTCTTCTCCCTTTCATTTTACAATCAGCTTTATGGACATAACTGTCACCCATTACTAGTCTATCAATGGTTGAACAAGAAGAGCATGCCACGTATAGTAAGTGCCTTAATCTAAAGGGAAGCGTAAATGACAACATAGTTCTAAGGGGCCCTAAGGTAAATTCAGTTTTCACTGAATTCTGAGCTTTAGCACCCACTTCTTATTTCCAGCAAGCTTACCTCTGCACCAGCAACTTGTCTTGTCCTAGTAAACTGTTGTTATCATGTCCACAGCAGTAAAACTTTGACATGTATTCTTCTCCAGGACTTGGCAGACTAACCATGAAGTTGCCAAATTCTGCCTTTCTCAGGGAGTTTTTATACTTGCTCATTAACATTTAGCTTAAAGGGCGATTTGCTGCCCACCTCTGTGTGGACAGCATTTTTCATAAATAATGCATAGTGTGTAATGAGGACAATAAAGGCCAAGGTAAAAAATGTGAAACATTTTAATGGGATGTCTTTATGAAAGCTTCCCATCACCTTCTCTAAATACTTTACTAATGATCTTCTAGCTTGGAGGGTTTTTTTTTTTTCCTTAGAAACAAGTTCTTAATGTACTACTAATATACTGCTAATTGTTGAAGTAGCAAAGTTCAGATGTGTTATTCTAGTTGTTCTCACTGAGCAAATGAGCTGAGGTCCCACACTAAATGCTTCAGTAGTGTGTAAGTGATATGTATATAGGGTCTTCTTCAGGTTTGCTCTGCCTAGGAGAACTTCAGCCTCTTATTGCAAGGGCGGATTCCAATTTTCAAGGGTGGAATATGAAATAATGAAGTGAAATAATAGCATTAACCAATACCTAATTAACACACAATCTATTACATTTCTAACTCCGCCATTAGGTTACTATTAAGGTATATTTAGTCAGCCTGTGTAAAACTGTGCATTATGGCACCTTTTCAGAGTCAGGCTATTCACAGGCCATTTGCAATTTTCATCTCTCTTCTCTCATTAATGTCCTAGACCTAACTCCATGAAGGTCTAGAGCAGGTTAGTGCAGAAGATTGACGATTACAGCCTAATGGGTTTCTTTCTTTGACCCTGCATGGAGGCAGCTGAGGAGTCAGAGCAGAAAAGCTCAGCAATGGGTCACCTGCTAGCCCCCAAGCTAAGTGGGAGCAGCATTTTGGGCAAGAAAAACAGGGATTGAAGGCAGAGCTCCATGGTTCCCCTAGGCACCAAAATGTTAAGTATATTTGGATATTCAGACAGGCAAACAGGACCAGTGAACACGGAAGGGCTGAGACCATAGGGTCAGCCCTGCATTTCAAATGGGATGGTGCTGGAGCCAGGGTCCAAGCAAAGTACAATCAGCCTATCAGCAAGAAATTTCCTCTCCTTAATTTATGGGCCACTTGCATTCACATTCAAATGCTTTCATTCATACCAATCCTGACGGCAGTTACAAAAATTATAGTCAGCATCTGAGTCCTTGGGAAGTCACCATCACCTCTGCATTCCTGCCAAGAGACCTGGCAGCGATGGTCCGTATAGTTAACTGCTAAGTTTAGTAAATTGCCCAAAACGCTGCCTAGCCCATAATATAAAGGAAAGATGTGATTTAATAAGAGTTTCAGGCTGGGCAGAACAGAGCTGCCTGTGTTACCTCAAGCTAGAAAAGGATGAGATTTCAGCAGACCTCCTCAGGATATTTTAATTTGTGCAAGTGCATTCAAAGCATGAAAGCAGACGGACAATATGTGAATTATGAACTAATTGGGGGAAGATGGAAATGAGAAGGTAAATTTCATTTACATTATCTCCCTTTTTACGCTTGCTAAGGTCTAAGGTAAAGGCTTGGTCTCTTTCTGGTCCATAAAATATGGATTGCTATTTTCAAACTACATCAACACTGCTAATAGCCATTCCCATTAGTCAGCCGTATAATAGCATTATGATGCTATGAAATATTGACATGATAAAACAATGTAAGCCAGAGGTTACTGACAGTGCACACTCTACTATTGACAAATAAATGTAGAATTTTTAATGCACTCCTTTTGCCACCTTTCTACCTGACTGACAGTATATATAAAAACATTTTTTTTCCAGATCCATCATTTGCTATTGCTAATGCCAGCTGATGGACAGAGACCCATTGAACTTACTGGGAGTATTCAAGCCAATGCTTTCCTCAGTGGAAAAAAGAATTCAAAAATCTGGCTAAAATGGAGCCAGCACTGAAGATTTTACATACTAGCTAGTGCAATTTGAAGGAGGTGAGACAGGGTCAGAGGGTGCCGAAACTACATATTTTGGAAACATGAGCACTCAGATACTGTCAAAGTAGGAATATATGGGCTGAGAGACAGACTTGCTTGCTCCAGCACCTCTCTTTTGTACTAACGTGCCTCAGGTGGAAGGGAGTTGTGGAGCCAACCCTGTTTCATCTCTTCTTCACCAACTAGCTGCAAAGTGATCTTTGCACAATGCATAAAATATACATAAACATCTATCCACCTACCTCTACTCTGTTAGACGTTTTAAATGTCAAAATTGTTTATAACACCCGTTTGACGCTGTGCTTTGCATCCCAAATCACGCTCGCTGTACACTTTATTTTGGATTAGACAAATTTCATGTGATACTTGATACAGTATAGAACAGAGGAGGAATCCTATCTTTTTCCAAAAATAATGATTACTGATCACCTATTAGAATATCTTCTGGGAACATTAAACTAAAAATTATACCTTTAATGGAAAACATATCTTTGTCCCAGAAGCCTTCATTTTTTTTTGCATTATTTTTAGTGCATTTTTCTCCCTCTCTAACAAAATACATCCCCACAGACTTCAGACCCAGCCATTTGCATTCCTCCAATGGCACCTCCACCTTTACAGCTCTATGTGCCATCATAAACTGTGTTAAAAACACTTATACTACATGATGGTGCTTAGTCCATTGGTGTTTTGTAGAGCTTTTGGACGTCTTCAGGCACTGAGACTAGAGGCCCTGAACTGCATGTGGAGTTTTAGCCCAGGAGGAGCCCAGAGAAGCATTTCTCCTGGCAATCTGCCCATCTCACACTCCAGTTTCCAAATAACTGCCCTAGGACTGAACTCCCCTTTCTCTTCCTCCTAGCCAATGTGTTTTAATTATCACTAATTTCCACTGCACATAGTGGAAATCACCATTGCATCCTCATTCTCCTGAAGGCCACACATCTCTTTATCTGTTTATGTAACCAGCTGTCTCTTCCTTTGATGGTTGCTGTTAGGGTTGCTACACACATTGTCCAGGCTGCATAAAACCCATCCCATGCATTGTGTTATTTTCACCACTGGGGTATCCAGCCCGATCCTGAGATGACAGGACCCTAGGAAGGGTCCATAACAAGCATAGGCTTTGATGTTGCCTTCCCACATTGCCTGTCACCTTGTGTCTGAGGCTGTACATTCTGTAGAAGCCTGCAAGGGCAGCCTGAGAAGTGCTGGTTTGGTGAAGGATCATTCCAGGAAGGTGAGCATTCCTGGTTTACATTATCTGCGGGGATCGAGCAGAGGACATGTGAGGTGATCTAATGGGTAGTGCTGAACTAAGGAGAACGCACTTGAGTCTGCACCTGTAGAGCTCTTGTGTGCGTTTAGCAACTTAGACTTCACACACAACGTCTGGATTGCCCAGTAAGTCCCATTGCCAGATGCTTTCCACTCAACCTGCCAACACTGATCAAACATGGGAAGGGAACTTCAAGCATGAAGTGCTGCTTTTGCCTATGGTGTGACAACCAATTTTCCTTGACCTTATTCGGGAGGCAGCTCTCCAGGAAGGGACTCAAACATAGGTAAGCCCACAAGACTGAATCCCACTGGATTTCAGAACACGTTTAAATCCTGTCATGAACTCAGATAAGCTACATGGAATACGCTCTCAGCACGTTGTTGGTTTCATTACTTACCTGAGCAATCTTTAGTAGCCTGGAAACAACAGAAACCCTTCCAGTTGGGTGTTGCATTGCTGAGGTGGTGGGCAAAACCCTGCAGTCAAAAGCATGTTGAGAAGTAAGTTTTCAGTTGTAACAGATGAATGAAGTAATATGCAAAGCAGCTGCTTGTCCTTACTATTTACCTTGGTTTAGAAGCCGATGGCAGCCCTCCAAGGAAACGAGTTTAAACTGAACACTGAACTCAATTTAATTAGTTTTAAGGTATTGACACTGCAGTGAGAACCATCAGACAAAACTTCAGTGCTTGATCAAACATGTGGCTTTATCTGTGTCCAATGTGAGGCTTTTGCTGCCTAAAACTGAAAACTTCTTATCACTTAATGGCTTGGCTCGAAAGAAAGCTAATTTGGGATGGTAAGTGGATTGACTGACCAATTTGTGTTTTAAGGCTAATCCACATGTGCTGTACTTCACAGTGCTCCTTGGTGAACTCCTCACCTTGCTCTGAAGCTTTCTATACGAGCTATCTTCCGTGACAAGTGCAGAGAGATGCAGTGAAGAGTTAAAAGTGAATCTCCTGCCTCTTTGAACTGTTTTCTCAGTACTGCGTGTACACAGATACACTTTTGATGTGTTAACTAGAAAATCTGACTGAAAAAGAACAAAGCAGCTGTCACTGAAAGGAAGACACTGACGAAGAACCACACAGCCTTTTATTGAAGAACTGTCAAGATTGATCCTACAGCACTCAGTTTGTCTGTAGTATTTATCAAAGACCTAGATCAGATGAAGGAAATTAAAAAAAAATAAAATTCTAACCACTGGACACTTATTAATGGTATCTGAAAATGCATTACATTTAAAACACCTATAAGAATGTATTTTGAACAGTTTGGGGTCTGAAATGTAAGCACACTGATGTTTCTCATAAGTCTTGAAAAATAATAATTTGTCGTTGCTCTAAGCAAACCTACTGAATTGCTCGCAAAGTTTTAAGTAGCAAACTTGATTAAATAAATAAACAAATGCATGAGAAGCTTGAAATCCCTTGCCTTTTAAAGAAGAGCATGCAACATTTTGCTTGTAAGTACTTACATACATATTGCAGCTGCATCACACGAGCTCCACTCAAGATCAGGACACTGATGTGCCAGGACCATCCCACACATCTGGGTGGGATACAAATGACCATGCGAGCAGAGAGATCAAGTCATTTGCCCAAGGTCACACAAAGGGGCTTTTGAACAGCCAAATCTGAAACCTTAAGAGGTTCAATCCACTACTACAAGGCCAGATAGCAAACAAACATCCTGGTCCTTTAGTGATGAAGTCCATGATATGATGATAGGAGCTAGGATGATGCATATATCACGGGACTGGCAATGATTACCAATAAAACAAGATAATTGTCCAAAAGCTTCTCTAGATTAATATCACAGATCACAGTCCTGTGTTTAGCTCCATGGGGGAACTAACACTCCCTGATGAGTAGCACAGCAAAACCTGTGGTTACTGTGTGGTATCTCTTGGCAAATGTTGACAGTTTAATGATGAGGACTCTGGAGATATGTCTGACACAGAGCCAACAAGACAAGTCTTTTCCAGCAGCATTTCTTTAAAAGTAACAAAAATACTGTCCTTGCTTCCAAAGAGGGAATTACTGTGCAAAGTGCTCTGAAGTACTGTGCAAATGTTGATTAACATTCAAATTCTCCCACACACATCTCCCTTCCCCCACGCACTCACATTGAGAAAGGAGGACGGATTAGATTCCCGGTGAGGGAAGGAAATGGAAGTTGCAGAAAGATGTGGGAACCGATGCATAAAGCCACTTCGTGACATTTCCCTTTGTGGAAAAGTACCAGTAAACAATAGAAATGATGGTGTGCTGCTCTGGAGCACTGGCCATTTCAAGTAGTGCTTGCATTTTCACTACCAAGGCTGCCAACATTTCCTCTTTCAGCGTTTGCTGCACCCAGACTTCCTTAACCAGAGCCACCTAAAGGTTTCTTTGCATTTGCCACCTCCCCAGAACTCCCTTCTAGAGCTCACCTTGCCTGGAACCAGGCCAAGCCAGCTCCTTGACATGCCTGACACCACTGGCCTTTGCTGCAAACCCAGACTATCCTGCCAAAAGCAGCTCTTTTTCCAGCATACTGAAACCACGTCCCTGAACAGGCTAGGGCATATGGCCAAAAAAGGCATCTATAGGGTACATCAAAGGACTGTCCACAGTGGGTTCATGTGCACTCTCTTTGCACCGGTAAATGAGATGCTTGCTAACAAGTTAGTAAGGTCTTCATAAGTAATTCATAGGATTCCAGCCAAACATAGTGGGCCCTTTCCGATGAGAAACAGCCCTGGAAGATGTGACAGTCAGCAAGGCAAAGTAGGGGTTAAAGAGTTGGAGCGGGAATAGACGTGTGTCTTAGTTTGACAGTCACATGCTAACTGGGGATGGCTGAACAGATGCTCTCTGAATACTAATGTCACTCATGGTGTTCTACTTTGGGCAGGCTTTCTCCAGGAGCGAAAACCGTGTGAGAAACGACTGAACTCTGAAGGAAGCTCATGGCTACTCCCCTGGGCAACTGGGAATCAGCCCAGCTGAGAGTCATCCCAGCGCACGTGGCCAAGCTAAAGGCCTTTGCTGAGAGCTGGTGTCAATGCTGTATGGCATCAACCACCACTTTGTACTACTCCTTGACAAGTGGGGAATTTCTATAAATAATGTCCAAGACTTTCTCTATAGTCTTGGGGGGATTAGGAAAATATATAGGACTTGGTATGTTTACTATTAAAGGATGTTTATCAATCCTTGGCTAGCATAATTTCACCGATTGAGGCACCAATGCTATATTCAGACCAACTCCGACTCACCAGTGCGCTTCTGAAGCACCTTTTGAAGCAGAAGGGTCTGTGTTATCAAAACCAGTGTGTAGTCAAAACCTCCAGCCACAGAATTCTTAGATGAAGGAAGTATGTTGCACTAATTGGACCTACGACACCGTAGAGCAATCTTTAACAAGACTTCCTTAAATTGTACTTGGAGAAAATTCGTATTTATACAAACTTTGGGTGGAAGACCCTGGAAATTTAAAATCACATTGGAGCTGTCCATTTTAAATCAAATACCTGCATTTTAATTTAGTTCTTACCCATGTAAACTTTCCCTGAAGACAGTAGGCAATTTGTCTGGCTGATTACTGAGATATGGGATCCTGGATGTACAGGCAGCAGCTTGCTCGTGTAGGATGCTCGCGATGGAGTAACACTGGTTTACGCCACAGAGAATCTGTCCCAGAGATTTTACTTTTTCTGAAAAACACTTCCCGCTGTGGCAGACATAACGCCATATCAAAGGCATTTGCTGCAATACATAATAAAGATATAGCTTTCATAATTTTCAATTACACTTCCTCTGCAATGATGTTAGTGAATCTCACCCAAAAGTAAGTTATTCAGTGCAGATGATATAGAAATCTTTTGATGTGTGTCAGTTTTCCATTTAAAGTTTTACCAAGATCTTCTTGGATAAGGGGCACTTTTTTCAAATGACATATTTTATATTTTGTTTCTGTCCCTCATTCAGCATGCTGTTTCTACTTTTTAATATATTTCTCTAACAAAACATTGAGTGGCCATTCAAATAGGTCTATTCAGAGGAAGTGCTCATTCATTCAACCAGAAATACTGATATATATGTTTTATTTAGTTTTTAAGAATACTTTTTTTTTTTTTTAATTTTCAGAACATTGAAAGCTGGAGCCAAATATGACATGGAAATCTTCTTTCAAGGCAGACTTGGAGGGAGAGGTACCATGGGCTGCACTGAGAATCCTTTTCTTTCATGTAAATAAATAGTTCATTTACAAGAGCTTTTTAAATGGAAAAACATATCCAATACACCAATACATTTAAACTCAATCATATGGTAAAATATAGCAAACTGAAAAGATGAATTCCAGAATGTTTTTATCTTTCTTTTCATAAAGTTACAGATACATTGGGATCTAATTCAAAAGAAATTAAATTAAATATCCCTCTAACTTCATAGCTGCGTTCGGTTTGCTCTATTTCGGATGTATAGAATAATTAATTGTTTTATTTTTCCATCTATTCCCTGTTTTCTGTGAAGTTACTAAGAATCCTTCCTGCATGACATGATCATTAAATGATGTCTTCAATCTATTTTTATACTGTACCAGCTTCTGCTTTTGTGCCTAGCTGTTTCATACATTCCTTAATACTTCCTCCAAACTGGCCAAGATTCACCAGTTGGCAGTGCTGCAAGGCAATTATTCTTGCTTGGAATAAGATTAGGTAACATGCATCTCTAACCATAACTACTTTTGTAAGCATGGAAGCAAAACAGGAATCTGGAGGAAGAAAATGAGCTTTGTGGATTGCAATGGAGAGATGCACCCAAACATGGAGAATAACCATCATTATCAATTGGAGGTTGAACAAAGAATAATGAAGATAGACCAAGAAGAGCCTTGAATATGAAAATCAGAAGCTTATTTGAGATAACAAAGAAAGGGAGGACAGACAAGAGGGCAGAGAAAATGATTTCTGTTGCACCATCCTGATAGCATACAGGAACAGAAAGTTCACGTTGGTCAAACACAGGCAAAGAATGTAGAAGCAATGAAGATAAAAGATTACAAAAGTCTGACAGAGATTTAGCATTTACTGACATACAGGAAAAGGCGTATATTAGATATGATATGAGGAAAGACAATTGTTCTTCCTTGTTTTTCTTCTGCAGTCTTAGAAAAATACTGTGTATATTCATATTCCCTAATTCTTTAAAAGTGCACGATCTATCTAGAACTCATGGCACATGTATATGCATATATACACACATGTGTGTGTATGACATACATGTATATACACACACACACATATACATATATATATATATATATATATGTACATATATATATATATGTACACCCATGGAAAATCCCAGGTTCCAGCATCTACCACTGGACATCTGAAAAATGTAGCGAAGTGTACTTGCTTGTGCTGGCATTTACCCAGTACTTGTTTTTGGCCAGTAGCTTGTTGTAAATAACCTAAAATCACAGGTCAAATGAAACCTCTGTTCTGTGCATCTTATATCCTAAAACCATTTTCTTGACACTCTAGAAAACCCCCTTGCAGATTTTTCCTCTTAGCCTGAGTTAGACTTCCTACTATTGCACAGACGCACATAAATTCTCGTCCTTTGCTAGCAATAATCTAACAGCAGAAATATGTGACACTATCTGAACAAATGCCATCAGAATATTTCCAGTGTGAAAATACACAGCTGCATCACATTGCTGGACTCCCATAAGCCTGACTGAAGTTTTACATCTGAAATTGAAGCTCAGCCTTTAGGATAAGAAGCCACAAAATTTACAGAGTTATAAAACTAGTGTATGGACCAGAACTACTGTGTAACAAACCAGTATTAAACAAAATTGTCTGATATGGCACCGCCCCTCAGAGATATTTCATAGAAAAGTAATAGAATAATCAAAGTTATGGAAAAACCCTTATGTGAAGAGTTGGAAATGTCAGGGATGGTTTATCTCAAACAAAAGAGCATATGAAAGAAGCAGATAATAGAATTGACTGGATCTTCTGGTCTCCTTGACTCAAGACTCGGGGGAACATTACAAGATGGGAAATCAAGAACTCATTCTTGTTTATGTTTTCCTTATTTGTTTAAATGCAGCAGAAAGCCCTTGAAGCCTACAACCTTCTAATGTCCCAAAAGCCGCTGGTCGTTTATATAAATGTCAATATCCAGAGATGTTTTAACTCTGCTCAGCAGCCATCTGTTAAACACAGTACAGGATGATCTTAGGCAGTCTTTGATCTTGAGATAGGAGACTAGTGTGGGAAGAAAAAAGCTTGTATATAAAGCTCATTGTTGTGTTTTACTTTATAAATGTTGCTGTTCCCAATCTTTTGGGGCTTGTACATCACCATCAGCCCGTAGACTTTGCTATCAATTTTTACCATAGCAATGGAGAACTCATTATATTGCCAAAATTCTTGTCTCCAGAGATCCACTGCAGACCATTTACCCTTGCTGTATGTGCAGAACCATAATAACTGGCAATGTGCTCCCTGTAGAGACTGCAAGTACATACAGTACTTGAAGGAATGACACCACAGCTCAAAAAACAACGGGACACCCCTTTTCACAAGCCAGCCTTTCTCTGTGTAAGCCAACGATCTATCAGAAACGTTATTCCTTACTAGCAGAACCACTCAAATCTGAAAGAAAATTTGTGATTCTCGTTCTTGATTTCCTTTCAACCTGTTTCTCTAAAACAATCTTCCCCTCAGGCAACGTGAGTCTCCAGCCTTTGTTTGGCTGAAGATGTAAATATTTGGGCACTCACAGATTTGATATATATATACATATTTGTTGGAACATTTACCACCTGCTATTCAAAGTTAAATCCATAGATTACAGAAAACAAGTTCCTTATCACTTTTTATCCAATGCAAAATTAAAGACAGCTGAGAGCCTACAAGCTTTTTCTTGCTTGTGAGTTAGTTCTAGCCTAATTACGCCTTTAAGGCTAAAATGGCAGCAGAACACCAGACCTCTGCAAAGGCCCATTATCCCAGCCAGAGCTCTGGAAACTTCTGTGCTCTTGAGGAGAAGCAGCAGACCAACAAAAACTCCTCACCTGTTTTCTCTCATCTGTTGGTGATGAAGGCCCATGTGGTTCTTGGAGGCAGGGAGGCCAGGTCTACCCAGGAAGCACTGTATGGTACCTTGTGAGCCCACTGCAAATCAGACTGTAGTGATGCATGTCACAAGGGTCTTCTCTCTTCCAGAGTTTTTTTTTTCTTTCTTTTTTTGCAGGTTTGTAAGATCCTTATACAGCCAACACTTAATATGAACAAACTCAAGTCTACCAAACCTACCTGGCATTCTCATCATTAGGAAAGGAAACACTGCCTGGAACAAGGACCAACTTGTCTATGACTATTTCTCCTCTCTTGAGGCATCTTATATTATATAGAAACTAGTTCAGATTAATCTAATACGAAGCTGGGCTTGATTCTTAGTACTACATACAGGTTCCTTTTGGTTATTTCACTTCTGTGAGTTTCAAAAATATACATGATTAAAATGTTCTCATTTAAAGACACTGGATTTCCTTCAGACATTTCGGAGTTTTCCAAGCCTCTAGTAAGCACTTTCAGCAAAGGAGTACCAGCATGATCTCCAAACCAGCACCCACTGCTCAAGTTTGGTCTACAAGCAGCAAACCAAACTGTTTAATGACAGCTCTCTACACACATATATATGTTCATTTCTGAAATATACCTAAGTATGTATATAGTATCTATATAATGCACACATAATGGAATATACAGCTTCCTCCAACCAAGAAGGTTTGGAAATCTGAGATGCAGAAGTACTGATAGCTGGTCATTAAACTGACTGTTTTGATCTGACTGTTATAGGAAATGAAAGGTATGCCTCTACTCCCTAATGAAAAGGATAGACAGATATTGAAGAACAGTAAGTTGGACTTTAATTACTGTTTTTGATGTTTGATCTATAACTCCCTAAAAGTTCTGTACAGGAGTAATATGGAAGCATCATAAAATTCCACTGGGATATAGATGAGGTCCAGTTTGCAAAAATATCCTCTTCATAAAGAAGCTTAGTGGCCTTCTTTGTTTGGCAAGCCATCATGAATTTATGATGCATTGCATTTGGAAGGCATCACAGTGCACAGCTGAGGCAAGTTACTGAAATGCAGGGAGAGTAAAAGCAAAATGTTCTGAGAGCGAGGGTGCATATGGGGATGTATTTGAAAAAAAAAATTATATATATATAAATATACACACACATTTGCTAGAGAAAATGTATATGTATTTATAAAAAATTCTAAACTTCTCACCAGTCAAAAGTTAGAAATGATGCAAAACGCATCTGCTTTGATGAGCCTGTTATAAATCTTACAGCCTGAAGCTTTTAACTGACCCTTTCCAGTTCATGAATATTTTAAGTGAACCCAGTTTAATTTAAAACAATCCTCGATCAATATATGCATTTATTTTGGCACTGTCCAAATTTCGGTTCTTTGCATTGTCAAAAGTTATATTGGGTGTCCCCAATTTGCCTTCAAATCCAGGGTCCATTTAAAGCTGGAGCCCAAATTAGAGAAAAAGTCTACATGAAACAAAACTTTAAAAAGGTCCATGGAACTTGGCCAAGCAAGACAATTTGACTAACTATATCTAGAGCAATCCCATGACACAAAATATTTGCTATTGCCCCAGTCTGACGCTCATACACACTCACATGCCTGGGGAATGGAACATTTCCACTTTGTAAGGGTATTCAGGGTGGGATATCAGCAACGAGGGGTTTTGGCATCCTTGGGAAGTCCAAACCACCTACAGTAAACACCTCTACCTTTTCACCCAATCACCAATCGTGAGAAGAGTTGACCTACAGGCATGTCCCTTCCTCAGGGAAAAGGAGTTTAACCTACCTCAGACCGATACTGTCCTGAATATCCTCTGGCATAAGTCCTCTGTATAACACCTTCCTTTCTCCATGCATGCAGAGAGAGTCAGAGACCGAGTACATCAAGCCTGACAAATTATTCTTTAGAGAATTTTAAGCATTTGACGCACTCATAAAATTTTGCAAGATTTCCATAGGTCTTGCAAACAAATAAAAAAAAAAAAAAGAAAAGAAAGCTACTTACTGAAATAACTCCAAACATATTATCCAGTTTAAAACTTAATGGAACAACTGTCCACTGTCCCACAAATCAGCGTTCTTAACATCTCATTCTCATGACAATGATATGTATTTATTAATAACCTCCCTTTAGAACTGATGTGAGCTTTGCTATGAGTCATAATTTTTAAGTACTTATGTTTTTTTCCTTCCTAATACTGTTCATTGTTTTTCAAAAGTTTTCTTGAAAGACGCTAAGATATACTCTATTATACTAAATATGCTTTTCATTTTAAAAGCTCTCTTTCAATAGATCTCCATCTACTGCAAAATTCATTTGGTGCCACTAACATAACGCAGATCCTATTAATCCAGACAATATGATTCTAAATGCTGTTAATGTTCAAAGTGGTGAAGACTGGAGTCATCCTGGTGCTCCCTGGCAGCAGCTCCCTGGGGTACTGGGAAAGACTTGAGAGCACAACACATCTCAGTGTCTCCCCGTGTGCACCAACATGGATTTACAAATATCCACTGCAAGGGCTGTCAAGGATCCCACTTCTGGGCATAATTTTGTGCCCAAAGAACATCCTGTACGTTATGAAGGTCAACTTATATCAGATTCCAGGTGCTATGATAAAGAGGAAAGCCTTAGTCATTTTAATGAATAACAGAAAATAAGATAAAACAGCATGACAACACCAACATTTTTGGTGTTGCAATGCATAAAAAGGCAAAAGCACCAACAAGTTTTACCCTGGAGATATATTTGGAGGGTTTATTCAAAGTATGGATTGCCTGCATAGCCATCCTCTAAGGAAATATACAGATAAACATCCAGCCTGTGACTTCATTAAGATGCTCTCTGACTCTATGGGAAGTCCATAACAATCTCTATAGAAAGAATGCAATCAATATGTTATCGAGAAGATAAGTCAGTGTCAACTCTAACGTTTAAATATTCATCTACTTGTACCAACATCTTGTCTGTTACTGAAACAACAGAAATATTCAAAGATTAACTCTACATAAAAGACTCAGTAATTTTTTCTCCAATTCCTTGTTTTTCTCTCTTCAGCGCTACGAACAGTTGTTAAGTAGAACAGGTTGGCATTTTTTCATCAAAATGTTACTTATTTGAAAAATGGGTCTTGGAACAAACCAAGACTTTTGCAGAAAATTTTCATTTTGGGGAAATTTTTCAGCTTGTTGTCAAGAAAAGTGAAAACTGAAAAGAACTCATTTTCCAGGATACACAATAGTTCTGAATATATAATCAAAAGAGCTAAAAGAACCAGACGGTATTTGTTTTAATCCAAAGAATTTGAAAGGAGAGAATATAAAAGGACTCATATTAACTGCAAGCACATTTATGAGGAGCTTCGGAAGAGAGAAGATTTCCCTCTTGATTCAGGACCGCAAGACTAACTCCAGAAAGTACCAGAAGAGAGAAGGAGAAAGGAAAACTTCCTGGCATTTGTGACCCACCAAAGCCATTTGTATGAGTCAGAAGAAACTTCCCAAAATTTCTGCAATGAAGAGATTTGGTTAAAATTAGAAACAAAGAAAACTTGATGTAAAAGACTAAGAAGCTTGTGAAATTCATGAACAGAAAGATGTTGAAGTTCTCTGAAGCTTGTATTCAGCATCACGGTCCTCGGAGGCTCCAAGTGTAAAGAAAATTTTTGCTACAAGAGACAAAAGTAAAATTGCTGAAACCATTGTAAAAGGGAGAAAATTGGTCTCCCATGCCAGCTCATTCGTCTTGGAAATCCTGCTGAAGAGTACTGATGTAGTTTCTTGCAAGATCATGAACAAATTTATGGGATATTTGGGGAAAAAATATATTTCGGTAGCGAACAAGTCCAGAAAAAGTCAATTTATTGCAACACAGGCATTATGTAGCATATCAAAAGTAATTCAACATTTCAAAAAAACTTATTTTCAGGTAAGCATTGAAGTAGAGCTGGCAACCCTTTCTGAGGTGGGATCCGAACATCAGAACTGGATGAGTGCTATGACAGTAAGAGATGCCACACAGACAAACCATGCTGTCATCAGGAGAGGTTTGTAACGAAATAGCGTTGTATTTGCCATTTTGCTATTTACCAAAAGCCTTGTTTTAATCAGGACTGTAATTAAAGTCCTTAATCATTCTGAACAGTTTCAAATGAATGGTTTCTCTCGTGCATTAACATATTATTTTTTCAACAACTGTATATGTGCATGATAGTGTCCACAGTCTGTCCGGACAGGGGAAGCAGCCTTTTGAAATACAAATCTACTTGCTGGTGTTTTAACACAAATCCGAAAGCTCTACTTCACATGTTTAAGAAGCTGTTACGAACTGTCAAGCAAAAAAATATGTGTCTTGTGAATTAATGAGGCTTCCTAAAGACACAGACTGTGTCTGCACAGAGCACACTCTGCTTGTGAATGGGGAGCAAATAGGGCATTGCAGAAAGCATTTGCAACTGTAGCATGGGACTTTGTCCTGAAGGGTATCTCCAGAAGAGGGTATGTTGTCCCCATGCTTAAACCAGCATGGACTGAATCAGTCCTCACCAAGCCTGGGTAGAGGGAGGAGCAGGAACAGAAATGGGATGGAGGGGCTATACCCTTCCCTTTTCCTGGATACTTTTTCAGACTATCCCTCGATTTAATGATGGAGCATATTTTTAGGTAAAGAAAGGGACTAAAGTAGACATGGCTCCTACTCACCCATGAACCAGAGTCTTCCAGTGTTCATTACCACCATGTCACCCAAATCAATTTTTGGCACCACAAACTTCATGGGCTGCAACTGAGCATGCAAGAGGAAGTCCCATGTCACCAGGGTGGCAGGTAAATGAAGGCTAAACTTGGGGGTTGGTATTGAGAGAGATTTCTATCTAGCCCATGTGCACCATCACCAAGTTCAGTGGATCTCTCTCTGCTCCATAGTAAATAGACAACGTGGGTAATGATTTACTGGTAAATGCTTACCATGGTTTGAGAGTTTTGAAGAATTTTGACCTATTCTCAGACTCTGCATTGTGATTCTCTAAAGAACAGCTGCTTTAAAGAGTTAACAGTGTGGGAATTAATACATAATCAGACTTATACTCACAGTGTAAAACCCATATGGTATTAGGCAAGGCTGAGAATGGTATCTCATTTTCCTTGCATTTTCCCTCCCTACAACTGTTTAACTTTCTCTCTTGAAGATCAAAAACTTCTTGTTCTCAGGTGCTAACTCTCCCTTCTGTCTCTCCATTTGCTGATTGGGAAAGCAGCAAGACCTTTCCAGATCTTCTTTCTTGCTAAAGGAATAGGAAAGGGGTGAAGAGGAAGGTGAACCTAGCCTAAGGTGAACAGGAATTAGTCACAAACCCTTTTTCTCTAGGGAAGCTGTTGATTTCTTTAAGAATAGGTTTAGAAAGAGAGTTTGGTGAACTTTCAGCAAAACATTGGCATGTTTCCTATGAAGAACCGACGGACTCATAGCACTAGAAGGGCAGTGTGCTGGAAAGGGAGAGTGAAGAGATTTGCACAGGGAAGCCTTGGAAGATGGACAGATTTCCAGAGCTGAGAAGTTCAGGACCTGGGCCTCACAGAAAGTAGAAATCCATGAGGATGTGTCCCTCATGGGACCTGGAAAGATCCGGTTTCCTTCATGTGTAGCAGACAGCTCCAACAGACATATCTCACGATGAGGTTTCCTCACCCGCTCTGCGCTCAAATTGTGAACGATACCTGATGCATTTGCTTCACGTATATGTTGAAACAGCTAAGGAAAACTCCCCTGTATGAAATGCTTTACTGACCTGCTGCTCTTGGCGTTGCACACGCACACATGCTTGAGGCATTTGTCACTCAGATGTCCTCCAAAAAGCAGAACGCGCACGTGCACTTCAGGGTCAGGGTGCAGACTGCCATCAAACGGGTATGGTGGTCACCAGACATCACCTGCAGCACCTGCACCTTCAGAGCTCAACACGTTTCATTCAGAGTGACCAAAAATGGGTGGATGAGCTAAAGGTATAAAGTCCCTCTTTGTCCCCAGAGCCCATGGTAACATTCAGTCCTATTTCCATGTCAAGCTTAAAGCTGCATTTTAACATATACATCGAGGAGACTGTATTAAAAAAAAAGATCTAATATTATGCTTTTGAATAGAGAATTTACCTAAGTAAATAATTATTTTTAAACCCAAGATTTAGGCAGCTTTAGTATTCCACATTATGCTAATGTTTGACAATTACTAAGTGTGGGTATCAGCCAGTATTTTTTTTTAAGTTTAATTTAAAGCAATTTGACATGGAAAGGTTATTACTTTAGTTGCCAATAAAAGCTGTACTTTTAACATAAGTGTACACCAAGCCCTAGGGTATGTGACTATTATCTTTTCTGCAATTATGTGGTGTTCTACATAAATGTTAAAAAAAAAAAAACTTAGAAATATCAAAAGTACTAACTTAGATACAATATAAAAGTTGAAGAGATAAAATGGGAAACTCAGCTCCTGCAGACACAACACAGGTTGAGGTTTCCTCCTAGAGGTAGTCCTGGGAATGGCGCCTTCGGGCTTTGCCCAAAAACAGCAATTCCGGCACTACCTTCCCCGCACAAACACCGTGGAGGCTGAATATTGATTTCTCTTCTAAATATTCCAGCTAAATACAGATGTTTCCATTTTTCAACTTCACCGTCATTTCCCAGAAAGGCATCTTCTTTCAAAAGGTTCTTTTTTTTTTTTTTTTTTGACTGTGAAAATAATTTGCAGGGAATAATTTACAGGGAAGAATCCTTCTTCAGCTTCAGGTTTTACCTGAAGGATCTGAAGGAAAATAGCAACAACTCGCCGCCCACTCGATGGCTGCACGATTGAAGAGACCCCTCAAGTGAGAGACCCCACAAGTGCCAGTGAGTGAGATACAAAACCCAGGGGAGCACCCAAATCGCTGCCCCAAATGAAATTGGTGCCTCTAAGACCAAAGTCCCCAGACCAATCTCCAATACCCTCTAGCCCCAAACTCCTGCCCTTGGTGGCATGAGCTAGCACCTCTCCTCCACCCTCAACGGCAGAGCCCAAGGGGTCATAGCTTGGAGCTAGACGAGTTCTATTCCAAACACTCACAGCTGCTTGGTTAAGAGACAGGCTAGATTGTTTTTCCCTTGTTTTTAAGACAGTCTGCTTTTCTTTTCTGTCTGGGTTTTGTTTATAAAGTTAATTTGGAGCTTGTGAAAGTCACAGTATGACCCTTGCCGACGGAAAAATCTTCTTCCCCAAAGCGGCGAGGCAGTGAAAGCTCAGGCCCCGCAAAGCCCTGCCAGCGCATCGCGGCGTTAACGTGCAAGTGTCCCGGGCCAGAAGTGAGTCCAGCCCCAGCAGCCTGCCCAGCCCTTCATCTTTCTACCGAGAAAGTGAGAACACTGGTTGTAGCTCCAGTGCCAATTGCAGCTCGTGTTTCAAATTAGCTCCAGTTTGTTATTTTACACTTTAGGTAGGAGCTGCAATGAACTGTTCACCAGTGACTGCATACAAGCCCCTCTAGGATGCCTTGGAAGAGCTCCTGATGAGTTCACCAATGTTTGCACATTAACCTCAGGAGGCAATGGCAGCCAGGGGGATATGAGAGCTGCGCCGAGCCCTCCAGAGCATGACACAAAATGATGCAAGTGTGGGAGCTAAGAGAGAAGAGGTTGTGCGAGCCCAGAAAAATAATAAAACATTTAAATCCGTAATTGTTTTTCTTGAAGATTTATCCAAAACTGAGCTTTCCGTAAGCTTGTGAGCTTGCAGAGCATTGTCAATAAATTAGATCATGCACACAAGGCTGTGATTTTAAGCCAAAAAGCTCTAGCCATGAGTCGCTTAACAGCAACACTCCCCAGAAAAACGGCTCGAGATGAAGCATGAGATAGGTATTAATTATCAATGGTCTAATAGAAAATTTAATGAAGACAAGTATCTTCTTGCACTTTATCCATGATAACGATGATAGCACGTCAGTGAGATGCATACCTTACAATGTGGCGGTGAATGTCAAGTCTGAAGCCATTATAGCAATTCACCACAATAATGGCCAGCCAATGCATGGGCTTGTAGCACTTAATCAAAGTAACGGCATTCATCCACAATTATTTATGTTATGGTAACAAAGAGCTGCCAAATGCAAAACAAATGACATGAGGATTTGCAAGTGGATTCCTTCCCGTAAATTCTCCTTAGGTTATGCTTAAGGGCCCTCAGGATGGAAGACTGTATAAATTCAGAGTTATCAACGGTGTTGTTATTGTGCCACATTTTACTGCCTATAAGCAATGAACTCGGTGGCTGAAATGAGTTCTGTAGTTAGGTTAGTATAACCTTATTGAGATCACTGGGATTGGTCCTGATGTGCACCTGAGAATGTTCTTCAAAATTTTACAGGAAAAAATAAAATTAAAAAAAGATCTTTGCTTGCTTCTGCCTATGGATCTGCCTGGAAACAAAGGCCCAGTTCTACCAACACTTATATATGCATTTTACTTAAAGTATATGAAAAGTCTCTATTCACTTCGATGGGCTTTGAATTAGAGCCATTATAATTACTAAATACGATTTTCTGTTAAATGCAGTACTTTTCTTTCAGGGGCATTAATGTGGGTGTTTGTATAAAAACACTGTCAAAACCTAAGAACAGCAGTAAATATAAAACGGCAACATTCAGGTTCAAATGCAATGAACTAATTTATTTTTTTTAACACTACATTCAACTGCTTTTCACCACTCACAGATGTCACTGAAACAACTTGAATTAAAAAAATAGCCTAAGAACAATACACCACACAGACCAGCTAATATTCACTGCTTTAAAAGTGCCCCCCGTTAAACTAAATAATAGTCAAATCTTACTGCAGTAAATGTGCCTTTATATCATTAAATATTAATTTAATAGAAATCTGAACACCTAGTGAAAAACATCAAAATGTTTTAAATGAAGGATGGCCCTCTTTTTTTCTTTTTCCCTTATATGAGTCTCCAAAGCAACATCTGAAAGAAGAAAATAACCACTTCATATTAGCCTGTCGTTTATCCACATGGGCCCAAATTGGTATATATAAACTCATAGAAACTCTATTAAATACTTTTCCAAAGTGAATTATGCAATGATACCTTTTTATATATAGCAGATAGCAATCACCATGCTGGGAAATGCTGGGCACCTGGTGGGAAGTTAAAGCAATTCAGCTTAGCTATTGAGACCTTTTCCTACCTACTCCCAAAAGCCTAGAAGGTTTTGGAGATCCTCTGGAGGAGAAAAGCGTGGTGATGACTCTCACCACAGGCTCTGCCCACCCTCGATGACAAGGTTGTGGCCCGTCATGTAATCCGAGGCTTCAGCAGCCAGGTAGACCACGGCAGCCTGCAGGTCTGTGGCCCGGGCCAGCCGTCCAGCGGGGATGTCCTCGAGCCAGCGCTGCAGCAACGGCCCCAGGTCCTTGGAGCGGATGAGCGGCGTGTCTACGATCCCCCTAGGAAGAGGGCACATGTTTTATCTTATGTTAGTTTATGTGCTTAGAGGAGTGATAATTAGGAAAGAAATCCCACAAATAACCTGAAGGGAGAGCCCCAAGCTGGAGCTCTTCTGTATCTGCTAAAAGTCACAAATTTGAGCAGTGATCCCCTTTTGCATGGCCTTACACCACTGCTAGACAGACAAGTTTTCTCTTAAAGTCAATACCCAAATATTGGGTACCCCTTGGCATATAGAGGTGCCCCTCTATCTTTAGTAGAGGGGCACCTCTACTTCAACCCTCAACCTATTTTTAGGTTGATAATGCACTATCCAATTTCCCTTTCCCAGAGGAAATGAGCACATCACAGGAACAAGCGCGACAAGAACCATTTTGGTGGCTGTGCTTGGGAACCTCTTCCTTCTCCCAGTCTCTTTTTCAATGCTTCACAGAACAACATTACACAGCATGTTTGAGTATGACTGCGCACTGAAAACTGCCAAACTTCCCATGTGTCAATAAAGCAGCAAAAACAAAAGCCAGCACCTTTAACAGCCCCAGGTTACCCCTGCAAAAAGTGCAAACAAACACCTCGACAAGTCACAACGCATTTACCTGTCTTACTGGGTTTGCCTAAGTGAGTGACTGCACCATTTATTAAGAATCTGCTAAGTTCACTTTCTTTAGGTGCACTAAAAATGAGTGATGCTATCGAAAGCACAGCACAGGACTAACATTTGGCTGGCTTTTATGACTTTAACCACGACTGATCTGTCATACTCCTCCCTAACAACATATTTGTATTTTGTGAAATGTATAATTTTTTGCAGCCCCTGAACAAATATATTTACATAACTGTGTCTAACGAGAAATTACATTTAACTTCTCAGAAATGACAATAACTAAAACCTGAACTGCCAATTCCACTTCATTAGTGTGGTAGAAATGCATTCCAAATGTTAATAAAAATTCCAACATGCTGATAAATTAGCGCTTCTAAGGAGCATGTGACACCTTGGTTAACATATTCAACCTCAATTATATTTCTCTTCAGCACCCTGTTATCTGGAACCTTTGCTGGCAATCAGAGGTGCTGTTTTTCAGCGGCCAATTTTCTAGATAATGTAGCTTATCAACACTGTGGGTAAACTTGCCAATGAAATCAGGCTGCACTGAACCACACACACGCTAATTGCATCTCTTTTTTATGCATATTTACAGACTGTCACTTCAAAGAAATCAGTGGCCCATTGAGGCAGCCAGTTAGCTGGAAGAATTGCCTCTTGCAAATGAAAATTAGCAAACAAGCTAGTGATAAATATGAAATGAACAAAGTATAAAAATACCCGTTTTGTTCTGAAACTTCATCGGCATCCCAATTTATACTTCCAAGGATTTTTTTTTTTTTTTTTTGAGGCATGCTGGATTCTGGGTATGAGATTTACCTTTTGTTTTAAATGAAGTCTGAAATCTTGTATTGACTGTGGGACAAAACGGAGCTAATTCAGACTTTCCCCCAAACATTTCTGTTTCCACTAATCGGGCAGGATTTAAATATCAGCTTTATTTTTTATTGTAATTATCAGTAAAAAACAAAGCAGTGCAGGAACACTGAGTGGCACAGCTTGCTCGCTCTCTGGCAATGCAGTGAAATCAAATGCTTTCTAGAAGAGGTCTGCAGACAGTTCACTTCTTTCCCCTAAGCACAGCCTCCTGCTCTTTTCCTCACTCGACCAAACTCCTTGAGAACTGTTTTCCCTCCCACACTTTTTTTTCCCCCGCCAGAGACACACATGCTTTGAGCAGCAGAAGTGAAATACATTGGACTACTTTTTCTCAAATGTCCTTCTCCATGCCTACAAAATCACTGGCAGAATCATTCTGGCTTTATGCTGTCCGAGATCAGAATAAGACCCATCCTGTGATCTTTTTACATATATGCTTTAATCCGAAGGGGAGCGTGGATTAGGAAATATGACGTGTTCTTCCAGAACAACAAGTAGAAATAATATAGGTTTTGCTAAAAAGAGGATTGTTTTTCATCTATTTGGAAACCTGAACCTTGTTCTAAACGTCGTCTATAAATCACAGGACAATACTGGTGGTGGACCTTTCCTTAATTTTCCTTCAGGTGATAAAAATATTGATGACTAACAATAAATTTCCTCACTTTTTTTTTTTTTTGCTCTATAAAGGAGGAAAAAAATATAGCGCAAAACTTAAAAGTTGCAAACACACATACTGATGGCACTATAAATATTAGGCATGTCATTGATACTACACATCTTCTGGGAAAGCTTCGGTGCCAAGTTGGGCAATTTAATGTTGTCGAACCCTTTTAGGCAGATTTTAGTTGGCTTCTAACCAGTTCCAGCAAAGACAACTGCCAATGCATTAATTCCCTACCTCATCTCGTATGCAGTGCTGAGCCTATCAGTACTTTCTGTTGCATGTCAATGTAATATCAAACTGCTGGTTCCTTAACATTAGATCTGAGCATCAATATTTCATTATTGATATACAGGACAATTTGCGCCATTAGGAAAAAAAAAAACAATTGCCTAAAACATTTCCACTTTGAGACACACATTAGGAAAAATATCACTTACCAGATACTTAACTGGAATTGTTACGTGCGCTCAATCCCCAAATGAGAGCAAAAAAAGATTCCATCTGTGCGTAACTTGATTTCTTTCAGATGAGTTATTAATTTGAATGAGTTAAGTACACTCCACTTAATCAGGAAGTGTTTAATCAAGAGATCCACTTAATTGGGACATCTCCCAAGGAATTAGATTTAAGTCCGAAGACGCTCGCCAGCAACGACTGCTGCTTAATGGGGATAGAAGCGCTGCTTAATTGGGACACCTTCAGGTGCACCCAGGTCCCTCAGGGAAGACTCCACTACCCTTTTTACTTTGCATGGTATCAGCAGCACAACCATCTACGAGGGTGATGGGCAAGGTGGGCACCTACAGTGGAATGCAACCCAGCCAAGATTTGATAGAAATCTGATTAAAGTGTCACATCAATAATAAGCAGGAGAGCATTTGGCCCTCAGAAAACACTAAACCAAAAAAAAAAATGGAGCTGTAGCGGGGAAATGGCCGTAGCACATGGCTTACCCTATTGGCAAGAGGAGCCCACAGGTTCGATTTCAGGAACGTAGTAAATCGTGCTAAGGGCTCTGCCGTAACATTTACGCGTTCATAACTTTTATGCATCGCTCTGCATAAGTTTTATGCACTCATTAAAAAATTAAGTTGATAAAAAGTGACCGGATAGGAAGAGGGAAAAAAAAGGCCAAAGGTTTGCATGGTGAAATAATGTGCGAGGCCAGGCTGGAGTATCTGCAGCCGGAGGGAGGAGTACATGGAGAGGGCCATAAAGCATTGAAGCAGCAGCGGGCTTTATGTATTTTATTTATCCAGGATCACTCTTAGGTACCACTATGCCCTATATCTACATCTGGGCACTCCATAAAATCCCCCAAAATCCCCTGCAGATGCCCCATGCTAGGACGAGACACGTTCTTGTCCTGTTCTGGAGACATGATGCAAGACTTCAAGGTCTTGGCGGAGTCCTGAAGATGGCCCAGACCTGCACTTCTTATTTTTTTAATTCAGGGCGGGATTGAAATGCATGTTCACATCCCACGCAGGGTAAATATTTAATCAGTGCAAGGAAGAGGCGGCGTTCGCTTTCGGTGCAGCCACTGCCCAGTTCCTTGCTTTGAAACCCTCCGCAGAGCTCCCGGCAGCCTCGGCCAAAGCTTTGAACTACTGGCAGGAAAAAGCTGCCTGCTTCCCACCACCCCTCACTCTGCATCCCAGCTGCATTAGTCAGAAGCACTATAGAAAGAGGGGCCCTTGAAAATAGTAAAATCCTTCATCCTCTGTGCGTCCTGTCAGGCTATTCATCCACATGCAAAAATCCCACTTCCTCTGGTAGGATTTGGGGCTCAGAACTGGAGGTTAAGGCAGTTATTTTGGCTTGGAAAGTATTCTTCTTTTGTTTCTCCATGCGCTGACTCCCAAAACATAACTTCATCAAATATATGTTTATAACTTATACAGCACAATGAGTTTTAATCATTCATTTCACATTTTAAAATTTTATTTACCCCTAAAAACACCCAATCATTTCTCACCTAAGTGCCTTCTAACCATGGTTGCTGTGAATGCAGCACTCCTGCACCAATTCCCTTCAGCAACACCAGCTCCTAAAAGCCAATGTAAAGTCCTACTTGTGTGAACACTAGTGCTGAGTTCTTAGCCTTGACATGGGGAAAACTCAACCAAGAAGTCAGATGACTTAAAGACCCTATGGATCACATAGGGCAGAGGCAGGAGTCACTGTTATAGTTAGCATTAAATAACTACAAGGAATGAAGAAGTGGAGAACAGAGCGAGAGGAAAAACAGTCCCTGGCCATTGAGTTTAGCAATTTTTGTTATTATTACTATTCGACTTTGTGGATTAAAATGTGTAATTTGTTTTTCCTAATTTGCTGTATATTATATCTTCATTATTACAGCTTTCAGCTTAGCTCCCGGGATAGGATCCTGCTCTTGTTGCTAACTCTGATTGACTCCAGTGGTGTGCTGGACGTGACTGCTTCAAATTAGTGCTCTCCACTTGGGCTTCTGCACTGTGCTCTCACGCACTGTTAATTGCCTAATAACATGCCCATGTGGTGCATGTGTGAGAGACACAGCGGGAGAAATGGTGCATGTGGCAAAAACTTTGCCCCACAAATTAATACCACAAAATAAAACACAGATTCTCCTCAAAATCAGGAAAACGTAATTTGTAACGTATACATATATATTTACAAAATTACACCTGGACTCCTGTGATTGTCAGAGCTGAGCCGTATCTCAATTACAGCAGTACAGCGTGGCTTGTAGAGTGCCTATATATTTGTCTCAAGTTAAAAAGGGAAAGAAGTATTGTCTATTAAGTGTCAAAAGCCTTTTCTTTAACCACAGAAGGCTTGGACAGACTAAGGAAATATTTCATCTGGAAGAGAAATGCTAAAAACTACCCTTCATGTTATTGGAAAACCTATTATCAAATGCTAAAACCTCTTCTTAAATCCCTGAGTATACACAGCAACAGAACACACTCGGCTCAAAGCGTTTAAACCTTTGTTAAGGAAAGACAACGTAAAAAGGGATGCAATCCACCTGCTAATTAGAAACTTTATTTTCCAAGATACTGCTCATTTGAGCTTTTTAGAACATTTTGCTTTCTTTGTAGTTCCAAAATGAGACTGTGCTCTACTTACGGGGAAATGCAGTTGACTCTTACTCCTCTGTCAATCCATTCGGTTCCTAACGTCTGTGTTAATTTTACGACCCCGGCTTTGGAGGTGTTGTAGGCAAGCTGCTTTTGCGGATGTGGAACTAGGAGGGAATCAGAAACAGAGAATTATTTAGTCTCCACAAATGAGTACATGCCTGGAAGCTCAAGTGCTGTGTGGCCAGTTCCCTATACTAAAACAAAGCATTTGCCATTTACCTCAAAGATTGTCAGGGAGCAACAAGAATTTAGCCACCTACCACATCACAAAACTCTAAATCTCTATTTTCTCATCTAATATTTTTGCCACAGCAACTGAGCAGCTGAAAAAAAAAAAGGTGAAAAAGAAAAGATAGAAATTAAAAAGCTCCAAATTTATATTTCTTTATAAGTAATATTATTTAATTATATATTTCTTTATAAGTAATATTATTTATATTTCTTTATATTTCTTTATAAGATAAATAAATAAAATACACATGCCAGCACGCGTGCATATATTATGTGTATAATATATGCACATTTATACATGATACTTATGTACATTATAATGCTAATATAATGTAATAGAATATAATGTGCATGCATAACAGGTTTATGTAACATATTATATTATATATAGCTCCCTGGAACAAATTATTCTACTTAATTTTTAAATTAGCCACAATCTGAAGCAAACACATCACATTATCTGCTCTGTGTTTGCGTGGATGTGAGCAAACGTGTGTCCCCTGGATCCAGAACACCCACCACAGCATTGCAAGTGCTGCCTGCAGCCTTCCCGGGAAGTTGTCTGGGGACTTGTCCCCAGGGGGTGTCCCTGTACCCAAAGGCACAGAAAGGGCGTTTGGGTCTGGGGCCACAGTAAGTATTTCTGCTTCTTGGCATGTGCCCGACAGGGAGACCTTGCGCTTGCTGCAAAGGGAACGTTTCCCAGGGCGTCCTCTGCACTGCTTTTCCCTTCAACACCTGAAGATCCTCATTCCTGTCGGGAAGGCTGCCTTGCCCTCGGCGCGTGTCTGTCACCCCGCAGATGTGACGCTCTGCGTGGGCTCTGCGAGGCGAGGGGAACACAGTTTCTTGATTAATTGCTCTGCATCAGCTCCACGTTATGGACAACTTTGGTAGTTAACCCTGCAACCTCCCCAAAGTAGTTCTTTGTTAAACTTTCCAAATATGTCTGTTTGTGATAAATCGTTCAGTATTTGCTAGGAGGATGAGAGTTTGGTGCCATCCTTGCCCTCCTAGCACAGCTGGGGAAAGCGTCAAGACGTTGCTAGGCGGGTGCTCCAACAGCATTTGCAGGAGTCCCTCCATGGAAGTGTCTTAGTCTTCTTAGAAACAGCTAAGCAAAATAATTCAGAAGATGCAATTTTCACCTCCTGAGTTATTTGGCCCCTCTTAACTGTAAAGACTCCAGAAGGAGCCAGAGGGTGTTTGGAAGCTCTAGGGCTGGAGAATCCGTTGCTGCTGAGCACCCAGTGCCTCATCCTCCTCCCTATCCTTCCAGCTGCACTCTGAAAGATGAAAAACAAACTCTCCGAACTTGCATAGGAAGCTTTGAGTAAAGTCACATCTCCAGAAGCATTACAAAAACTAAAGGAGTTTGCAAGGGTCCTGGAAAGGGAGGGAAGGAGAGCAGACACAAATGCTGCCAGCATCATCTGCATTACATTTTAAACACCTGACACGAGGTTTTTGCCATGGTGCATGAGGCTCCTAGCCTGACCTTGAAGCAGCTGTGTCATGTTAATGAGAGCAGATATGGGAGACCAGAGCACTTACAGCTAAAGATATTCACAGTGAAAACGAGAGATCTGAGTTACACCTGTACAAACCACACAGAGCCGCAGCCGTCTCATCGCCGCAGCAGTAGCGCGCGCCTGGAATCGTTCCAGCCAAATATCAGAATCAAAATGCACATATGCAAAATATAGGCAGCTTATCTTCAATTAATTAAAGCTGATTTGGAGCAGCGTATCTGAGAAATCACAAACAAATCTCTCTCTCCTGCTAAGAGACTCCTCTTTTTCCTGCCTCTCTCAGGAAGGACTCAACCTACCAAAGGGAAAAAAAAATATCCCCTAACTATTTCTAGAAACATTTCATACTATGCCAGTTGGCCAACATACTTAAATAACCAACCAACCAACATATTTATTTAACATTCAGCAGATGGACATGATATGAACATCGTGGTTTGCAGTTGTAGTTTTATAACTACTAGAGTTTCCCCATGCAAAGATGGAAACAGGTTCAGGAGGTAAACGCATCCCTGCCTCAGCTCCCAGCTGGACCGTGCCCAGGGGAGCTGCCCATGCTGATGCTCCAGTGCTCTTGGGGGTGTCTGTCCCAGGATCACCGGAATGGAGCATCCCGCTGGGCTCCCATCCCGCGGGCCCAGGAAAAATGCCCCTCTAGCAGCAGCATTCCCGGCCAGCAGCTCTCCACTGGGGCAAATTTCCAGTGCTCCATAGCTGTTTCTCCAGCTTGGAATACCTCCCCATAAATTCTGCTTTATTACACCGGTGTGGGCTACAGCAGAGCCCTGCTGTGCACAGCACAGCACCAGGCACGGGCAAATTTAATGCACTACATTCTTCCTTCAAATTACTTGTGTTTGGGCCGTTTTGTAACTCCACAAAGCTGGGTGGAGGGATGGCGCCTGCGTTGAGCCGTCAGTAAAACAGCTGGTACGGACACTTGAAAAAAGATTAACAACAACATTATAAATGCATTTCTTTTTTTGAAGAAACATTTAAAGTTACTGGGTAATAAACTGAGCAGAATGTCAGAGAATGTCAAACTGGGCACAGTAAAAATAAATGTTATTCCCAAGGAAAATAAAAGACCGCATATTTATGTAACATTCAGCAGATGGACATGATATTAATACAGGGGTTTTCAGTTGTACTTTTATAGCTACTAGATTTTCTTGCCTAACTTGGCAACCCGAGGCACCATTTGATTTTTGGATTTGGACAATACTGCAACAGATGTCCAGACCAATAAAATAAATTCCTAAAGGGCTATGCTTAATTTGTGTAATTGATCAATTTTTGCTGCACGGGCCTCAGCTCACCAGCATGTAGCTGCCTTCCAGATTAGCTCAGCAGCAGGGATTTCGCTCCATATGCTGCAATGGCTTATTGGTGCTTTCGACGGCGCTGCTGATTCAGCAGCCTTGCTGCAGGCACCTGTTGGCAGCGATGCCACAAGGAAACCTCGGGGCAGGACCAAAACAGAAGTTTTGGGGCCCTTTTTTGCATGACAAGGGCAGACTTTCCTATATTGCCCCCAAACAGGAGGGAGTGCAGCAGCACCTTGGCCAGGCGCTCCGAGGCGCCAAGAGGCCTCCGCCTTTTATATAAAAAGTAATAAGTGCTCTAAAACATCGAGGACGGATAAATGTTGAAAAATGATATCAATAAAAATTTTGTAGTACATTTCCTCTAATACAAAATGTCAGTGATTTACTCCTTCCCAATACAGGTTTAATTGATTCAAATGGCATCGGTAGTAATTAAAATATGGATTCTGAAGCACAACTGTTAGCTCTCATCACTCACCTATTAAACTTGCCATAGATGCTGTGTTAATTATCTTCCCATATCCTTGATTCAGCATAATGCGGCCTGCAGCCTGTGACAGAAATTAAAGGAAAGACCAGTGACCCTTTTTGTGATTGTGCTAATAATGACATGATAATAAATTAGTCTTCACTTTTCAGAAGAGTTTATGTGCGAACACTTTTTTTTTTTTTTTTTAAGCACTTGATATAAAAACTTGGTATAAAAATGGCTGATGCAGGAAAAAAATTCCATTGCCATTTCAGTCCTTCCTTGGGGTTGGAAACATTTTTCAAAAAAAATGCTAATGGTGGGAATGGCCCCCTAAAGATTTCTGCTTCTCGAGAAACATTGAATACTCATCCTTTAAAACTCCAGCCAATCCGAAATGTCTGAGTTTGGGCAATCAATAATTATCAGTTACTTTTGAAATCATTGATTAAAATCTGTAGCTTATAAAGAGCTAATCTCTCCTTAACTCCACCAAAACTAGGATTTTCTTGTGTGACTATTATTAAATCTTGGTAAATGCTTAGAAAACAGTTGAACTTGTGTAAAAACAAGTGTCACACTTACTTGACAGCACAAAAATAATCCTCGCAAGTTAACATTAAAAGTTTTGTCCCATTCCTCTAGCGAAGTGTCTTCGCTTGCAGAATTCATGTTGATTCCAGCATTGTTGCATGCGATATGGATTGTGCCCCAGCGAGCTACAATGGTGTCCACAACCCTTTGCACATCCTCAGGTTTGCTTACATCTGCTGCAAGGGCAATGCTTTTGATCCCTGCATTAAAACACAATTGATTAATTGGGTACAGAAATTCACAGAGAAAAGAAATCATGGTCTATTTTATAGTTCTTCAATGATTCACACACACGTGTATATATATCATTCTTTATTGGTTCACACGTATTTACACACATATATACACATTTATATATATAAAAATATATTTATTTATATGCCACCTTAATTCATAGCTCCACAAATAGTAGCAAATTGTGTATCTTATTCTAGTACATTTACTACTTTTTTTTTTTTTTAAGTTACTAACTGATGTGAGCTTTGCCTATTGGAGGCTAACATAAAGCCAGCACCTGCAAGGGGAGTTTGACGGTGCACAAGGACGAACCTTTGAACACTGCACCATCTTCTGTCCAAAGCTTCAACTGCAGCTTCCCACTACAGGAGTAATTCCAGCAGTTGGCCAGACACTGAGGGCAGTAAAGACCATCATGGGCATTGGTTTGTCAACTGGATAAAGGAAAGGACTCTTGCACTTGTTCTAGTGCGAAGGAAATGGCCACAAACTGAAGCACCAAAAGTTCTGCAGGAACTTAAGAAAAAACAGGTTGTCAAGAGAGGTTATGGAATCCCCTTCTCTAGAGACATTTAAAACACTCTTGGATGCAGCCCTGTGCCACGTGCTCTAGGTGACCCTGCATGTGCAGGGGGGTTGGACTAAATGATTTCTAAAAGTTCCTTCCAACCTTAATGATTCTATGATTCTGTGAAGTAAATACTTGTGAAAACTTTCCTCTCCTTCAGAGCTGCTTGGAGTTACCCAGACTTACACACTTTTGGCATTCAGAGTAATATAAGAAGATTTTGGGCTTACTTCTATTTAAATGGAAATGTTATTCTCCACTTAGCCTTCTTTCATATCATTCTAATTAAAGGTGGGGAGGAGGGTGAAAAACTGGCCTTGAACCTTCCTTGGGAGAAGAACTTCTCCCAGACTGAAGCTTTTGAGATGCAGGCTTTCATGGAAGCAATGCAGAGCAATAGAAGTCTAATGTATTTGGAAAAATAACAGGAAAGAAACTTCTAGATAGAGAAGCTCCTCTTGATGTCCGTTGCCTTCTGTAGCACATCAGAGTGCATGATACAAGGTGTTGCTGGTCTGGTCTCCTCACACCAGCCTGGGGGACTAATGGTCCCTTCTGGCCTTAAGTCATGCAGGGACTTCCTTGCTTCCCACAGCAGCAAAAAGGGCAAAAAAACAATGCAGCAACCTGTAGAAATGACTGCACATTTTTGCTGAAAAACAAGCATTCTTATTTTATCACAGGTTATGCTAAAAATATTTTGAAAGAATAAGAAAAGCCAGACAGTCCTTGTAGCTCCTCCTAATTGTTATCAAGACATGTAGACACAGGGAGCTGCTGCAATTTTTCTTATTCAATTTACAGACAAAATGGTTGCAGGCATGTAACTAATGGTAACTGAATGAGGCTCTTCACCTGCCCTCCAACTATCACCCCATTTATGGCTTCATCTTACACAACAGTTCATAAAAACAAGACAAAAGGCGCTGCGTGTGAGTATCTAGCAAAGAAGCAGTGAAGGCACTCTGGCTTCAAAACCAGAGCCCCACTTGACCTTAATCAATTCAGCTGATATCCCCACAGTCTGAAACAGGAAAAAAAAAAAAAAAAAAAAAAAAAAAAGGTGTCTCTCCACAGTCCTTCCAAACCATATGCTAAAAAGAATCGAAGAATAAACTTTGGAAAAATAGCTTTAAATCACTAGCATCACTCAGAGGTAACAAATCCAAGGCAATACCCTGCTGCTGCACGTGGCAGGACTCTGTCTTCAGGATCGTTTTTTGGTCTTCAGGGTAGTTTTGCAATGCTCGTGGAAGCAGACTGGGAAGAAAAAGGGGCAAGAGAGGGACCCAGGAGCTTTGTGTAGGAGAGGAGCAAGGAGAAGGGTCTGCCCTTCTGCAGCACAAATCTGCATGGCCCCTTGACACGAGGCCCCCTCTCTGGAGACAGTTCTCTCAATGGTCCCTCAATATGAAATAATAAATAGCACGTGGACAAGAAGATGACAGGTGACATTGCAGACAAGACATTTGCATAGTTTGCAGTGAGCATGCCCATTTTAAAAATCCCACCAGAATAAATTTCCCCTCAAGGTAAAGGCAGTAACTCCCCCTAAAGAGAGTGAAAGGCAACCCTTAGGATTTTTTGGTTATGTTTCATCATTTTTGGTTCTTCTGTCAGGATCTATTAGCTGCCACTGAAAAAGGTATTATTCACTTAGGATTCTAAAAACAAAGACCCCTGTGGTCAAGGGAGATACCCCCGAGCTGTCTAACAAAGATAAAGCTGAGATCACAAGGCTTCTGATCTTTAAAACTCATCATGAAATGATGGCTCTATCTCAAAGGACAAGAAAGCACTCTTTGGTATAGGAAGCAAAGTGGGTTTAAGAAAGCTACCTAAAATGTTTTGAAAAAAAGTATAAGGATAGGAATAACCAATAACACTGTATTTCCAATTTTGAGTAAGAGATGATTCACAACCCAAAGAGGCAGGGTGGGGGGGTGGCAGGAGGGAGGAGGACTGAAATCACAGCTCCTTTGTAATTACTATAGGTGGAAAAAATACGTATTAATACTACAATGATTGCTTTAATTTACCTACACGCTTTTTTCGAGAGTAAAGGCAACTGAGCCTTTTCATCAGACTGCATTTCCAAAAGACTACATTACTTCTTTGAAGACAAAATATTTCATGGAAACATATCGATTTCAACAAAAGTTTCCAAGAGAAGGCTTCTGAGGTCCACTAGTCACTCCGGTTACCTCTGCAGAGAAAGAGATTGAAAACCTGACCTTTTCAGATCCTTTCCAAAAAATTGGGCATTTGGATATGATTTCCTTTCACTAAAGCATTTCAAAGTTTGGGTTTTGTTCCAGTGAGGAATGACAATAAATTTGAAGCCTCAAAAAAACCTGTCAAGAGGTGGAGTAGATGTGCCCTGGCCAGCCGCACTGGTCAGGGAGACGGAGAATATTTGACCTTGAAGAATAAGGATGTGAAAAGACTGAGAAGTGAGATTTTTCTTTCTTTTGGACTGCAATAATATTTGCAATGCCTCGTGACCCTTACGACTGCATTTTGTAACCACCCCATCTCCTCAGGGCTTGCAGCCCACCAAAGAAGCGGAAATATAGGACATCCATTGAAGAATGGATGATCAAGCTCCTACTGAAAATGCCCTGGAGAAAAGTTAAGTTAGCTTTCTAATAGACTACTGGCATCCATCGTCTCATGGCTCTTTCAAGTAGCCCATTTCTTTCTGAATAGCTCTACTTGATATGCAGGATCTAACTGTAAAAAATGTCCAAAAGGCAAGTTAACTTGTAGGGCACAGCTATTGTGTGCCAAGACCATATGGCTTCAGTGAATAAGAAAATGAAAAGCTTCAGGGAAGGAGGAACTGGATGACTCAAGAATTTGTAATAAGAGTTGAAGACACTCTGTTCTTGGTCATTATTGGGGATCAGCCCAATAAAGCTTTTACTAATTAGACTAATATTCAGTACAAAGTGTCTCACAGCGTTTACCGGAAGTGGGATTGTATGGATTGAGATTTTTAATTTTTTTAAAATATTTTCTGAGGAGGCTTCAAATGGTACCAAAACCAGAACTGAACATTCCTTACCTCTTAGCCTGGAAACCAATTGAGGCAATAGAAATAAGTGAGCAGGGGATGGCTTTGCTGGAGAACATGGACTTCAACAGGAAAAGTCTGGCACTGGCTTGGGCAGAGAGGAAACTCCAGGTCTGCACCAGCAGACTGCAGGTCTGCACCACTACTCCTGCAGTCCCTTTCTGTAACCGTGGTAGACAAATACCACATCCAAATGGAAACTTGAAAATTTCCCGGATAGAGATCCATCTTTAGTGGCAATGAGGTATCGCACTAGTAGGGTTAATTGTAATCTCATGAGAGAGATTATTATATGAGTAACACTTCCTTTCTTTTCTCATTAAAATTATATTTCCAGTTTTCTTTTTTTCCCTTTACAGTTGCAATTTAGCATGACTCTTGGGGGAAATTCAATTTTATGTTACATTTTGTGGTTTTACTGCTAAAATCGAAACATCTTGTAGAGGTTTTTACTTCTTATCTGGGATTTTGTAATATCTATTACTATTTTGTTCCTATATCTGACCTTGCATGAATACTTGAAAGAACTATGGACAAGGCTTTCAAAAATGATTTCGTCTACCTCAGTTTGGGAGCACAGTGTTTAAATGTTCCTGACTCCCAGAAAAGGTTAGGAAGCATCCCCATAAAACACTAGTTCCTTTACAGTTTACAGGAGGGACTGTCACTGATTCTCCATCAGCTGCACCAGCACTGGCAGTGGTCACTTATCATGGTAAAAAGTCCCGAGTGCCCTGGCTGCTGCATAATCTCCTCTGAGGGACACCTCCTTTTCCATACATATATATATATATGTATATATATGTATATATACAGGATTTATTTACAAGAGCTAGCCCTCTCCTGTCCTCATCAGTCATGGCTCATTGCATGCTGTGTTTCTTTCGAGCACTCTTTGCAAGAAATTTTATTTAGATCAATTTGGCTCTCTGATTGAGTTCATATGCTACATAACACTAGCAGATGATGCAATATCAGTGACTGTTTGCTGAGGCAACACAAACATCAAAAGATGCTCTGTGACCATGGCATGTATTTGCTATTTGGAAATCCTTTGCTCTGACTTATTCTCTATCAGATCTTGCTGAAAGATAATTGCAGCAAGGAGAAAGGATCAAGTTTTGAGGTAGGAGATCAGCCGAACACTTACAACATTCATCACTTGTTCATGTACATTAGCAACCTGCAGATCAATGCACAGCTTACCTTTAAGGCTCAGTTCATATGCCACAGCTTCTGCCTTTGCAAGGACCAGATCCACAACAGCTACTTTAGCACCAGCTTCCCCCAATGCATGTGCAAAGGCTCTTCCAATTCCTTGCCCTCCTCCTGTCACGTAGGCCGCCTTCCCATCCAACCGCAGTCGATCAAGGATGCGACGCCTGTTATAACCCCAGAAGACATCATCCTTCACTACTTCTTTCTAAAACAAAAACATATACACATATATAAAATAAGGTACACATTTCAATAACACAATATCCCTTAAAGTTTATGCCTGTGAAGAAGAGGGGGTGGCATGCACAGGGAGCCGTATTCTTTTGACTCATTATTTAATGCAAAAAAACCAAGATTAATTCAGGCTGAAAAGCATCCTCATCCCCCATCAATATTACTCTTAACAGTGGCAAAGTGGAATGCAATGGAGCAAAACAGCTACGATTTGGGGAGAGTCGCTGAATACTCCACTTCCATGAGCATTAACAGAAGGTACTCCTGACCTAGCTTCCATTGACCTCTCTCGGAGAGGCACCAGATACTTCATCTCAGAAGACAACTAGTAAAATCTTGCAGATCCTGAACAATTTAGAAATAACTACCTATTTCGCCCTGCAGGCCAAATCCTGCCCTTGAGTTCGGCTGGCTCCAGGAAGACAGGGAGGCTAGGAGCAAGCTTCCAAAGGCAGGATTTGGCTCAAGCTGAGTGCAATCAAAATATCTTCACAAGGCTGGTGCGCAAATAAAGATAGCAGCCAATAACTTAAACCAAGCTGTCATCTGATCAGCTGCCATACATCATTTCCCCCCAAATGGAATCAAAATGGAAAATACAAGATGTCTATAGTATTGGTTTCAAAATGCCAGGAATTACCAGTGGGTGCAGCTTTGAGAACACTCAGAAACAGAAAAACACTCAAAAAGTTTGGGTCTGGCTTTAGAGGCTTGGACCATTAGAATTCTACATGGGAATTCCCTCTCACTGGAGTATGTCTATTGCAGGGAACAGGGTTCCTATCGAAAAAAGATAAAAGCAGCACCTTTCCCCAGGACAGGTGAAATCTAAAGCTTTGAGTACATGAAGCCCATAGAAACCAAACTCTTGCACGTTGGTATAAGTAGAGTCTCCCACTGTTTAAGAATTTGTCTTCCACTATGTACGGAAATCCAAAATAGACACTTTTAAAAAGATAAAGCCATCCAGAGAAGTTTGGAGCCTCTTGTGGCTAGTCTATAGCCCCATACTCTGCTTCCCAAGCTCAGCTTGGCTTTTCCTCAACTGTGTGGTCTCATCTATAGGGAGAGAAACAGTATATTACATACCTCTACTATAAAGCTGTCCAAGGCAAGCAAAAGAAAGCATTCACGATAATGAAAGCATTTTTCCAGTGTTAGCACTGATAAGCAGTTGCTGCAGTGGCCTGTCTGGATATAGTAATACTCTGCTCCATGAGCGTCACACAGAAAGGCGTCACGGCTTGACTTCGAACAAAAGCAGCATTGCTTCAGAAACATCATGCTGATTTGATGCAGATGGATCCAGGTTCTGCCACCTGCCCTACCTTGATATGAAAAGTCCCTGAGAGCACCAGGCAAAGACTCCAGCTAGGACTGTGCTCAAAGCCTTTGCAGAGAATCAGTATTTATTAGTCTGGACTAATGAGGATAATTTCGGTCATCCTGAAGCTCGCAAGTCCGTGCTGCATCAGACCACACAACAACAGAGGATGAATTTGGACCTTCCGCACCAAGTCCAGACACTGTTTTTTTTTATTGTCCTCAGCAGAGTCAAAGTTTAGCAGACATATTCACAGAAAGGAAATACAGACCTTAGATCCAATCACTATATCTGGAGGTGCAGGGCTCCTTCGAATGATGCTCAGTCCACTTCGCACAGGTAAAATAACCTGGAAACATAATACATACATACACAGGCTCTTCATTTGATTTTTTTACTTGATGGCTCATCCAAATTCCTCCACTGCTAATTGGAGTCCTTCCTTAGACCATGGTAGTTTTTCTTCTGCTCCTATTATTTGGCTGAAACTCCTTCCAGGCCCAAAATGTCAGGCATCTATATTTGTTCATATTCCTGTTTCAAACTCACTGGTCCCACTAATGCCAGGAAAAAATGAAAGTTTGTTTCTTGGTTTTCTAAATATATGTCAGCTTCTAGGATTTCTGGTGCATTGGGTTGCCACTTTCTGGCTAATGCTGCCATGAAGATACTCTGGTCTCATTCTTGGAGTTTAGCAAACAATAACAGTAACACTTCTATGTTCTTCAGCATGTGCTAGGACATTTTTCCTGCACCTGCCTGTGAATTCCACCTCCCAATCTATGATTCAATTATCACACTATAGTGAAAGCCCGGTAACATGCCAGTATTGGAGATTCAACACTGTTATCATTTAATTAAGAATTACATATGGAAAAACATACTGTTTTCATGCATTAGTGCCTAGCAGTAAAATTCAGGCCACAGAAAGTTATGTCATTTGTGTTTCCTTCTGCTATAGCTGAAAGGTGTTGTTTCTGACTTATAGTTGCATTGATTATATATAGAACAAACACAAAATCACAGGAGGAACCTTAGAGACTGTGTGCTTTCCTATGAGGGATGAATCAAAAGCTACTGGACATGAGCCTTGCACTCCCATGCCTCAGGAAAGTAGAGACCTTTCCTGAATCTAGCAGGTCATGCTTAGAGCTCAAGTAAGGGGAATTATGTACCCTGGACAATAGTGCCAACAAAAGAAAAATTTTAAAGGATACTTTGCAAAATCCATGGGTACTTAGAGTACCACTGGCACCGTAGCCAATTGCATTGCACTCACCTGCTGAACACGAGGATCTGAATTAATCACTGTATTTAATTTTCTGACAGCTAGTACATTTTCATCAGATATGTTCTCCAGGTAGACTTGTCCTTTTATGAGTGTATTCTCCACAAAGATCACCCCATCCATTCTCAGCAAGTGGTTATCCATGACAAAGCTGTAGTAGTTAACAGCATTCCTTTGATCAGCATCAATAAAAATTATATCAAAGTGCTCATCCTCAGCATGCAATTCCTGGAAAAAAAAAAAAAAAAGATGTTGGAAAAAATGCTAATCATTTACCTGCAATTTGAATGTCTTGGCCATTAAACCATTTCTTTTACAAAAACTCAAATCAGAAGAAGCCACTTTTAAAAAAAGTAAGAAAGATCCCTAGAATTACTTCTTGAGATCTTAGGAGCTTACTGTGCTTTAGAAAGAGTTCTTCAGCAATGATTGTGCCCAAATCTCAGGGTCTCTCAAAGAGGAGCCTGGATATGAAAGTGGATCATTTACCCCATTTGTGGTATTCAGAGACCCAGCAGAGACACCTGCGCATCTAGAACCAAACGGAATTGAACCATCAAGGCAAGGGGAAGGACATACATTCAATTCTTCAAGAAGATTTCTTTTTTGAAAAGAGTAATGATCAACAAATTCAGAGTAGCGATTGCTGCACGAATCTCTAGGAAATAAAGGCATAAGGCTGATCCTAGGAATTGCAAACTAGTGAGTCGCGCTTCAGTTGCAGGAGAATGGTTGAAATCCCAATTAATAATAGAATTATAAAGCACATAAAAGAACAGGTCACAATAGAGATAAAGCAGCACAGCTCCTGTGAAAGAAAATGGTGTTTCTTAATCTAAAAAAAAAAATGCTTTGGATGGCTCAGCAACAGAGAGGATAAAAGAGAACTGGCTGCTATCATCTAATTGGATTTTCAGAAATGTGGCACACCTTTTCCTCCAAGCAGGCTGCTGATGATAATGTATAAAAGTGTTGATGGATGACCAGATGGGAGCCTTTACAGCCTTCTCCTGTGGCAGTTAATGCACTCGCTGCCCAAGAGACTGCTATGGAATATTTCAGATTCCATCTGGGACTATTTAACTGCATCTGTGTGTGTTTCAGTGAAACAACAGGTCATCCACCTATCTTGGGCAAGCACAAATGCTTTCAAGACTTGGCATTTCGAGTGAAAAGAGAAACAATTACTTTTCCCAAAGCTCACTGCTTCTACTACAACTTCTAACACTTCTTGCGTCCAGATTTCTTTTGTGTTTGGAGACGTTTTGTACAATGAGTGATCCCCTGAGATGTGTAAGAGAAAACATCAATAACAAATAGCAGCAAAATATGAACAAAAATAATTTGTTTTCAGAACTGAGGTTCATACCTCCCAAAGAGAGATTTCAGAAGCCGTTCTAAAGCAGGGAACATGCATTTAAGAGGAAGGGGGATACAGAAGTTCATGTTCTGCTCTACTGTGAAAACCGGCTTCATTGTGGGTTTGCTAGTGGTTAGGAAATTAAGCATGCCTGAGCGCTTGGACAAACATGCCTAACTACAAATGACAGCACATGAGCTCTGCATTCATTAGTCTGCATTTATGACACTTTTTGAGATGATAGCATAATGAAAAGAGACATTAAGGCCAAATCTATGCTGGTTTGCAATAAATGTAACAAAAACTGGGATGCTTCTTTTCCTGAGATTCAACTTTTCATTTCATGAGCAGCAAGAAAATTTTATCATGGCTCCTTCTTGGGCTGCATTTGTGGAAGGCAACAGGAACATTTCTGCTACTGTGCAAAAGCATCTTATACCACATTGGTGCTCAAGCACTCTATCAAGTTCAGATAGCTCATGAAGGGACAGAACAGGGAAGCTAGGAGAAAACTGCTAAGAAAGGGATATGAGAAGTCTCATTCTCCAGAGCTAGGAGCCAAAGGCAATTTCAACTAATTACCATGACTTATCACTACTTTCTGACTTATAACCTTCCCGGGTGGAGGAGGTGAGGGGTAGATGTTCAGAAGCAGATGTGGCCATCTCTGAACATATGTTCCTACTGCTCCATGGTATGGCTCCCTAATGAAAAAGAATCTCACTTTGTGCATCGGCTTCATTAGGTCCATATGGGGTTGTGTAACTCTTTGGATATTAGTTGGACTTCTCCTTTCAGTCCTCTCTACACACTGTCTACCTGTTGACAGTTTCTCTACTTCTTATCTATCTCCTGTTACAGATAAACCACCTGTTAATAAAATAACATTCAGCCCAGGACAGCACCGGTGTCGTGCATTTTGCCTTTCCACCATGTGTGTGTGTGCAAGGCTTCTTTTTGGAAGGCATTTCTCTTCAGCCAATTTATCAAGTCCTCAATGGCCAAGCATGAAGGTCACTTGGGTGCCTTTCATTTCCTCTAAGTCAAGGGCTTTGAAGTATCCCACCCTGATTACTTTCCTTGTGTTTTGTAGAGTTTCATGAGACATTGACAGCTGCCATGAGGCTCCAGGGGTGGGATTCAGATGCCTGAATGGTCTACAGGGTCATTTTAAATACCATAAGGTATACACCACCTGGCTTACACATGCAGCTCCGTGGGTCCTATTTCATATCCACCAGCTGCATATGGAAATCTCACATACCTAAGGGCAGCTAAAACAGTACTAGACATCTATACAGAGAGGCCAGAATCACTCCCTTGCAACTCGTATTGGGACCCTGCCGTCATACAAGTTTTGCAGCTTTAGGATTGCTGTTACTTTGTGCGTGTTTAGTTGGAAACAGCATCTGACTGGTAAAAGGAAACCTGAAATTTCTTAAGACCATTTTTTTCCAGCAGTTACCCTGCTGGTAATTCTGGTTGCAAACTGAGTGTTGGAAACATTGGTGCAGTGATGGAGGGAACAGGCTAACATAACTCACTGCTATGCCTCAAAAAATGGGTAAAAAGGGTGAGAGAAGGGCTTGACCCCCTTCTGTTCTTGGTGTGATTGAGCAGACTGGACTTGGCCCAACCCAGGATGTCACAGCATGTCAAAATGCCTGGTCCTTTACTAGGAGAGAAGCAGAGCCCAAACGTCTCCAACTGTGGGGAAAGCTGAGATTCAAAATAATCTGCCTGCAAAATATCCTGTTGAAACTAATTTCCTGAATGTTTACAGTGAAATCCCTGCTCCTTGCTACAGAGGCATTATAGATGGTAACAGATGGCAACAAGAACTGTCTTAATTCAGAGCAAACTTGGCTAAAATTAATGTTTTCACTTATAATGAGTCACCAACTTCCTTTTGGATCAAAAAATATAGCACTGCAGTTACTAGAGGAGATGCACCAAAAAAGAGCTTGAGAAAGAGCATAGCAACACTGTTGATGGCTGCACCAAAAGACCGGGCAGAGGACATCCTGAATAAAAACACGAATGAAGTTTCTGCCAAAGCACAAAGAAAACTTGAGCATAGTCCTCCTCAGCAACAACACTCTCTCAAAAGGCACATACAAACTGAATCACAGTAGCTGACTGTCCACTTGCTTTGAAATGGATCACAGAGTCAGCATATTTGTAATAAAGATGTACTCAGAACTTATTACCTTTCCTATGTCTTGTTCTTGACCTAAATGTAATCGCAATCCATCCTTAGGGTGCACAGAATACATGAAAAAGTACAGCTTCCTTTTAAACACCATTAGAATATTTTACTGTATGTGGACATACACTCTTGTTGCTCCTAAATGCTATTCTATTGAGTACAGTTTATATTCACCAGCAAAGCTAAATCTCTAGGGAAGCTAGAGAGGGAATGCAATTTCTAGTAATAACAGCTCACAACAGTGAATACTATCCACTTATCCCCACAATTTCCAGCTATTTTGGACTCCTTTTTGAATTAACCTTTCATATCAAAAGGAGCAATTCTGCACACTAGAGACTCCGACACAATTTCATGCATAATTTATTCACTCAGTTCAACATTAAACGCAGAGTCCTTGACTTTGTCAAGGTGGATTCTGTTGGCAGACTTCACAAGCAGCAAAACAGGAGAAATGAGATCTGCAACTCAACCTCTTCACCTAGTCTGTCTGCTAAAAGGAGGGAAAAAAAGAAAAAAGAAACCCCCTACATGCTTATACAATGCCCTGCAATCAGCCGAATCTGCTGCAAACATGGGGTTATTTTTTTTCGTGCAGCATTTTCCATTTTTAAATGGAAGGATCGGAATCGCGAATATGAATAATTTCCCCGCAGTTTGCATTCCCACTGGGCTCAATCCTGCATCCATTGTTCAACCAAAAGTCCACTGGGAATTAAAGGGGGGACTTTGTGCAGGATCAGGGCTACCAGCAACAGCTGAGGCTGGGCAAAGCCAGTTATTCAGGCAGAGCACAACTGAGAGGAGTTTAGACTTAAGGAGCTTCTTAGGAAATGATTTTAAACACTGTGGCAAAGCATGGATTTGAAAGGGAGCTAATTCCCACTGAAAGCAAATGGTTTAAGCTCTGAAGGGTACCTTGAACCCAAGGAAACGGTGCCCTTGCTCTGTGTTGCACAAGGTTATATCAAAACTACTGAAGTCATGGGGCACAGAGGCATGTGTATGCGAGCAATGTGCTTTGGTTGGGAAGGGAGACCCATCTTAGCTTGGCAGCTGCTGTTCTGCAGCCTTGGGAGAAGCCCCATCCTGCAGCACCTGGCAGGTTGCTGCTGCACAAGGACAGCTTTACACCTATGGACATGACCATTTCATGCAGCAGAAAGGGCTCTTCCCTGCCAAGAAATGCCATGGATTACACAACCTTTGGTGTGTTGAAGGAGTCAGTGCGCCAAGGCTGCTTCTGTGAGTTGGCACTGCTGCCAAGGCTTGAGAAGGAGGGCAGAAAACCTTCCCTATTCCCCTCAGTTTGGAAGCAAAATTTAGGAAAACTGCACAGCCATCGCCAAAGAGCCATATGTTCAAAGAGTGCTTATGAAGCCCTGGGCAGCCCTCTCGGTCCTCCACCTATGCTAGTGGGACAGGAGAGAAAACCAGCACTGCAGATACTCTAGATGGTACAGGCAGATGGTACCAGGGCTTCTTCCAGATCTCTCTGCATCTTGTCACACTCTTCAGCATGCCAGGGAAGAGCAAACGGCTTCAAACAAGACTCACCAGAGAGGCCACCCAGACATGTTCGTAAGTAGCCATCCAAAGTCACTGCCTGTTATTGCAAGTGTCCCGAGAGCACCAACCATAACACTTCCGCATTTGCTTATTTTTGAGCATATAAATAGGCTCACTGACCTAGGAATATCTGAGCGTTTGAGCTCACTACAAAATTTCTGTCATCCTTTCATAGGCTGTAAGGATCTCCGCTGCCAAACACAAGCATTTCAATGTTCGAAGGCCCTAGTACCTGCAGAAGCAGGGTCAGGATATGCCCTCGCTTTGCAGTCGGAGGATATAAAATCAATTGCAACATTCTGTTTTAAGGATTTAGTTTTCATGTCTTAGCTCCCTTCTTTAATCTCTACACAGCATGTACTCTGCCTGCCTCTAGATATTTTAATTCAGTCACAGTAAGTCAGTTGCACAGAATGGGCACTAGAGAGCAACAGCAATTCAATTAATTTCACACTCACTGCAGGGAGCTGGGATTTTAAATGCTGCACATTGCAGGTGATCTGTAACATTTCGCTTATTCATACACTTGCCAAAGCTCTTTGTTTCCTTCTTATCAAACTTGGAGGTCAGGAAAGCCAGAGGTCGGAAAGCTCCCAGCCATCTCATTTTAGAAGCAAATATGGTACCCGTTAATGCAAATAAAGTTACAATCAAGCTCACACTGACACTTCCAAATTGAAAATGGAATCGGATCAAATTGGTTTGCATTAATAATAGAATGGCTATGCGTATAATGAACCTATCATGGATATCAGCTGTTAGAGCGCTGGACCTGCGGTAGCAGCATAGAGATCCATAAAGTGGAATTGAAAGTTCAACTTCTCCAGCTGCTGCCAGCTACAAACTTCTCTCCTCCTTGGAACAAAGTCACTAGTCAGAACAAAACTAATCTGGCTAGAGCATTTGCACATCTGAAATTCAGCGTATTGCTTTGGAAAGGGAAGCCTACGATCTAATTCCATGAGGTAATATCAGCAGAAAAAATAGTGACAGACTGCCATTAAATTGCATACTTTGTGCATTAAATTGAAAGATTTTCCCCAATCTTGTCACCAGTGGGAACAAGCAATCCTTTGCAGGGGCTGGCCCACAAGGGCACACACACAACTTTCCAGTTTGCTATTTTTGGCATTAGAGGCCCTGACCCAGCCCCCACCCAATGTAACTGAAACTCTTCCATTAAATACATGACCCTGCACATAGGGCTTTGGATTCCTCTTGTCAAAAGCTTTGGTATTTTAGTCATGAAGGAGTGAAACTATCTTGTGTGACAAAGCTCTCCCATCATATATTACCTTTAGTAAGAAGTAACCCTAGTCCAAGCTTTTGTTTACTTTTGCAAGCAAAATAGGATTATCATCCAGCATTTTGTGCGCAAAAAATAGGATAAAATATACCTGCCAGAAACAGTAATCAGGAGCACCTAAGTCCACCTTCGAAATGAGTTTACCTCTAAAGTGTCTGCTATTGGTCCTGCTCGCATGCTAATCTTTTTACCATCTGAAGAATAACCAAATGCTTCTTGGCTGTTCACTCCAAGACAGGGCCCTTCTGCACATGCAAAGATTTTCCCATCGTCTGACAATTCTTCTGCCATAGCAAGGATATTGTAACCTTTAAGCTTGCCAATTAATAAAATCTTCCTGGCTCTGATCATATGAACAAACATCCTAAAAATTTGGCCTGTTGAAAGACGAGAAAGAAGTTTTAAAAATAAAGCCATAGGAAAGACTCTTCATAATGAAAATTAAATGTACCTTTTAACTGATCATGTAAAAAAATCCCATCTTAAAACACTTCGTAATAGGAATTTAACAACAGAATCTGACAAAATTTCATCTAAAATGCAGCTAAAAGACAACAGAATAAAGGGGCTGGTTTTAAATGTAGAACCTTTATCATCAATGCTGCTATTGTTCAAGTGCTTGTTAAATAGCGCTTGAAATATTGCATATTTTAACATTTCCCCCATATGAAAATGGCTTTAAGATGTCTCCATATTCTTTCTGGAACCAGGCAAAAAAAAAAAAAAAAGAAAAGAAAAAAAAAAAAGATCACTACATTACCTTGCATTTGCTCTTAGAGTCATTATCCCTAGACAGCACCATCATTTAAGAAATTTATCATCAGTGGTGTCCTTCGAACAATGTATTAGTGTAATACATTATAAGAGTACTTCACTGTGATGATATATTACTCAAAAGATGGGAACATCTGGGAAGAATGAATCTAGGAATAGATTTAGTATAATAGGCTTTATATGCGAATAAAAGTCTGAGAATTGCTACTCTAAAAAATGTTCAGTATTTGGCCATAGGCCACCTCTACTGCACAAACACATGACCCTCTATCAGATGGCCACAAAACCAAAAAAAAAAGTCTCCCTTCTTCCAGTGACGATGATGAAATTTTGTTGCTTATTAAAATTACAGAGCTGGGACTATCAATTAAAGAGAGGAGGAGCGGGTGAGCACTTGTGAGCATGTGTGTGAACAGTCATGAAGGCAGGAGTGCTGGGAGGACAGGTAAAAACAGTACAAAAGGAAGATCCATGCCTACAATAGGATCCTATCCCTCATTTAAAATTAATTTCCAAAATTCCTTGGCATTTCCATGGCATTAATCCTATCCCCACTCATGATAGAGAATGAGGAATTTCACTGACACCATTTACTCCAATCTGGTGCAATTTCATCATTTTGATTGACCAACTTACCATTCGTATTGCCAGAGACGAGCAACCGAACTTCAGCTCCTTCAGCATCTCCTGTGCCTTGTTCAGGTGAGGTTATTCTGAAATAGGAGAAAAAGTGAAACATTATAGTCACAGCCAAAATCCGGATATCCCACAACGAAACTGACAAAAAAAAAAAAAAAAAAAAAAAAAAAAAAAGCAAAATGACATAAAAAAATGGAAACTGAAAGTTTTTGCAGGTCTAAAAAAAAAAAAAAAAAAAATCTTTTCTTCACAAACTGATGAGAAAAACAGCATATCTCCAGATGTTATTTCACAGAAACCAAGCATGTGACAAGGAGTCTGGATGAAATAGGATACTCTGTATTAGGAAGAGAAAAGAATAGATCAGTGTGAGAGGTCCATAGCCTCCAGACAGGTTAGATTGCTGTGTCTGAAGAAAGTAACCACAAGAAATGGCTGGTGATGCTTCTGCAGGCCAGAATTTAGAGCCATTTGAGCATTTTTCCCCCTCTTTTTACTCCCCCCACCACTCTTCAGTAAAATGAGAAAGAATTCATAACCCGTATCAGACACACTCAGATAATCCAAGACTTAAAGACTAGAACATTTCATCTAACCTCTTTTCTGCCCCTCACAAATGCTTTAACAACTTTAATAAGATAATGTATAGCTATTATCATACAGCTAGCTTAAGTCAAACAACTATCAGCTATTATTTCAGCAACAGAACTAATGCTCAGCGTTCCCGTAATCCGTAGCCTGGAACAGTTTACACATTGTCAATTTTAGACAGAATTGGCTTTTTCCACGTATCAGAATTTGCACTGATAAATGGGAATTGTTTAGCAGACCCCACATGGCTGAGTAATATACTGTAGCTCAAAAAAGAATAATGAGGGTATCAGTTGGACTTCTGAATTAATGATACCTTAAATTAGTTTAATTAATTAGTTTAGTTACTAGAGTAATTTAGTTAGCAGATTAATTAATGTTTGTTGAGCACTTGGAGATAAAAGCTGCATATAAAGCCTGTTATTAGAGGGTGGATCCAGAAGTCTTTATGCATTTTTTCCACTCTTTATTTATACCAGCACTGATTTAATCTAGGGGTTCATTCTCTGAGATCTTAGAAGGGAACTGTGTGGAGGCTGTCTCATTTTTCAGCAAAATGTGATCCAACACAACCATTGGACTGAAGAACATTGTCAGTAGCCATTGCAAATAAAGTCTTCCATAACTGAGAGTTTGGACTTTTTGTTCTTTCCTCCTCACCTCAAGGCCTTGCAAGCACATGGACCCTCCGACATACCTGCCTGTGCTCATGTCCCTGTGCATTTCTGGGAAATAAAGCAAGGTAAGGAGAAGGTCTAGTCTTTGGATGCAGATAATGCTCATTCTTCCTCATTCCACTGGTCTCCATAGCTGAGACCTCTTCTGAGCAGAAACTCTAAGAACATATTCACCACCACAAAAAATAAAATAAAATAAAATAAAATAAAATAAAATAAAATAAAATAAAATAAAATAAAATAAAATAAAATAAAATAAAATAAAATAAAATAAAATAAAATAAAATAAAATAAAATAAAATAAAATAAAATAAAATAAAATAAAATAAAATAAAATAAAATAAAATAAAATAAAATAAAATAAAATAAAATAAAATAAAATAAAATAAAATAAAAAATAAAATAAAATAAAATAACGTGATTACACAGGAGAATCTGTACCTCTTTGGAGTTGCCATTGCATCCAGGTAAGGGTCTAGTCCAAGAGCAACATCAAGAGCTTTTTGTAAATAATTCTTCAGCCGTTCAGGAACACATGAGTTGTCAAGGGCTATTTCTTTGGCTTTCAGGAGGTTCTCAGCAATGAGTCCAGCTGGGGTTTCTGAAATGGAAAATGTAAGGAAGAATGGGGATTTCGTAAATACTCAAATCGGCAGAAGTTCAAGTTAGAAGAAATCAGACAAAAAAAATCATAGAGTTTGTGATGGAAAACTTTTAAAAATGAAAAATATTATTCCTATTTTTTCAATCTCCTATATCTTCATGGTTTTTCCCTTCTCACTGCTGATCCTTTTCTGAAAAGAAAGGGATTAAATTGTCGCAAAAAAGAAGAAAAATCATTTCTAAAGCTCTAAGACAAATACTAAATGCTCAGAATAACTGCAAATGAAACCAGCTTCTTTAGGTTGTTTCAACTTTTCTTTGAAAACCACAGAGCATGTGTCAAATCACTCTTGCAAAAGCAGGCAGATCTTCTCAACACGAGAAACTAGGCACCACTAATCTGGAAAAAGGAGGCTCTCCACTAACTGCATGCAAACTGGGTGCACATCAGCCCTGTGTGCGTTTGCACCACAGAGGCTGCTGTGCACATAATTTGCAGGGGGAACCAATCATGCTCATGCCCAAAATATCATTTACACCTGTCCTAATGCAGGCAAACCAATGAATGCTCAAATAACAGATTTTTGTGCCTAATCCACGGTGGCATAAAATCAGAGAAACTCAATTAGGAATGTTTTTAAGCAGATGACACAGAAGGAACGCTGGCAGAAATGCAACCTCCCAAGCCTTTTTCTGACTTGAACTTGCAGTAGTGGCTCACAGCAGTCACAGAGCATCCTGCTTTTCAAGGCAGAAACAACTAATGAAGCTCAAATCGGTTGGCCTCACACAGCAGATATCATGAGAGCAAAGGACTAGCCCATGGAGTGTGCTCACAGATCCTTCTCACAACCTGGATGCCACCAAAAGACAAATTTTTTAGGTAGGAAGTCATGTACCACCTGACAACACATTAGCACTTCAGAGCCTGTCAAAGCATCTCAGAGCTCACTGGAAGCAATGCTACCCAATATGCTTTACCCAGTGATGTAATATCTCAAGACTGCAGAAAACCTCAAGGCCTCACACGACACATACTGGAATTGAAATGACAGACCCAGGCGAGGGGAAGAGCCCAGCCCCTGAAACACGTTTCAGAAAAGCTCTCCCCACCTTCAAGTGTCAAAACACGTGCTACATTATGGAAGCACAGGATGAGAGCAGATTTCAAAGGCACAAGACAGGCAATTTGTACACATAACAGGGTGGAGCAGATCGCTTGCGGCACTATTTTATCCCCCGCAATAGAAAAGCTGCAGAAGACTGACAAGGGCAAGAAAAATGATAGTCAAGGACATGTTCTGTCTGGCAGACCAGTCTGGGCTAGCCCACGCTGGGCAGGTGCTCCTGTGGGCACTATACGCCCCTGGGACGGGTTTCTGGAAAGGTCTTTGATGTGATACAGAATATCTGGATGCTACACATCCTCCTGGAAGACAGCTCCTTGCAGCCCACTACTGGGAGAGCCTGTGCTGAAGGCAAATGCAACAGGATTTTTCATCAATAACTTCTCATCAGAAGATCATTAAAGGATCAGTTTGAACTGGATATAAACACATGACTTCTCCTATTCTCGCTTTCTTTCCTGTCTACTTAAAATAAAATGCCTCCTTGAGCATATTTTCCAAACAATGGGTCCTACTACTATCCTACCAACATCTTGACAATATTCTGGCACCAGCTTCCAGACAAACATGACAGAGTGGGAGTTTTACATCTTCTCTGACTGAACAGTTTGGGGGCAGGACTGAAACAGATACATAAAGTCAGCATAGGTGGATGGAAGGTGGCAAGCTGGACAACACATAGCCATAGGGGACTGGGATATTTACAGGACTACATTGAGTGCCTACTCCTACAAAAGCCCTCAGCGCACAAAGGTGAAGTTGAATAAATAACATGGTCATCAAGTGAATACTATAGTTTCCAGTTGCTGGGGCCCGCTTCTTCCCTTGTCACCAAGAGGTGCTACATGAATAAACTTATCTCTTTGGGAACTGGAATAGGGTTGTTTCCCAAAAGGTGTGTTCTTCAGAACAGAGTATCTGAACTTTCTGTAGCTACTAAGATGAAGGTGAATTCCCATTGCTGTTTTTTCAGTCAACTTTGCTGATTTTCATTATCCAAACCACACAAGCAGAAAAGACAGGAGAATAAAATATATGTATATTTTACATGGGAACTGCAAGTTGGGACCAGACTTGGAGGTCATTTAGACAGCATCGTGTCTGTGGCAGGAGCCCAACCAGACATATGAGGTAGGCAGATTTCGGATGGATATAACAGTCCCTGATTTACAACTCATGCTGATATCTCACCGTCAGGGGCGGCTTAAATCTCTTTCAGCATTTTTATAATTAATTGCAAGTACAGAAATAACTAACCCTTTCTTGGATCCTGTTAGTTTGTTGACATCAGCAAATTCTTCAGCCCAGCTACGTGTTGTGCAACAACACGTTGCCTTTTTGCAGCCAAGAATTCACCACTTCCCAGATGAGTGTCTCCTTATGTCAGGAGAGTGCAGAGGGTTATGATCTGCCTCTCCTAGAGTCTGTGCTCACGCTTGCTGCCAAACACACTAAGTGTCTGTTACTAATGCAGGGGGGGAAAACCAGCTTATAATCCATGTCTGATTTTAGTAATCAACATGTTTCACTCCTGCGTGAGCAACAGATAAGGCTGCCCTACCAACCAGGAAATTAGAATCACAGAATGGTTGAGGTTGGAAGGGTCCTCTGGAGAACATCTACTCCAACTCCTCTGCTCAGGCAGCATCACCTGGAGCACATTGCCCAGGATTGCACCCTGGCAGGTTTTGAATATATCCAAGGACAGAGACTTGCACAACCTCGTTAGGCAATCTATTCCTCACAGCCCCGAGCTGGCTCACTTCAGTAACTCCATGTTTTTTTAAATATTGGGAAGCCCAGCACTGTACACAGTGCCCCAGACACAGCCTCACCAGGGACAAGCAGAGGAGGAAAACCACCTCCCTCACCCTAATGCCACCCAGGACACCGCTGGCCTTCTCATCCACAAGGGCTCATTGCTGACTCATGGTCACCAGGACTCCCAGGTCCTTCTCTGCAGAGCTGCTTTCCAGCAGATCAACACCCAATATAGGGGTTTGATGTGTGCAGTCATTTCCCTGTAGATCCAAGACCTTGGACTTGTTGAACTTTGTGAATTTCTTCTCTCCCCATCTCTGCAGCCTGTTGTGGTCCCTACTAGATACAGGCTTCCAGCCAGACTTTTGCAGCACAGATCACAACTCCCTGAGCTCTCCTAACCCTCTGGGCCATTCGGCCAGTTTTCAGCCCATCTCACTGTCTGCTTTCCTAGCCCAAACTCCTCTGCTTGACTATGAGAAAGTTACAAGGTGTCATCAAAATCTTTACCAAAGTCAAGGCAGACAACATCCACTTTTGTAATCTGTGTTATAACACTGATCGCAGGTGCCAAGAACCATGACTGTAGGGAGGTAGCATATGAAACATGCCAAGATCAACTCTACATCAAAGACTACATAATCCTTGCAGGAAGCACTGCATTTTTAACAACCCTGATGATGCATCGGGCCAACAGCAGAGGTCAGAATTGCCTTCGTTTGCACAAGTATCTGACAAGCCTCGCAGGTCTGGGCAGGCTTTTTTCAAGGATGCAGGGCTTTGTAAGGTGAGCACCAATTTGTCTAGCCGCTTCTCTTTTCCTCTTTGTTGCTCCCAGAAAAAAGAGGTGCTTTATTTTTAGTGCCTGTGTTTGTACAACACCAGCAAAGTGGCTCCTCTGGCTTGGTGGACATTGTAAGCACTAAACTAACTGCACTGCCTGCTTGCTTCCCCATGTCTCTCTTGATAACAGCAGTTCTCTCCCCCAGCATACCTATGTATGAATCTTCCCTGAAGATTTGTCGCATTTCCCATTCCCGTCTAATCCTGCATTGTTTTCTTTCATGCGTATAGTAAACAAACAAACAAACAAAAAGAGCTCACATAGAGCAGGAAACTGCTGTCAGGTCCAAAGGAGGCAAAAACCTTAAGCTCTACAGTTAAAGAGCAGAAAAGGGCTGCCTTAACCACCCCCCAGCTGTTTCATATAAAAGATAACATGCCAATTATTCAAATGGATGTCAGCTGTCAGGAGGATGGTCCCCAGCACCTTGCTGTTTGGATGCTGAGGGCACAGGCTGCCTGCTTTACAAGGAAGCTAAAGAGGAGGAGGTCTCAGCTTCTGCTTTTCCCAAAATGCTAAGCTGCATTTTGAGCTGAGAGCATCTGACAGCAGGGCATGCAGCTCCAAAAGTAGAATTAAAGCTTTGCAGCCTACATCTAATATGGTATTTCAGACCTTCAGATGGGAAAATGGACTCCTCTAAAAATCTGGAAGGCTTAAACTGCCCCCCTGCCCCTCAGCTGCTGAAGCAGGCCAGGTCAGACAACCACAGGGATAAAGAAAAGGTCAGCCACGGTAGCACAGGGAAGGTGATCAGCTTTGAGTATCCACATCTGCTTTGCAGCAGAAATAAGGCGCAGAAGGGGTCCCCTCCTCTCGGTCAGGGCCAGAGCATCGATGCCCTCATGTGGGTTGCTGTCACCAAGCTGTCACACTGCTCAGCAGTTGAGCACAAGTGTTTTGGTGGGAGCTGCTGGGTGCTAAACCCTTGCAAACACAGTCTGATCAAATCTCTCCAGGCTGCCAGACTTACCAAGGCACCGACAGGAACTTATTGCAGCACTCACCACGTTGTCTTATGGTGTGAACACACCTCAGCCCTTGCGTTTTGCCTCACAAGCCTCTTTATGGAAACCGCAAAGCAACGTGCAAGCTATTCCCTTCCCCTGCCAGCACTCTGCAAATGCAACTGCAGCCTATGAGGAGATGCTATATGTTACTGCTTGATCCCATATGCACTGAACTCCAGCCATGTCATCCTCTGGGCAAATGGATAAAAAAATAAGGAAGCGGTGGTGTGGTTTGCACACACCTACGCTGCTCAGCAACTCCAAACCCACCACCATAAGGTGGTAAAAGCATCTGATCTAGGTCCTTTAAAGGCAATAAAAGCCTTGGATGGGCTCCATCAGACCAAGTTTATGATTGTTGCTGCTCCTGCTCCCGGATGTACCAAGGGGTGACCACTGCAGAGCTGAGCTTGGACACAGACATGCCATAATGCCTGAGGGTCTGTGATCATGTGGCAGCGTGGACCAGTGGCAGAGGGTATGGGAACCACACATTTATTTTCCTACATAATTAAGGACATTTTGTGTGGCAGGGGCAAACACTGACAGTCTAATCCGAAGTCCAGGGCAATTTAAGAGTCTTTCAGCAGGCTTCAGCGAACTCAAGAGCAGGCAGTGCAAGAACAAAGTTTTCTACACTCAGTTAGAGCAGCCCCGGTTCTCACATGCAGTTGCTTATTTTAGAAAACAGGCAAAAGAAGCAGCAAACATCTGTGTGGATGCCGCATCAGGAACACTTGATTGCCACGGAAAGCAAGGAAGCAAGGGTAAGGCTACAGAAAAAAAAAATTATAAAGCATGCATTTCAACCCATCAGAAATTACCTACATCCACTCACATTCATTCCCTCTACTAACTCCTTTGAGTTCCTGTGGATTTAGGAACCAATGTCCTCACCACCACCTCCTCCTTAATTTGTCCTCCTTGATTTGTCTCCCACCTCCTCTCCTGGAGCTCCCCACGTGGACCTCCTGCACCCCTCTGCTCTACCCCATTTCCAACCCAGACGTGCACCCTGGCATTGCACTGTCCTGGTGCAATGCTCCTGGCTGCAGCTTGCATTAGCCTTCCTGAACAGAGGAGATTAGAGAAAGCCCAAGACCAGGCACGGAGAGGTAGCACCAAGAGGGGAGTTTACCTGTGGGGTCAAGCATGTTGTTTTTTGTCCCCAGGCTCCGTGGACACGTCTGCTGTTGCACCTAGTGAGCGGGCTCCTTTGTTTGGGATGCAGAGCCGCCTGTGAATACGCGGATAGAGCAGCCACCCCAGGGACACGGCGGTTATGGAAGATCGCTGCGGGCTCGGGCTGGGCTCCCCTGTCCAGGAATGCATCCGATACACATGCAAAAAAAAAAAAAAAAAATGCATACTTTCGATGCCTTCACTTTACATAAGAGCTTGGGGACCTGCTGCCTCTCAAGGAGATCATGGGCAGTTTCATAACCTTCCAGTTACGCAGCATGGGTGCATGTCCCAGCCAAACCACCAGATATAGCACCGAATAACCAAGAACTTTGAACCCCGAACCCCTCATTTCCTTTCCTAGATGGTCTGGAGCTCTGAGAACACCATCTGCTCCACACAAAGACTTGGCAGTTTCTGCCTATCACAAGGCAACAGACATTGGAAAGTCAATGTACTAGCTTCTAAAAGGAAACAAAAGACTTTTTAATGCCTCCCAGAATAGAACGGGAAAATATAAATGGAAAACAAGTAAATACTCACTAAAAAAGAAAACAAATAGCATATGTCTCAACACTCCATAGATTACTATTAATCAAAACAAATAAACAAGACAAAAACGACAGACCTCCCTGCATACCTAAGATTACTCCAGCATATGATTTAGTAAACAACAAACTGAATTAGACCCTGCAGCAGCTGTGGAAAGCAATGCAAATTGTGTTTGGATTAGGAGTTAAAATTTTAGATGAGTATTTGGTTAAATAGACAGGATAAGAAGTTTACTATTCCATCTAATCCTCCCACCACTAGCTTTGGAGGTGACTTTGGATAAGTTCCTTCTGCTCTGGTGACTGTATTCTCCCTTCCTGCAAAATGGGGATAACAGTCCATCCTTTTGGAAAGCACTTTGCTCATTACATCGCTAGACAGCAATGAGAGCTAGATGTTAGGAGTTATAAATGCTGATCATCTCTCCCTGGAGCAGGGCTAAACAGCTTTAGAGGAGGCTTGTAGCTTTTTCTTGTAGTTTTTTCCTGAACTGCATTTGGAATAAATCTAGCTTCCTAAATGAGCTCACCTTCCAGTCTTCAATGCAATGAGAGCTCTTGTTCTATGGACTCTGGAAGAACATTTTTTCCATTCTCTGATTTTACACGTGTTTTCACTCTTCTTGATCTTGTTTATGAACAAGAATGGCTTTCAGAAAAAAACAGCCAAGAGAAAGGCAAAGATGTATTTGTACCTTCGATCATAGCTGATTAAATCAGAGGAAGATCTTCCTCTGTGCTTAGCAAGAGCAGCTTTATGGCAAAGGAACATTTGATGTGAGCAGATAAACCCAAGACCTGGGGCCCTCTGCATGTCCTAGAGGAAAGATCATAGAGAAAGGTGAATGGTGCATTCCCTGCAAGCCATGGGGATCAGGGTGCTGGGCTGTCCTCAGGGTGAAGTGTCCAGTCCAACAGTGCAAGGAGCTCTCCTCTGCTCGCCTGCACCTTGGTGTTTGATGGGGAGGAGCGAATCTGTCCTCTTTATGTGAACCCAACCTGTTGTGTCCTTGTACACCAACCCTGAGAAAGCCAGTTCAAATGGACCTCAGCATACTATAAGAGACTATAACATATGGCTGGTCCCTGCATGCTTATCAGTGGAGCTATATATACAAGTTACCTAAGATAATAAGCTTTACTGTAAGATAATATGTATCTATAAGATAATGAGTTTTTTTTCTTTTTTTTTCCCCAGTAGATGCAACAATGTTTAATGCAATAATTAGGTGAAAACTGCAAAAAATTTAGGGAACGTGGAGGCAGGGAGAGATGAAGATCCCATTACCTAAAGCACGTTGCTAATTTTGAAACAGGTCCACCGTAAGAAAACTTCAGCATTTCAGCAAAATCCCACAGGAAGATGTGCCTACTAGGCAAAACTCTACTGGTGCGCGGATCAGTGGGATCAGGCCATGAACTCCTTCAGAGGTGTTCTTTTGATAAAAAGTTTTTAAAAATCATTGAATATCTCAGCAAAAGCAATTTGGGAACATAAGCTCAAAAGAGTTTTAAACTACTTATGTCAAGCACCTTCACATGCCTGATGCTGTCTTACACTTTTAAGAGCAGGTTAGAGCCCAGTCACACCTGAGATTCCACATCGCGAAGGAGCTCCTGAACAGCCACTGAGATTCACACAAATTGTCTTTCATAACATTAAATTTCCTGTAGGGCATCACAACGGAATTTAATTCATGCACTCCTATTGTATTTCCTAAACATTATAAAACTAACTGGTTATACAACCCTAGCCTGGGTCTTGCACGTGTCTTCTAATAATCTTACCACCCCTAGCTTACATCCCTCGATTAGATAATCCTGGTTTTGTAATTGTCTTCCCCCATACAGATGAGACCTCCCCTTCCAAAGTCTGGTCAAACTGGAGCCTTTAAAAATCATCTCAGATGCGCCCAGCTAGGTGTGCTTGCTTAGCACAGAGATTCCTACCTTTGAGAAAAATGCCCGTGTCTGGAGAGGTCTTCACAACAACTGCCCCGGCAGCCTGTCCAGAGAGGCCCTGTCGGACGGACTTCCAGCTGGTGCGAGTCAAGAGCAGGTGGTGCCGGGTCAAGAAGGGAGAAGCCCTATCCGACTGCGACGACGAGATAACTCTCTCTGAAGCTAAGATGTAAGTAGAGAAGCACATGGTTAACTCATAACTAGCTGCATGGCCCTAGTCAGCTGTGTTGCCTTCTCTCACTGCTGGGCCACATCTCAGGTGGAGGATGCTCCTGTGGCTGAAGCCCACCTCCATTGAGCGTGCGTTCCCAGGAGCAGCTCATCTGCTGCAAAGGGGCAAGTACGGCAGCACAGGTGCCGTGACTGCTATTCTGCTTGCCTCAAATGGGGTCAGTTACAGAGGATATTTTATCAACAGCATGATTTTTATTCATAGGGAGCTCTTTTAAAACTCTGAGATACCTGTGTGGAACTTCTGAGCTTGAACTTTTTTATTTTCCTTGTGAGCATGTATATTCTTTACATGTGAAAGTTCACAAATGGTTGCATGAGAAGGATGTGTTGATAGAGAGGCAATTGCAGCTAAATGAAATGCCTAGATGGGAAAAATAAGCACAAATAAGTAGTAAAAGCCCCTGTAGAAGCCTAATTGTAGAATTAATCCAACCCTACTTCAGATAGAGGAGAGAGATGAGTTTTCCCCCAGAAACAAATACAGCTCTTTGAGATATTACATTCCTCCAGGTAATTACCCTTTAATAATGGTATCCACATTTCAGTAGAACCTGGTGTCCCCATTGGTGATGAAAGCTCCTTAACATGACTGCATTTTGCATGTATTTTTTCCCAGTATTTGTAGCATTCATGGTTTAACACCATCAAGTCTAATTGTTTTCTCAGTCAAGTCAGTGGGTTTTTCGCCCTCATGGTATGTTCAGACTCAAAATTTCCATTGCTTTGTCATACAGCCAGTGTGCAGCAATAGGTGCTGGCTGCTGTGCCGCCCGATACACAAACCCCATTCTGCCAAACAACATTCCAAGTGATCCTGTCTCTTAGGGGTTACTTCCTGGAGGTGGATGCATGTACCGTTAAGTTAAGCTGTAACAAATTATGATGTATGCAATGATGCTTGTTGTAATGGAGTATTTTAAAAGCCCAGAAAAAAAAAAAAAACAGAAGGCATAAATCCCCACCTTTTTTATTCAACCTCTACAAAAATTAGGGACAGATTTAAAGACAATTTGGCATAAAAGAAGTCATAAAAATATCTATTTAGGCCTATAAGAGGAAGCTGAGGTGTGCGTAAAAGGAAATTTGATTGCCAGCAAACCATCTTTTTATTCAAAAAACAAGATGAAGGTTCACAGAAGTTTTCAATTTTTGTCTAAACACAGCTCAAGATGAAGTTTTATATAAAATACCTTCAGGAAGTGTGGGATTTTTTTCTTTTTCTTTTTTCCTGTCTCTTTTCATTTTCTTTCTTGATTCCCAACAAAGTGAAAAAGCCAGAAGAAATCTACAAATAGTTTTTCTCTGGCACCCACCTGCCTACAGGAGAAGTGATAACCAGACTGCAGTGCAGTTTCTTCTCTGTTTTAGCCATATATTACATGCCATCTTTAAAAGATTTTGCTTATCCTTCAAAAGGCCAGGGAGATGGATTATGGAAAATTTTCCCCACTCCCAAATCACTTTATTTTCCCACCTGGGAACACTTCCTACTTCTACCATGTCTCTTTTGAGATAAGGTGACCCCCAGTTCCAGATGGAGGGTTGTTGCCTGGAGGTTAGCGAAGCGACTAAGCCCCAAAGACACCCTGCACATTTCCAAGCCCCAGCAGCTCCATCGTTTAAAAAAATCCAGGCATATTATGTACAGAAGGGAAAGGCAATGATTCCGAACTGCATTTTCTTATCCTTGGCAGAGGAAAATGTGTTTCCGAAGGTGGGATTTCCTGGACCGTTGAAGCTCCCATCTATTTTTGCTATAAAGTGGTAGAGACGTATAACATCCTGGACCCTTCCAACACCACGCTCCTTTGGGGCCACATTGCTGACCACCAGCAGCTAGAGCTGGCCACCAGCAGTAAGAGAAAGCTGAGGCGTTTTATTGTCATGGATGAAGTGGTCGATGAACTCTACGGCTCCAAGGTGAGAAGATACTTCGAAGCGAATAATGTTCAATACAAAATCCTCGCCCTGCCTACGACCGAAGAAACAAAATCCATGGATCTGGTCTTGAGCATCTTGCAGGAAGTCCAGGCCTTCAGCATCGACAGGCGAACAGAGCCCATCATTGCCATCGGAGGAGGGGTTTGCCTGGATATCGTAGGACTAGCAGCGTCGCTCTACAGAAGGCGCACGCCCTACATTCGCGTCCCAACCACCCTTCTGTCCTATGTCGATGCCAGCGTGGGGGCAAAGAATGGGGTGAATTTCCTCCAGTGCAAGAATAAGCTTGGAGGCTACACTCCCCCCGTGGCAAGTTTTCTGGATAGATCCTTCATTCAGAGTATTCCTCGGCGACACATCTCCAATGGCCTCGGGGAAATTTTAAAGGTAGGAGCCTTTTGCCACTGCAGTTTCTAAAGCTAAAGCATTAGGAAGGTGACCATTGGTATCCATGGCATTGTATACATTTCCATATAGACCCTAGAGGTGAGTCTGAAGGGCTACGTTGGTACATCGACTCTTGCTGAGCTCACATACACATTTTACAGCTCCTAGACTTGTTAAAATATCCCTTATGTACTGTCCTTAATGATAATTCTGTAGAGGAAGCACCAAAACTCAAGGCCAGATACAGGTAAAGGGCAGAACCAGAGAACAAAGCACCCTCCTCTTCAGAGCAATCCACAGCACACTTAAATACATTGATGTTGGATAATTTGATGCTTTTTGTACCTATCTCATCAGGTACCTTAAATGTGGTCAATCTGCAAGACAAATATGTCTTCCAAAATATCCCTGGATGAGCACAGTAAATGATTTTATGCCTGAAGAGAACATTTAATAAATCAGGCTTCAGGTTATTGAAATGTATTAAATATAAATGAATTAGTAGCACTTTTGGATGCTTGTACAGTAGAAACTCCCCAGGATACCTGTGATCTGTGGGAAAACACCAAGAAACTGGTCACTGTTCCCCATTGAAAGAGGGATCTAATGCCAGAGTCGGAGGGTGAACAAATCTGTTCCTGCCTCAGGCATTTGCACACTCCTTTTTGCTTATATCTTCACTTACCATAGGTGACAACAACATATATAACATTACCATGTCATATTCTCTAGAGACTCAGAGGAGAGAGGCTTATGCACAAGTTACCATGTCAGAAAGCAAGAACACATTGAATCCCCTATAAACATGCTAAAAGACAAGCACAGAAGAAATACTCATGAACCAAAATGCAAAATAGTATCTACTGAATATGCCACAAATCTGAACTTCTTACCTCTCCTGCAGCCCCATACACACGCTAATCAGAAACTCTGCCTACAGAAACACTAATTACATAGGTAGAATTTACCCTTGCACCAAGCAAGCACAGGTATTTGCTAGTACACATTGATGTATTACGGTCTAATCCATTGAAACGCTCATCAACATGTACAAGGTTCATATCATTATTTTTAACTATGTTTTTATGCACTTTACCCCAGATGGCACTCATGAAGCACAAAGGGTTATTTGACTTGCTCAAGAGCCATGGAAAATACTTGCTGGACACCAAGTTCCAGTCTTACAGTGACTCCACCAGCCCTGGGGATGCTGCACTCCAGACTACCCGAATTGCCATTGAAACCATGCTGGAAGAGCTGGCTCCCAATCTCTGGGAGGATGACCTGGACAGACTGGTTGATTTTGGTCACCTTATAAGCCCAGAACTGGAAATGGTGAGTGTCAGACTTTGTATTGCAACACCTGTCAAAAAAAAAAAAAGTTTTCAATCACCATGACATGACCAATGACATGAGCCATAACAGTGCAAATATTGCAATCATTAGGGCTATAACGCTGTGTAAGAAATCACCCCTGAGGAACAAAAAGGAGGACTAGACTTCATGCAGAATCCAGAGCTTCTTTTCTCCACCCCGCTGTGCTCTTTGGCAGCAATGTGAATGAGAGGAGAATTAGATTCTGGATCTCTATGGGAGATTTTCTGTGCAATTAATCATGTGCAAATAGATCTTCCTCTGCGACCCATAAATCATAAGATGCTAACATCTAGGATGGCTCTGTTCTACTGCTGTGAGCTGAATAATAATTTGCATGAGTAGCTTTAGGGGAAAAAAAAAACACTAATTATTTACTGCCTGCAAACCTTTCTTCCCTCCGTACCCATTTTCCTGCGTTTCAGCGGGTTCTGCCGTTGCTGATGCACGGCGAGGCCGTGACCATCGACATGGCGTTCATGACCTACGTGGCCTATGCCCGGGGACTCCTCAGCTGCGGGGAGAAGGAGCAGATCATCCAGTGCATGCGGGCCCTGGAGCTGCCCGTGTGGCACGGCGCCTGCAGCTGGCACCTCATCCAAAGGGCCCTGGTGGAGCGGCTGAAGCACGGCGGCGGGCGGCCCCGCATGCCGCTGCCCACCGGCCTGGGGGTGGCAGGTACGGTGGGATGGGGCTGCCCACGTTTGGGAGGGGGACTTGTAGCAGCAACCCAATGGGCAGGAGTTGGTCCAGCTGGAGCATCTCTCCAGCTCTGGAGGTCCTGCATAGACCTGAGTATCAGCGAGCTTGCCCAGAGTCCTTTCACAAATGGCAGCAGGCTTGGGGGCAATTCCTTGCAATAGTATTCTCAGGAAAATATCTTTTTCCAACCCTCTCTAGAAGTCCATCCTTTCCTGGCTGTAGTTGTCCCAGAAACTTTCCAGGGCGCGGGGAGGAGGCAACAATCTTCTAAAGGAGCAGGAACAGGATAACCTGCCCCACGGTCCTGTGGTCCTACCTTTCTGGACTTAATTCTGCCAAGGCAGGATGTTTCTCCTGGGTGTAACCACCAGCTAGTACTTAACCAAGACCTAATTAATGAGTTTAAGATTGACTGGTTCACTTATCTCCAGTACCTGGGATGAAATGTTATCACAGGTGAGATGTAGAAACCTAAAACAAAAGCAACCTCTAAGTCCAGGCTGCAATATCTGACACTGGGGTCCATCCAGACCATTTCCAGCAGGTCCGGCCCCAGCTTTCACAGGGATGCAGCTCCCTGCAAACCGCTCCTGCTAAACCCACATGCAACAGCAGGGAAAGCAGCTCCAGAGGGATGTCTGATTAACTGGAAATCTTCTTTTGCAGAAATATTCAATGACACGAGTGAGGAGACCCTGAAGGCAGCCTACCAGCTGTGGGTGGGCGACTGCAAGGTGGCAGAAGCGCCAGCCGCACGCTGAGCGCCCTGAGCCCAGGGTTGCTACCGCCCCGCACGGCCCAAAGCAAGCGGATGGGATGACACGCAAGCAAAACCAAGAGAGTAGCACCCACATAAACCCCAGGGCTATTAGGAAACAGAAAAATATCATTGCCTGACCAGATACATTTGTTCCAAAGGGTCTGTTTGCAGGGAAATGCATCAGTCCCGTGCAGTCTGCAACAAGTCAACGCTAATGAGCAAAATCACCGTAGTGCATCTCATAGGGAGCAATAATTTCTTTCCATGCTATAGCAAAGTATTCCCCCCCACCATCAGCAAATACAACATAAAAGCTGTATAAAAGCCATATGCTATTTAGAACAGCTAAAGCAGGCAATGCACCTTACTGCCTGAGTTCCTGCTCTGTCTTTTAGCTCATGCAAACCAGTGAAAATGGGGGCCCAGCCACTGGCTTTTTCTCTCAGGACAGGAGTGACATGGGAAAGACTGTGTCACTTCAGAGATGACCTGGACCAGCTTGCGGTGGGACACACATCAGCTCTGAAACTTAAAGGCATCGGGAGCCTTCTCCCTGGAAACTGTGCCAAAAGAACCGCAGTGATAAAGGGCACTCAAATCATTTATAGCCTTTTTATTAGGGTGTTTATTAGGCCTAATGTTTTTTGTTTTTCTTTATGTCATACCCATTCGTCCTGACACACTGGCTTCTCTTTTGCTGAAGGAATAAAAGCTGTTTTAAAAGTTTTATCGTGCCGGTTATACCTTGCTGTGCGCAGCACATGAGTGAGGAGTTAGGAAGAGCCGCCCGTAAATCCCTTTTCCCTTTGAGTCTGGAGAACATTTCTCCCAACCCACCTGTTTCTCCAGCTTCATGTGGTCTCCCCAGAGCTGCTCTCCCAGGATGCCAGCAGGAAGGGGGAAGGTGCCCTGGGTTTTGCTCACTCGCTTCAGGTCCCCTTTCTGGCTGCTGTCCATAAACCATCACAAACCACAAACACCAGCTCCAGGCACAGCCTTGCAGCCAGATCGCCTTGTGATGCCCAAACCTCCACTTTTTCACCCATTTCTGGACAGCTCAGCAACAACCTGGAATGGCAGCCAGCTGTGGGGGAAGCCAATTGGTCGGAGGGATATTTTTTTGGAGGGATTCTTTTGGGAGGGACCTTTATTGGGAAGATTTTTTTTCAGGAGGGAATCACTTTTATTTTCATTGCCCAGGCAATGTCCCAGCTGGAGGAACTGATGCCTGTAAGAGCAGATAGGGGAAAGTGAGGCACAATTAAGACAGCAAAGCAACCTCCCAATTATTATATTTTTTCCCTCTTCCCTCTAGCTCAGGTGACAGAGCACGATCACCCTCTGACACGCTTGGTTGCTTAGTAGCAGACAGCCTCATTTTTAATTATATATTAAAATATGCTAAAGAACATAAAATGGTGGTGTGACTAATACATGTGTATCAAGAAAGGCATGTGACAGCACCTAAATTGCCTCGGTGTCTGATAAAGATGCCTCTGCCAGGCTTGTCAACAGCAGATCAAGACAAGTATTATTAATAAAACAGTGACTTTTTAAAATACACCTCATTGTTTGCAGTGCATTTTTTGTTAGACATCTAGTTTCATTCTTTTCCGTTTATTCAGCTTTAATTCCTTCTTTTCAAAGGGAGCTATTAGCATTATGCTGCAACTCTCTGCTTATTTCCTTATTGCCTCCATTAGAGTATTGCTCCAAAGAGAACACTGGAAAGCGGTGCGGGATCCAGCGGCGCTCTGCACAGCACAGGTTCTTCATGGATTTGTCCAAGCAAAACCACTACGCGATAAGAGAAGCGATGAGAAATGGTTTTATGATTTGCGTGTTTTGAAGTTGCTTCTTCTGCAAGTCGCTGCTTTGCAAACTGCCTTCCAGTTGCCTTTAGGGAAGAAAAGAAGAAAAAAAGAAAAGAAAGAAAAAGAAAGACATAGAAAAATAATAAAGGATTACAAGCTCTGATATGTTTCAGTGACAGTATAACTACTAAGCAGTTACAATTTGCATCCAGTCAACAGCAACTTTCAATATACCTACATTGCATGAGAATAAAACCAGTTTTGCATGAGAATAAAACCAGTTTAGCAGACATAACAGATTCTGCCTGGATGTATTTGAAGTGTCTAACCAAACCTCATTGAAGGCAAGAGCAATTCTGCGTATTATGCAGCACATGCTGAACCATTCCCTGCCTGCTGGGAACCCTTCCCAGTGCCAGAAATTACAGGCTGTGCCCCGACCCCCCTGCAAATTGCAGTGTTAAACCACAGTGCGCGTGAAAGCAGCACCAAGAGCCTCGGCGCTTTCCCAAGCAAACGAGATCCCAGCAGCTACTAAAGTCTCCTTTCCCTCCTCTCCCTAACCCTCCACAGAAAGTTTCAGGCACGTGGAAAAGGAAAAAGCTAACAAGAACTGCCACTGCATCTTCTCTGATACAGATCGGAGAATTTCTTACAGTTTTTACGCCCATGTTTGATTTTTCTTCCTGCTTTTCACCCAGTTTTGCAATCCAGCAAAAAGTAGAGAAGAATCTTTCCCGCGGGTCTCGAGAAATTCACCTCCACAAATATAACACCAGCAGCGCCAACTGCAGAAAGGGAAGCCAGAATACAGAGAAAGTCAATCTTAATTTAAAAGCCATGTCCTGAGCTGCTAACAACGAGAACCTTAACGGTGTGTTAAAATGCCACATTCTAGCATGGATTTAGATTTCTCAAATAATAAATAGTGCTTCACAGTGACTCCTAAAAGCATCTACCAGGTATTAACTCAAATATTTTCTATAGAGGGATGGAGGTCTTTTCCTCTGCATTCATAGCAAAGTATCTCTTTCCAGAATTACCTTTTAAATTGATTTTTTTTTTAAATGGAGCGATGCAGGACAGCTAGTGCTTTTCAACTGCAGGCTTCCTCCTCCCCGTTTCCTTTTTTTTTTTTTTTTTTTCCCTTAATTAACTATTTTAATTAATAATTTAATTTTCTACCACTATCAAAATGAGATTTTTAAAAGACCCAAGCCAATTCCAAAGGACACAAGCCAATCAAACCTTGGTTGCAGCTGAAGATGCTGAGGATGCATCAAAGCCCTGCAGTAGTGCCCGCTCCCCAGCCCTGCTGCTGCAGCAACGTCCATGGACAAGGTGAGGACTCCACGGCATGCGAGGACACGACGAGAGCGCCAAGGAACAAGACTGCAATGGATGAGGACAACAAAGAAGCAGAGATAATACAGGGGGGAAGACAAAACAGGCCCCCAAGCAAACCAGAACTGCTTGCAAATGTTCAGAATAAGGTTTGGGCTGTTGGGATGGATGGCAACCTCATAGAATGACAGGCTCCCTGTGTTGGCACAAAGCAACCAGAGCCCTGGGAGCAGCCAAAATCATGGGCTTTTACTCCAGGTGAGGGACATGGACAAGGTCACCAGCAAGGCACAAACACGGCAGCGCTGCTGGGACTTTAGGGACGCACACGCACAACACCGAGAGTCACTTACACTGGAAACGAGTGGCTGACACACACGTATGTGAAAAACCAAATGCTTTAATCCATCTATCAAGAACAACAGTTCAAATTATTTCATTGGATACATTAATATTGATCCATAATTTACAGTGCTATGGACCATACACAAATTATTGCTGCAGTCAACAGCAGATGAATATCAACATTACAGTACCAAGCATCATAGCAAGAGGCAGTAATTAATGTCACTTTTTCAAGAAATATAGGTATTTATACTATTATCAACATCAGCTTCCCCCCCAGTGCATTTTATGTCAAACAACATAAACGTAAGTGCATTATTTTGTGCTTTGTGCTTTCCTTGTGTACCTTCTTTTTGCTTTTGCAGGCTGTAAAGTTTCATATTGCTCTGTAGGCCAAAAGCAGTAAGGAAGAACTCCATGGTACTCTGCACATTCACATCTGTTGCGTGGTTTTGGCAAAAGTGAGCGTTATTCAATATTCTACCTAGGCCGGATCAGGCCCAGGGTCAGGCAATGGACCCCGCCATTCAAGAGCTGCTGTGGTCAACATTTGTGTCCTCCTCACCGTACCTTGTGCGTGCTGCACCCTGTCCCAAACTGCTGTCCTGTACATGGCCACCACCCCATGTAACCACTCCGATACACAAGAACCGTTTGCATCTCCAGGGAGGTACCATCCACCACACCAGAGCAGCTCCTTGCTGAAAGCAGCCAACTTGGAGAAAGGCCATGACTTGCCGAAACATGGGATGAGACAGCAAGGGAGCCACAGGAGCACTGCAGGTCACTGCCCAATGTAACCCACTGGGCAGCATGCAGGACCACAACGCATGGCTGCTATTGGCCACCAAGCAGCCCAACTCTTGATAAAACATCATTTTTCTTGCATGCTCAGCCACCTCTGCTTAGCACATAGCCAAAAATGGGAAGCTGCGGCCGCCAGCAAGTACCAGTGGTTTCACATAAGCTTGAGAAACATTCACAGTCCAGACTTAGCTCCTGCACAGACAGCACAGGCATCACACCCCCTAAGTCAGTGGTTCCCAGCGCAGCTGTGCGCACCCTGATCCCTCTGTGCCACGCTGCCGAGCTCACCTGTCCAACGGGAAGGGTGACACCACCCATGTTACAGCTACCAGCACTGTACAGCCCTGCTCGTCTCTGCCCATCACCATTAAGACACATTGGGGATGCATCTTTGTCAGGGATGGGAGCAGAAAACCCCTGCCTGCCCTAGACAAGATGCTAGACCATGGTGCATCCCAAGGAATCACCTATCCTGTCCCATCCCGGCTCCATCTGACCTAGCAGGGATGCGCTCCCAAAGGCTGCCTGGGGCAGGCGGAGGGAGAGACATCATCATGAGCAAACTCCTGCTCTTCCTTCCTTCAAAAAGGAAAAGCAAAAATCCTGCAATTGCACCAATGCCACCGGTACGACTCCAGCAGATGCCACAATCACGGAGAGCAGCACTGCCACAGGGGCACCCAAGGGCGACCAACCTCCAAAGGCCACCGCAACCTGCTCGGGAAAGGTTTCAGCTGCCCCATCCCTACCCAAATCACATTGTGTTTCCAAACACTGTAACCATTGTGACCAAGTTTCCTTATATAAAACCTGCCAACGCTGGCACTCAAGTCCCTATCTGTTTTTTTGTTTGTTTTTACCATTATTATTACATATATCTTCCAGTGTAGCACACAGGAGAACGGGGAGCTCTTGTTTTCTCTACGTAGGCACCATGCCGCACTTCAACTTCCTAGAAAAGGTCACCCGAAAGCTTTCTCCTATGCCACACTTCAGTCAGTGCTAGTCCAGGAAGACTACAGCTAGAGTTTAAGGCACTTCATTCTGAACGAGATACGCTTGCCTGCCGCTTGCAAGTCAGTTGTGGGCTGCTATTGAGAAATCCATTCAATCCGTCTAGCTTGGAACACCGTATGTCATCTCTGTCAAACATCTAGGCTCGATATAATACAAGTAAAACTACTGTTATTGCATAGGACTACACTTGAGTAGATAATGCACCAAACTACTTTTACAACATTGTTGCATGTTAAAAATTAATAACATTGTTATCAAGTAACAGTTATTTGCAGATACAGTAATTTAGTCTTTTTTTCTTTTTTTCTTTTTTTTTTTCTTTTTTAATGTCAGCCCCAGTGCTGAAATAAAACACAAATTACTATAACGGGTAGATTAACTACATATTTATGTTTTCAAGCATATTACTACTTTTTCTGGATCACTAAAAATAAATATGTAAGTTCAGTTTTTCTACAGAGCTGTTTTGTTTATTACCTAATCTAAATTTGTACTCACTCTACCTTAAGTGTGTTTAAAAACATTTTCAAAGTGAGACTGTAATATACAAAATATTCTTAAAATCTCTCTTAAAACACAGAACCCTGCATAAAAGCTTCCTTTCAAGTGTTTACAAAGAACACAGAAAACTTCCAATGAGTTTAAAATGTCAAAAAATTGTTGCAATATTAAGAGGCAAATTCTTACAAATGAAATACAAATATATTTAAAACAAAACATTGAGAATAACTAAGGAATTCATGCAAATCAAAATAAACTGTACAACGCAATTTAAAAAAAGAGTAAAGCCAATTAGATATGTACAATGTGCCCAGTTGATAAAATGTATCATTTTTTGTCCAAAAAGTAGATACCGATTTACAGTGTTCCTTCTTCATTCATTGGCAAACCATCATTATATGTTACAAAACAAGAAAAATCTAAAACAAAAACCTTCAACCATGATCCAAAGGAAACCCGAATCAGCTCAGAGTAAAATTAAATGTCACTCTGAGGAAGAGATTCACATCTCCCTGCAATTTCTATTTCGTTCTCAGCAATAGCATCAAGAACATTTTATATCAGAATGAACAATCAGGGTGTTTCAACACTTTTTTTTTTGTCTGTATTCAGTGGAATAGTAATTTTTGTTTAAACACTTGTGATATAATGACCAAAGGTTGAGGGACACTGTATCTTTAAGGCAGTACTATTGAATCAACATAATTACAAAGTGAACTCTCTCTGTTTTGGTTTCTTTACATTCTTTATCTTTACATTTTGTTTCCAAGGAAATGGGTTGCACAGAATTTACAATTCTGCTATGCTCCCTCCCCGCCTGAGTAGAAACAGACTTTTCAGATGTAATTCTATTGCTTTAAGTAGATTTAACCAGTTCAAAGTTCTTGGCTAATCCAGTTCACAGATAATGTACATACGCTGTACAATATTTTGCAGGCGTTGGTAGTTTTAAAATAGAATATACAAGCTTTTTTTTTTTTCCTTCCACAAAAGAAAAATCTAAAAAAACCTCTCTATATAATATATACACACACGCGCACACACACTAGGCTACTGATGAAGCACAAAGGAAAAAAATCAAAAAAAAAAATCTACAAAAGGTAAATTATTTAATCTACTGATCAAGAAAAAGCAGTTTATGAAAGGCCATGCAGAGCAAACATCTGCTAACAGGGATGATCGGTGTCCTCCATGCTCACGCTGCTCCGCCTGCTACTCGTCTTGGACGCTCCAGGAGACACTGAGGAAAGCAGCGGGTCAGTTACCCCAACGGGGGAGAGGGTATCGTCCATCAGGATATCTTCCAGTTTGGATCCCATTTTTGCGGGGACACCGTAAGTGCCAGTCGGCTCAGTCACATTTCCCAGGTTGTCGCTGAAGGTGATGGTGCCATCGGTGAGATCCAGGGTGGTGGTGCACGACAGGTCGGCGTGGTGCTGCAGGAGGTCTTGGTTGCAGTTGTCCAGGACGGGCTCTTGCTTGATGACCCGGTTCACCATATCGGGGGAGCAGAGGCCCGTCGACGGCACGAGGGAGAGGCCGTGCGCCCGCGCTTGCATCTCAAGTTCCTGCCAAGGAGAACAAGAGGTTATTTAAAAAAAAGCACGAATGCAAAAACTCATCTCATGTGGCTTGTTGTGACTATGGCAAAAGCAGAAGGAAAAAGTTACTACAAATATGAAGGCCCAACGCCTACATGATGCTAACTGCTTCCTGCTGAGACAGGGGAAAGGACACTTCCCACGCTAGAGCTCTGCCAAAAATGTAGCTTGTTTCAAGCCAGAAGACAACTCTACTCCTGCACTAAGATTCAACCAGAAACACACACAGAACTTAGAGGAAGGCACTTCAGGCTGTCCACGCAGACTCTGCATGATAAGTTTAAATCCCATCTTCAAGTTTAGTCATGTTACAGATGCATTTGACTGAAGGCTGGTACAAGATGACCTTATTGAAAGGCCTTTTTCCAAATACAGCAGTAGGAGAGATGTTTTGATTCTACGTACGCATTAAATTAAGCAATCACTGCAGTGTTGCGAGTTCTTGAATATTCTTATCACAGAGCTTGATTAGAAGCCCTTTCTCCATTTTCAAACTAAGACAACAAGCTTGCAAGGGCACAGGGCAAGAAAATGGAACAGAAAGAATTTCTCCCTCTAGCCAACATGTCAGAATCACAGTGCCCCCTACTATGTACTTAACCAGAATAAATACAAAAAATGAAAATACAGACTTTAGGTTATTTGCTCCTAGATGTAAGGTTCATTATACAAAAATCTGAGTTTTGTTATGATGATAGAAGATGATGAAATACTTCAGAAGCAATCTGACCTAACTTTGGAACAGCATAGCTTAATGTTGCTCCATCTCTACTCTGGCCAACAGATTGCTCAGCACAGCACAAAACCTGCACCAAAGCACATTCCGGACTACTTATTTTAAGGCTATTCTGCCACGCTTGACTCCGGTCTTTCTAGCTCCATTAGGGAGCACCAGTGTAAGGGTGCCTGGGACCAGCAACCTGCTCCATTACAGCCTTCGTGGTATATGGTCTTGCACTTGATCCTGTGAACTCTTCTTGCATTACTCTTATAGAGGGGTGAATAACATCCAGCTTGTGTTTGCCGTCGTGGATAACAGAGCCAAGAGCCAAGGCTGCTTAGGCTGCTATGCTGGATAAGGCTTCCTATACAGTTTGGGGTGGGAGAACCCACCTCGCCAAACTTCACCTTACAATCTTACAAACCCTAGAGACTTCACCCTACAACAGGGAACAGACAGTAGGAGCAACCCTCGCTCTGTGGATGGAAGAGCTCCATAGCCAGAGCTCTAGGCTATCCTGCTGGAGCCCTTGGAGATCTTGCATTCAGCAAGCTTCTGATTATGATCAGGAAATACTCCAAATATACGTGGTGCTACTCGGAGAAAAAGTTTTACCATATATATCTTTATTTACCACACAGTATGGTTTGCAAAACTATTTTGCTACAGAAGGAGAAAAAAATATCAGCTCCAGGTGCTTTCCTAGATTGCAGCGGTCTAGTGATACCAGCGTAACTTCTATTTTTCTGAAAGAGCCCTGTTCACCATGAATTAAAACAGCAGTTTTCCCTCTAGCACACATTCTGATCATGGCTTCGTGCTGTGACACCACAAGCCTTCACGGCCTCTCTATGGGCAAACCTGTATCCGGAGCAGCAGGTGCCTGTTGGCGTGTTCCAACTTCTTCTGCCTGTTCTCAAGCTCCTTGGTGCGCTGCTGTTCTCTCTGCAGCTTGCGGATGTAGTCAACCGAGGCTTTTAAAATAGTTCCCTTATTCCAGCGCATATCCCTGAGAAATCAGCACAAAAAGAAGTTAGGGATTCCAGGGAGGGTTTGCTTTAGTCACCACCACCATGCCAGCAGCTGCAATTACATCTCGTGTTATCTAACACCCAGGTAAATTATTTTCTTTTTTTTTTTTAGGCTTTTGAGATGCGCTAGAGGGGGCCAGAGCACAGGCTGAAAGGGATGATGCAGTGAGCATCGTCCTAGCTGCAGGCCATCAGGCACAGCAGCAGCTCCCCGGTGCCTCCAAGACTTCTCAGAGATAAGAGTTAGCTCCTAATTTCTGCTGCGTGATTAAAAAACCTGTGAGGGAACTAGAATTCACGAAGAACCATATGTGACTTGGTACTTCGGGGAGGAAAAGACAGGAGATTCTTCAGCTCCCAGGAAGGTAAGCAATAACCTCTTGGTGGCACTATGCCACAGCTTGGTGACAGTAAGGAGGGGAAAGCCAAATACAGCATTGTATCTTGGTGTTTTAGACTTCTCCATGCAGACAAACTTCTTAAATTAAGAAAAAAAAAAAAAAAGAAAAAGAAAAAAAGAAAAAACACACACAACATATACACACACATATATTTAAAGAACTTCTACTGGATGAAAGATCCAGCTGTCCCACAGTTTGGGCAAGGGCCTTAGAGAAAACCAAAGAGCCCCTTCTCAGGAGCTTTTACAGCCTGCCACTACCAGAAAACAATGGAAATTCTCCCCAAAAGAAAATTGCTGCTTTCATCCAGGCTTAAGGGAGACTTTCAAGCTCCAGAGCAAGGAGCTTCCTTGCTACGCAACCAGCACTGGATACACATTAAGGTGTGTTCGCAACAGTGAGATTAGCTCCCTTTCTGAAAAATCACCACAATTTGGGTAAATTGGCAATGAAAGCATACACATAGGGGAATACAATGGCTTTCCAGGGGACTGCTCTCCATTCTCACAAAAACAGGCATAGATTCTGTCTTGTCAAGCAAGCCAAGTATCTACAGAGTTAGCTAAATTGAGAGATTAAAGGTTCACATACGGGTAATTTTCACAAAACTCAAATAGAGTTTTCAAGCCTTTCCAGAAAAGTTTTAAAGTGCTACAAAAAAGGCAAAAATATTTCATTCCATTTATCAAGGGTTTGTTTTTGTTTTCTCCTTTGAATATCTCACTCCCACAGTCTGCTTGGACACATTATACTTACGGGTCATTTGACTTGGGTATCAAAGTGCCTAGTTCTTTAATACGATCATTAATATTAAATCTTCTTCTTCGTTCAACTTTAAGAAAAAAGCAAAAACAAAACAAACATTACAAGCAATATTCATAATTGCAAATTATTCAGCTCCTTTTCCCTACTAATATTAAAGAACCTTAAAAATGCCCTTTCCTATTTTAAGTCATAAAACATTCATCATTTTAATGTTTGTTACTCAGAGCTAAGTTGTTTCTTAAAAAGATGAAGTTCATTTGCTTATAAGTTGTCACACTACAAGTGTATGATGACATTTAAAGCAAGTCATAGATTGAATAACTCAAGTTTTAGATTCAAGTTTCTTTCATTTTTTTAAGCAAAATTTTGTTGAGTTGGTTAAACGAACTGGATCAAATATTGTTCTCAGCAATTCTACAGACACAATGTCTAGGAATGCACACTAATATTCCAACAAGTCCCACTAAAGAGAACACTTTTGTTTGTTAGACCACTTGTTTACTTTGCTTTGGGGAAAAATAATGATCAATACTAGATTTTAGTCGCCAGTTCAGGAGAACTGGAGATATTTGATCTCTTGGCATAACAGAATGAACTACTGCAATACATTAAATGCAGCATCTCACCCAGAAACTTAACACACCAGAATTCCAACACTTAGAAAACATCTAAAAATACTAGAATTAGTGAAAATAGAGAAGAATCAACTTACTCAAGTTGTGATTGTCTTTCTTTTGCCTCTCCTTAGCCAATGCCCTCGCTTCTGACTCTGTAGGAAAAATACATGCTGTGCATGTGAATTAAGTCATTAGAATTCAAGAAATTCAAACGCAACATTTTCAGTTTGTGAAACTTTTGCGCAGGTAGTCTGATGAGACCCATCACATCTAAGTTACTACAATGATTCCAAATAAGTTAGTACAACCATTGCAAAAAAAGAAAAGGGGCCCCAAACATTCACTGAGCTCAGCAAAATACAGTGCTGGGGCTCAGCTCTGGCATCTTGTACCTGCAGAGTTACTGCTCCCATGCTTCCTATATTGATTTTTGTGCCTACAAGGTTTCTCATCAAGGCCCTGACTCAGCAAGATACAAACCACTGAAACATTCCCTCTCCTGTGCTTATGCACGGGGTACATATGTACAACGCAGAGGCTGGACCTGAGGAGCAACATGCCTGTTGCATGGCTACCTGCACAGGATATGAAGCAGGCAGGAGTCAGAGCTTCAGCTCACTGGAATTCGGGCTATGTCCTTTTGTGGCAATGTACGTAGAACACCACAAAATTCAATGCATACCTTAAGTGACTTGATTTAAAAAAAATTATTTTTATCTACTTTTTCCAGATATACCATTCACTCATTATACAGAAAGAAAAATATCAGCATCTTTAATAGCAATATTGTTAGAAATCTGTGGTTCCTGACCCTTCTCCACAAAAAGCAAAAGAAATGTAATGTTAACCATGCTGCACAACAGTTGTCTCAACTCAGAGCTGATCTTAACTTTGTTTCGCCTATTTATTTTCAGGCTTTAGTATACAACAGTTCAGGCTAAAGCACAACTAAACCTGTTATCTCAATTCTTGTTTGAGCTTTCATTTCTGAAATAGTTTTACATGTTTTCATGTAAGTTGTCTACCTTTTAAGCTTAAAAAAAGTGGGGTGAAATCGTTAATCCTGTTGCATTTGAGTCTAAACACCAGCAAGTGTCAGCTGTGCAGCAAGTCTGTGGGGAGAGACAAACCTGTGAGTCCCTAGCACGAGCTCCACTATGGAACCCACCCTCCCTTCACTCCAACAAGTCCATACTAGATTATCTACAGGGCCAAAAGAGCTTGAAAAATCACTGCATGTCCAAACAAGTTGTGGGTTCAAATCTGACCTTGCATTATGCAACAGATACGAAGTTTGCAAGGCCCAAACCAACAGAAACTCTATTTGCATGTGAGTAGGATTCCATTAAATATTTCAGTGGCTGACAATTCACAACTCTCATCATCACAAGAAGGTGGGATAGTAGATCCGATTTTTCTTGATTCCTGATCATTTTGATATTTATGCAGCAGGATGGGGACAGGCCTGTGACAGACGAGTGCTAGATTTAAATACAGCAAGCTCTCTCTAGCCCAGCTCCAACAAAGATCGGGACCCGCAGGACCAGAAGCTCTTCTGTGCTGGTATATGTAGAGATCAGACCTCAACCTCTTAAAGTTTCTGTGACTGCTATAGAAAGCCTTTCCCAGCCAAACTTCTGTCTGCAATAACAACATGCCGATATTAAACCGCTGGCTGTCAAAGTGCTATCCGCAGGATCCGTGACCAGGAGACCAAGCAACTGACGTCAAACAGAAGTTTTTAGACTGCATTAAATGCAGATTTCATTTAATGTCGCATAAATCTGCATAAATGCAGCAGTTAGACTCATAACTTAGTACAGGCTAATTTTGACTTACTGAGGACTTCTCTCCAAGACCACTTCGCTAATATCCCCTCTCTTTCTGCTGTCTTTGCCTAGAGTCTTTCACCACCATCTTTTGTGACTGTGCCAGCCTATACATTGTGCAAGTAGTGTGCTTAGCTTGCAGTCTAGAGCCACCTGTAACATTTTATAGTTTGGGCTATGAAACCATCTGCAATTCAAGACCTTGAGTAGTCACATCTTCCCCTCCCTTCTCCTCTCAGTACGGTTCAAAATGCTGCTCCAGTTTTTCCAGCAGCCACAATGAGCACTTTTGGTGCTTTCATTTGCCGCTGAAGACAAATTTTGCAGAGTCATATAAAATGCAAATACGTGCCAGCTTAGAGATGTGGCATTTCCTCTGAGAAGCTGACACCTCAGTTATTAAAAATAGTGCTCCACTTAACCTAATGCCTGCCCAGGACCTGTTTTGCAACTGAGTCAGCCTGCGTGTTTTCATAACAGAAATACAAAAAGGAGAAAGATGAGACAGAAATGAATCATCCACCAGACCTGCACACTGTGCGTCCCCCAACTGGCCTTAGGAACAGTCAGTTTTGGATCTTGAGGTGTATTTGTCTTTGGTTCTAGGACCAATAAGTAGTTATTGGCAAGCTTGCCTTTTTACCATGTCCTACGTGTGGCTAGGCCCTTTCAGATAGAAATGAAGAACAGAAAAAAATAAAATACACTTGAAAATCCTGAGCTCCCCTTATAGACCTTCAAATTATTTGAATTCTGCACGTGTGTGCTTGTGGTGGGAGGAAGAGGTTAGGGCTCCTTCTCCCCAGTCGCTGCCAAGAGTTTGTTTTATAGAAGGCAAAATTTCATTGCTGAAAAAAAAAAAATGCGACGACACCTTTGAAGGACACTTTCTTTTCATCTTCATTTAAAGCAAACTTTATCCCTCTCTATTTGGGCTCACAACCTGCTTGTCAGAAAACACACATGCTCCCAAATGACAAGACTGTATTACGAGCTAATGTATTTTCTATAAAACAGACTACAAATCAAAAATTAAGCTCTTCATTCAAGTTTTCATTCCTCCCTAGAAATTATGTCCTATATTTCCTTAATTCAAAGTAATTGTGGCATTACTCCAAGGTTTTATTTAAAACATATTTACCTGTGAGCTCCCTTTTTATATTAGGAAGATTAGCTGGACACGAGTTGCTGATGTTCAGCCCTGGAGGAGGCATGCTCTGGTTGCCATAAAGGTCAATCAAATTGCCAGACACAGGCAACTGGAAAAGATAAACAAGGAAAAAAGATCATTCATGTTGCCCCTTATGAAAGACTTGCAGAACAGTTAGCATCTGCTAGGAAATCTGTACCCTTTTCTATGTTCAAAGAGAGCTTGCGATAATGTCACCACAAGTTATGCGTATGCATGGGGAAAAACACCCCCACCAAGAAAATTTCGGCCCTCGCTTCTCAAGAATGTGCATTTTAAATGCACAACTCATGGTGAGAAAGTCTTTAGAAAGATTTAAACATTTTCTTTCTTTAGAAAGAGGTAGCACACTGACAGTAATCACAGTGCTAATCTTGCCTTGTTTTTTCAGTGAAGCATTTACATATGAATTTCCCCACTTCTCTTGTGCATGCACACGCATACACACAAACCCTGAAATGGTCAGCAAAACACTCACAGGATGAAGCCCCCAATTTTTGAGGAATATTTAAGCGTGAGAATGCTTAGCAAGTTATCAGATGTTTGAAGTAGAACACCGCATTAATCAAAAACATTTTATGTGACTTGTCAAATGTTTTCCATTTAAGTAGCTCTCGAGTTTAGTATAACTTGGTTTTTGTTTTGTATAATAAAAATATTCCAGGAGGAAGATTATTTTGGCACTGTTTCCTCAAGTAATCATTTGTCCTGCTACTCTTACATACATGTTTAAGCAAACAGATGTGCACAGAAATGAACACATTCTAACAAGACCAATAGTTTTACCTTTAAATTAAGAAGTATTCGAAGAATGTTACATTTATCCTGTGGATTATTTTACCCATTCTTTTTTGTTTTCAAACTAAGTATTGACGAGACTACTATAAAAACAGATAAGATATAAACTGAGTAGCAACCAAAGATAAAACCTACCCCTTCAAGACATGGATGCTGCAGAGATTAGAGGGAGCATTAGCTTTATATGCCTGGCAGAATACAATGGGGTGACTCACAGCATGGACTGTTAAGTCTCTAGGGACTCTCCTTGCTTGGCTGAGACCTAAGAAAACTTCTGCTAATGCAGATAAGCAGCCACTTAAGCACCAGCATTTTGAAGCCATGCTCAGATTTTTCAGGAGAATTCTCTAGTCTAGCAGGTGGCTGCCAAAAGAAATGAAGTCTTGGACAACCTCTGAGTGACAGGGAAACATCACTGAGTTGTCACCATGACCAAGCCCTCTGTGTAGCTCCTGAATACAGTACAAAAAAAGGAACATCTATAACACATCCTAGGTCCTAGCTACCCTTTACAGACAGGACCCAAGTTAATCTGTCCACAATAACTCGTCCCCAGGGACACAGCCCCACAAGGGTGACCCTGGCATCTTCTGGCCCTCACCACATCCCTGACAGACGCAGCGCTCGCGTCACGCACCCTTCTGACTTGGATGTGCTTTTTCTATTCATGCTCCCAAGCATAGCAAGAGCACAAAGGGCTTGTTTGTAGCCCAAGGACTTGAAGTTCAGAAGCAGGCATGTGAAATCTAATTAGGAATTTCAGAAAGATTTTTTTTTTCTAGAAACCTAGAAACTAGCATCTCCAGGCTTGGGTAAAGTTGCTGGGTTATAATCAAACACTGGGAGTAGTCAAGGTGACAGAGTTGCTTTACTAAAGCCAAGACAAAACCCTGCTTGTTAAAACAGGTTTGATTTTATTCTGAAGGTGTTAACACAGGGCTGGATTTGCATGCAAGAAAACTAGACCTGTGTAAGCAGCCACCAAAGGGGAAGGTGACACAGGCAGCGGTTGCTGACTGCGCTCACTGGAAGCCCTGCAGAAATTGCAAGCTCTAGAGAAACTAACTGTCGTTTCCTCCGTAAGAGGACTTTACACAGCACCTAGCAATTCAATTACCAAGTTATATCCAAGCACAACACCCTCAGCAAACTAGCAATCATTCTGTGACATTTTTCACCTCAAAAGCAAAGGCAGTGAACTTGTGAGCCAATACCAAAGTTGACAAACACTTTATAGCCTGTTTAGTGCCATGAGCCCTTTTCAATTAAGAGGTACTTGGAAACCTCCCTTAGCTTGTTCCACACACAAGCCTCTGATTTTGCTTATTGTTGACGCAAGTAGCAAACTGGTCCTTTTATGCTTTGTTGGTTAGGGCACAATCGCAGCCTTTGTTGCAGTTTCAGCACAGCTATTTATAGGTCGTGTCTCTTTAGACATTTCCTCTTGATTTCTTCCACCTCTATTTAGCTCAGTCTACACATATTTGTTATTTATTAGTAAAACTGTGTGTGTTTTCAGAACCAAATTCTGTTCCAAAATAAAAACATCTGCTAACTCAAGTCCTCTTTTTTTTTTTTTTTCCCTCCCCTAAACCAATCAGTGAGATGCATGGTTCCATCTACATTACTTCAGAAGAATTTCAGATTCATTCAGAGACCAAAATATTCTTTCTGACCCTAGTGGTTTGAAGTAGGTCAGTAAGAAAGTCTTAATTCCACTACTTCAGGTCCTTATTTCACCACGTTATGGGCACTTTCTGAAAGCCTGACTAATCTAAACAAAAGGCATAACTTTGTTCCTAAATGACCTGCGTTGCCCATCTTCGCTGTTCAAGTTTAGAAACACTTGCATTACTTAAAAAAATGGACTTGCATCTCTTCTAGAAATAAACAGCTTTGGGAAATAAGGAGGGGAAAAGGTCCGACTGGAAAGTCATATGTAGATGGGTAAGGTTTTACAGCAAACACTAGCCTGACAGTTTACACAAGGTTTGCTGTCCTGCAGCGAGCAGGAAGGAATCAGATGTACTCGATCGGCTACACGAACTCCTTGTACCACAAGAGCCCAATTCAGTGCCTTTCTGGACACAAACAGCTGGGGTCCCTGTGGAAGGAAATAAGAGTAGCACAAAAGAGACGAAGTCCTATATCATCCCACGTGGTTCCATGTGGGACAGTGGAGAAATGACTCCAGAAGAATCTCAACCCTTAATAAGAACACTTTGAAGATTCCTGTTAACTTTTTCATGGGCTTTTAAATTTTCTCAAATTCCAGGGCAGATGAACTTTTGGGGCCTTCTGGGATTGCAGAAGTCATTCTCTTTGGCAGGAGCCTGCAGTTACTTCTCACCCTACTCAAAGGGCACTGCTCATGCGGGATGCTGGTGGCCTGTTTCCTGCGCAACTCAGGATGCCTCCAAGAGGGCTGTGGGAATCTGCAGGAGCCTAAGACTAGGCTGTACGACACCAGACAAGCACTGTAGACAAATGTAAACCTACGCCACAAGATCTATGCTATGTGGTGAGTGGTAAAACTTGGCACTAGATAAAAAAGAGCCAGACGCCAGCACTGGCAGACATCTACTCGGCCAGATCTAAGAGCACTTAAGCCTCAGGCAGAAAATTCACTGGAGCTACCCTCCACAAAAGATCAAAATAAGATTATGGCAGAAGCACGATTATATTAATGCTCACAGCAATGTGAACCAGCAGACAGAAACGGCAACTCAAAAGTAACATGCGCCTTCCCTTACTTGTTTATTCTCACATATTACGTCTTTTCTTCTATCAGAGACTTTATATGTACCCTTCTCTTCCTTTTTGTTTTTAAATTGACCACCTCATTTCTTTTCTTTCTTTTTTGATTTTCCCCCAGAGGGAAGCTGTTGAGTTTTTTGTTTCATTTTCTACCACTTCCATTGTTTTCTAGCTTGCGACTTGTCTCCGATTGGAAATTAACTTAGATCTACCTAGGTTAAATAAAACATGCTAACATACGTCCTAGCATGGACTAAATTGTTTACTTGTACATTACACAAATACGGGAACGTGGAGTGCTACAGACTTCTTCCAGGCTTTCGAAAGCTTGAGTTTAATGTCCCTGGCTATCTTTAATAGGTACAGGCTTACTTCTGTTAAACAGTTTCCTTCGCTCCTCTGTTACACCAACCAACTTGACTTTGAAATAAGAAAAGCAAAATTACCTTTTGTATTCCCTCAATCTGATGCCAGCTTGCACTTTTAAATCCATGGCAACTGCATAACTTAAGCTCTTACCAAGAAAGCCTAATTATTCTCCATAGGACAATACAATAACTACTTAATTGTTAGGAGACGAAGTCAGGCTCCAGCTTTGAGGTCTCAGAGAGGCAATGAGACTGCTAGCAGGGCAGAAGGAAAGGATCATTATACCGTATTTGCCATTTGCAGGGCAGGGTCCATCAGGCCAAGGATTTCTTCATTGTAACTTGACTCCAGACTAATTATGTCATCAATCACATCATCCATCTGCAGAAGAAAAGGTGGACATGGAAAACACAGTTATGACAAAATTCAGAGTGCTAACAGAGCACTTTAGACACGCATTGCTGCTTTGCAGTACAGATGATCTGTGATTTTTTTTTTTTTTTTTTTTTTTTTTTACACCATACTTCAAATCATAGTTGTAGTCTTCACTGTCCAGCAAGTACAGCCTGGATACAAAAACCCTTGAAGCTTCATCATCTTATGCATTCCTCCCATTGAATCACTTTGCAATAAATCAAGGACATTGCTCCTCTTAGACAAGCAGTTTTGAGTCTACACTCTTCTCTTGCATCTACCTATGAGCTAAAAACCTGCAGCCAGACAGATCTGCACCCAGCAGGGCCAAGACAAAAAGTGAAGGCAACAGCACCAAGGACTGCAGGTGAAAGACTTCCCCAACAGGGAAATCCATAGAGGTCATTTCCCCACTATGCCCTCCCAGGAAGCATCATCCAAGAGTATCCCAAAGATAAGTGGTGCAAGCGATCTTGTTCCTGGGCTTTCACAGCCCTCCAGAAGCTCCTGCACACTCAGGAGAAATGAAGACCTCAAAATCATCCAGTTAGACACTCTGAACTGTCCCGTAGGACTGCCTGTTTCTCTTCATTGGCTATAAGTAGTAATTTAACAACAGTAACCAGCAAAATCGAAGCCTGAAGTTGACAGTAGAAATAGCAGAAAAAGGGATTTTCACTTCAGCTCAAGAAAGCAGAAGCCTAGAAATAAAACAACTACAGCAATGGCAAGAAGGGAACTAGCAGTTATAGCCCAGATGCTAAAGACTGTTACTAGGAATAAAAACATTTTGTTAAAAAAAGAAAAGATGACTACCAAAGACAAATTACCATGGCTGTACTATAGCCTATTCAACTCTGTTTTAAACACAAATGTGGTCTGTCTAGAAACTCTAAGAGAAACTCTGAACACTGTATTATAACAGCACATATATGTAGTCTTAAAAGATGTAGTCTTGAGGAAATTATATTAGAAAAGATTTCCTTAAAAAGGGATCTTAAAACATGGTCGAGATGATACTCTACTATCATGCCACAGTTGTGGAAAAGCATTTGCCCTTTTCAGATTTTTAATGCATTTTTTTCCAAGTCAACATTGATTTGCAAGGTCATAGCAGATTTATAATCCATGGTTTTTTTTTCAATCCAATTTATACTTAACTTTTTAAAGATATCATAGGGTAACTTTACGCAGCATGATTTCAAAGAAATATTCTTATTAAGAATGGGTTCTGCGTCCCAAATCCTGTGTCATCCAGTACCTGCATGCATGATGTTCGTGAGTGTGTATTCAGAGCTGGGCACTCATTCTCAACCCTGCTTTGCTCTTCAAATTTATAAAATCCCTGCAGAAATAAGAAGGAAAGGAAAAAAAGAAGGCAAAGCATGGATCTGAGTTCATGGCACAGGCTCTGTCCCAAAAGGAGCAGAAATGAAACAGGGTCATGCACACACGTGGCTGATGACACAGCAAAGTGAAGCTGTAAATATCCTGAGAAAAAACGCTTGGGCACAGCTGGGATCAGAGGATGGGACTATTTGATTTTCATTTATTTTGAAATTATGAAGCACCAATAGCTTCACGTGCATGTATAAAACCCAACTTGTTACAACTGTTGCTCAAACTAAGTTTGATAAAAGTTTCCCCTAGGAGTGCATCTGTTCCTGTGTTAAAAAAGTACCATGAAAGCTGGTGGGGGAAGATGAAGAAGCTCTACAGTTCTCTCCGAATTGTCAAATTGCAAAATTTTAACCTCATGAATCTCACTCTTGTTAACATCATTCGAATAACCTCCCCTCTGTACCTGAGCCCACATCCTCATAGCAACCAACTAAATTTTTTGCCAGAAATATTAAGACAAAACTGCAAAGCGCTTCTACATATAGACTAGTAAATTCTTCATTGATAATACTGAGCTGCTACTAGGAACAGCACTTACTAGCTGGGACAATCTGGAGTTCCAGCTAAGCAAGAGACTCAGATTTTACTGTAAAAACATCTAGAAATCTAAAATATCTCAAAAAGTGTTGCACTTCTCAGTTATTTTTGTTATGCTCTTTGCTCTTTATACAGTGAATGAGCCATAAATAACATTATTCCAGAAAGCTACAGCACACAAAACTGCTTTGTGTACTCCAAAGGTCAATTAGTCACTGTGTGCATTGAGCAAGCAAGCAAAAAAAAAAAAAAAAAAAAAGAAGTTTTAATAGGCATAAACTAGCTAAAATAGTTCAAAAGAGGAAGTTACTGGGACACAAGAGCTTTTTTTTTGCCCTGATTATTTTATGCAAATACAAAATCATCAGGTAAGCACAGAGGTAAGCAGCTACAATTTTCAAGTCAAAGGTTCAGAAAAGATAAACTTAACATCCTAACAACAGGCAAATGTGGTTGAAAATTATTAGCAGGAAGAAAGCAGAGATGGCAATTGTATTTTTGTGAATACAGATAGTAAGATCACCTTACCTCTTTTTCACAGTTGGAGTTGAGGGTGAGCATGGCCATGGGACTGTTGGGTGCACTGCTTCCCGTTCCAGGCGGCATGACATGATCCCCAGGCTGGTTTGGGCACGGCAAGCTCAGAGCTTGGTTGGCATGTTTGTTTGCTAGAGTGGTGGAGAGGTACTGCTTCACCTGCTGCCGCTGCGCCTGCTGAATGTGGTACTTGGTTGGGTTCTCAAGGTGGGTCTGCACCTGTAAGCAAAGCATTAAAAAAATAAATGTTTTAATTGTTTCACAACATCATTAAAAGTGCTATCAGTGAGACGCATACACTTGTGTATATTGAGCATATTAACTAAAGATTCGACTAAAAGGGAATCCGTGTGCCTCCAGGGAAGTCAGCGGTGCTTCACCAATTCACAGTGGGGAGCAAGAAATGGTTTGAACTAACGTTTCAGTAAATGCTACTTCATCGCAAGGCCCAATAAGTTTCACTTTGCTACAATCAGATTTTTTTTTACTTGAAATCATTACTCAAGTTTTTCTATTTACACAGATAATGTCTGAGAATATTTGAAAATAAGCTAGACAAAATTGAATTTTCCCTTAAATGGGGAAATAAGTCGCACAACAGCATTCTTTTTTACTTCTTAATAGCTATCAATTAAAGCCAAGTAGCATAGATTGCTATCCTCTAGCAGATGTTAGGTACGGGGCAGAATAAAAGATTAGGTAGTTTTTAGTTAAAGGTAACACATCCTTTAAAAAAAGGAATACGCCTTTTTTGCCTCCAGAATATTTATATCTTCAATATGTGTGGCCTAAATCATGTACAAATAAAAGCCCATTTAAAAACACATCATGCAAATAGTAAATGTTTCAGTGCAGACCAAGCAATGTGATCACAATTTGAAATTTCCATATTTAAAACAACCTTTTCAGAACGACTAGATTTAAAAAAAAAATTACAAAATACGAAGAATTCACTGAATAAACACTAGAACATTTTTTTTCCACACAAACTTTCACCACTCCTCAAAGTTTTTTGCCACCTTCAACTTTAGACTTTTAGCAGAAGGTAGGAAAAAAAAAATATTATAACAATCTTTTTAAACAGTTCTATTAAAGTGACCCTTACTGTGGTTACAAACAACTCCACTTATTTTTGCGGAAAAAAAAATTAAATAAAACATTTCAGATCCCTTGCAGATAAAAAAAGGATTTCCAGGATACCATAAGACTTTGCTGAAAAGTTTATTTTAAAAAAAATGTGCAGTAACAACTCACCTGATAATGATTATACTCAAGCATTTCCAGCATAATGCTTATAAGTTGAACGAGAACTGCCTGAAATATCCTTAGTTTTACACAATCCCGGTTTGGAGAGGTTCACGTATGGACACACCATAAACAAGCTACCCCAAAACTTGAAGAAGTTTGAAGGCCACTGCCGAGACTTATAGCAACCTAGGCTAATTAGCCACGCATGTAGAGAAACAAACAGTTCACACAGGGCCTCTTCTTGGAAGCTCTGCAAGTTTAGCCCTAAGTATTGGTATTATTTTTTTCTCCCCCTGGCTTTGACGTCATGCTTTTTCATAAACATAAAAGGACCTTTTAAGTGATGGGCTATCAAAGTCAGATTGACAGTTAGCTCAAGGCTAATTCACTATTCATCTTTCGTTCCAGTCATACTAATAGACAATGGTATTTTTCTTTAGCAGTAAGGTTAAAAGTTTTTAAAGTACAGAGCAAGGAATAACTGAGCAAAAATCCTGCAAGCCCATTACAATCTTAGGTCTTTGCAGCCCGTGCTAGTCGGGCGCTAGCACGTCAAAACTCTCCTTTCCATCCCAACTTGCTCGGTTGATTTTGCAACATCTCTGCTGCACGGAGCAGCACCTGTGCAGATCCACAACACTGTTCCCATGGAGCTTAATTTGTGATTTGTTGCACTATCACAACAGATCTCTGCATTGTATCATGATGTGTTTAAGTATAGCATTTGCTTTGTCAGTCCCAAACTGATCATCAGCTTCACTGTCACCAGTAGTTAAGAGTGGTTCTGCTGCCCAAATAAATCTATTTTCACTTAAACTTCTATCCTCCAAGTAGATAATATAGCTACCAGCAAAAAAGTTGGCGGACGTTTAAAAATAAGTGTTTTAAATATTGTTTTAAAAACAAGCCCTATTTATCTGACAGACTTTGTACAGGCCATTTCCCTTCCCAGGCATTAGGTCCTTCAACGCCACGAGTTCTTCGGGGTTGGAATGACTTGTCACTTCTGTCTGCACCCAACACTTATCTGTCCTCCAGCAAAATACCGAGATCCAGATCTCCACGGATACAAAACTCCCTCACGCTATGCTTGAAGCAAATGAAGGATTAACCAGAGACTAACTTCCCTATCAGTATTTGCTACGCAAATGCTTCTGGGGTCCATGAGTCCTCGCTTCACTGCTGCGTATCAGGCAAGCTGCCTTTTCCTTTACCTTCAGGAGAGAGGCCATGAGAGGAACTAGGATTTTTGGCATGACAGAGGCCCAGAGAGGGAAGTAAAGCCTGACGTGCAGATCTTGCAATCATAATCATGCTCAGCAAAACAGATCTATGCCAACATAGTAGAAAAGTTTGTCATTTGGCAGTAACATCTGCATATATAGTCATTGTTATATGAATCTGATTACAGCAAAACTTGCAAAATGCTTGTACATTTATCAGCATATTTTATAGATTTATCAATACCCAGAACAGATTTCACTACATATGAAGTTTTGAAACACTTACAGCCTAAGCAACACAATCTTTGCTGGAATAAGAAAACACCCATCACAAAAGGACACACTTCTCAACAACTTATTGCATCATCCTACAACACCACATTTTATCTTATTTTACATTCTTTTCTAGCTTATGAAGCAGCTCCATTATAGAATTACTCCTTTTTGTTTGTTTTTAAGTGGACTTTGTTGCCTTCTGTACACTCCTAGGAAAGTCAAGGAAAAGTTATTAAGCTCAAGTAAAGCTTATGAACCTTCTCAATCACCAAAGGCAGCAGGCAGCTTCTCTTGCATCAGATACCAGGGTATCATTTCGTAATTGTGCCATTCAAATAAAATATTTTCTCAAAGGATAAAAAGCTCTTGAAAGAATAGCAAAAAGAGCACAGAAATGCCAAATTCTCTAGGTGGAGCACATTAGATGAACGACTTAAGACTTCTTCCCATCAGGAACTGTGAAGACATTCAGTTACCGTTATGGAAATATTTCTGGAGCAATGTTATCACCATATACTACATATGCACTGCTCTTCAAGGACATTTAACTGGACTTGTGAGAGAATGACAAGACATCCATGATCAGGAGGACACACAGAACTGCCTTTTCTGTCTCAAGTTGCTCTGAAATGATGTAAAGGAGAGATTCAGGGACCAACCACTTCCTTCAAATCTGTAGCACATCAAATACCCTCCCACATTTAAATATCAGCGGACACAGTGTCTCCAGAGTCCCACAAAGCTGTTGCACAAAGCCGTGTGTGTCAGTGCAACCAGGGCGGGAGATCCCACGGGGTTGAAATGGTTTCACCACATTTTCTGTCTTGGACGGATGTCCAACTTGCTCTGCACGAGGCCCAACAGGCTACATGGACGGCATTCAAGAGACATCAGACATTCTTCATTGTGTCACTTATTGCCCTCTTGAGTTGCCTTACAAACTCTTCTCACGTTTAAATCTGGCTGGGCTACATCTATAAGTTCAATGCCTTTTTTTTTTTTTTTTTGACTGTCTCTGTGTCTTTGATCTTGTGCATCATTTTCTGAAGTCCCTATATCAAATATTTACCCAACTAAGCACATTTGAACTCTGTCCTATTGAGGACTCCTACTAATAAGATCTGTTAGTACAGTACAATCAATAGCCAGGCTGTAGATAGGTCAAAAGGCAGCATTAATTTTTGTGTGGACAAGTGACACACAATCTCACAAGCAAAGAGCTGCAAAGCAAATCCTAAAAAAAGAAATGTAACTACCCTGGATCTGAAATTATGAATAAAGGCTTTGACTTCTAATTTTGGTCCTCAGCCCCCTTTTGCCTCTGGGGTGAAGAATAGTTCTTGTTGTTCTTCCAAATTCATGAGACGAGAAGTGCAAGAGCAAGGCAATTTCTTGTTTTGGATAAGAAATATCCATGAAAAGACACTCAAGAAGAACAGACGAATTTTAAACTGATCCTTTGGATCTCTTGCTATCCATCTCTAGAAATGCTAACCCAACTTTCATTTCAATATTACCGGACTAAGTAGAATAATGATCTGGGTTGCTTGGGATCAGCAGGCAAGGAAGACGGAAAGTATTGCCTCTCTCCTCTAAGACAGTATGGAAAAACACAGTTACAAAGCCAGAATTTCAAGACGGACAAGAGTTCAGCTGCAAGGAACCACAGACCCAGACTAGCCGAAAGCCCAGAAGCCCTGGCCTCAGGATTTCCTCTACTGCCTCTTGGGCATCCAACACTTGTCATCTCCCCTTTGGGGGCAGATACCTTGCTCCCCCAGCAAAGGGCAGCTCTCCCAAGCCCCGGCCACCACGGTACCGTGGATGCAGGCTCCCATGGGGAGCCAATGTGGGACCGGCACCGCGCGACTGCCACATTCAGCCCCGGCTGGTCAAAGCAGAGCTATTCATGCAGAGAATCACTAGCCCAAAGAGCATCCCCTGCTTTATTCCTGCTATTTGAACTCATTGGTTACAACGCCTGCTTCTTGGAATAAAAGTGATGTGACAAAAACCAGGACATGGTCCTCCGGTCTGCACTAACTCCTACACGCGCAGAGCTGGAAACACGTCGCGCCAAGCAGGAATGGAGACACTGGGCAAAAGGCACCTAGGATCCCATCCAGCTGCCACAGCTCCGTCCCCACCTGCGCCCCGAGTGAGGAAGCGACGTGCCCAAGCTCTCCGCATCACCCTGAAGAAAATGGTTCTTCTCAAAAACATCACTGAACCCTTCTGGGAAAGTAAAGTCCAACCACTTAATGCTTCATTGAAGTAGAGACAAGCTTGAGCAATGGGAACACACCAGAGACAGAAGATAGCTAACCAAACGGAAGGAAGACTTTACCCCCCGCCACCCCATTTCTTTTTTTTTTAATTTAAAAAAGGCCATTTGTTCTAAGCAAATTGCCTTAGGACTTACAGCTTATAATTACAAATAAACTACTTTTTGGTCAGCTTTCTCAGTTCAATAGAACTTTTTGTTGCTTAGCAAACTAGATGTCATGGGATTTTAAAAGAAAGGTTAAAATTCTGTGTCATATAACAATTAATGGTACCCAAAGGAAAAAACGAAAAACCCACACCCACTGGAATGTTTTGCAAGGCTGTGGGCTCTGCGAGGGCCCCTGCACCAGAAAGCCCGTTCAGCAAGCAGGGCCAGGAGCACGATTTCAAAGATGCTTTATAAACTCAACCATTTCTAGGATAACAAAAAGACAAAAGCAGCAGCATTATTTTCTAAGACCTTGATTGAAAACTGAAAGCCATAAAATTCCTGTGCTTTTGATAGGTGTGTTTCTTTCAGGCTTGAGAAAGAGAGAACAACATAGTAAGAGATCATCAATTAGTGCCTCCTGCATTGACAGACTGCAGTTTACTGTTAAAGCTGGTGTATATTAACTTGATTTCAAGCAGCTGGCCAGTGAGGATTAGTCTCAAGCTCAAGCAGCCATCCAAGAGGAATTTTTGTAATATGAGTTATATTTTCACCTAACTTTCAGTCTGAAGTTTGCTAATCCAGCTTTGAGAGCCCAAAGGACTGTTCACTACCATTGGATTTACTAAGCCTGGAAGTACTAAGCATCATCTGAAACCTTTAATTATTTTGTTAAAACACTGATCATGGGTTTCACTGCAATTCCAGTAAGACTCCTCACACAATCCCATTCACAGTAATTCAAATAGCTTAGTGGGACAATGGTTTAACTCATCCTCAAAAGCCATTTTCCCACATGTAATACTCAAATGTTAGGCAACGGCATCACATTTTTCCCCCCTAAGGACGTCAATGGCCTGAAGTTACTTTGCTTTAGAAGTTCAATTCTTCTGCTGGCTGAAACCTTTCCAGACCTCCAAGATTAAACAGGCACCGCATTTGAACTGCGATCAAAATTACACTGATTGGGTTGTGCTGTGTTTATTGTTCCTCATAGGGCTACACTGAAGTCAGTAATGGCTAAAACTGTTCAATAATGTTGAAGCTGCTCTTCTCTCCCTCTGCCTGTCCTCCATGTCTTTAAAGAGCATTTGCGCCCTTTCAGTGAGCCCATTACCCAAGAACTGTGACAAAAATAACACTGAGCAGAAAGCCCCAGAACAGGAACAAGGCGAAAAGTTACTTTTGTTGACAAGGGAATGACACGCAGAAGTCTATTTTTCAGAGAAGTCTATTATTCAGAGAGGCTATTGCAGCAGTTTATTTTAGGACATCGACAGGGCAGGGAAGTGACATCTGTTAAAACTTACTGGAACTCTCTGGTTACTTAATTCATCCAAAAAAACCCCAAATGTGAAAATCAAGGCAGGTACAAACAAACTATATAAGCAAACTATTTCAGATCCAGCAACACGACTGCAGCTCTAGCAGATCTGATAGTCATATTTAAATACAAAACAATCATGAAAAAGGAAAGGCAAGTTCTAAAAAACAAACATCATTTAAACACATAGAAGCTGCTTCACCCATCACCAGGGATTGCTACAGGGAATTCCTCTTCAGGGAAAAGATATGGAAACAGGCAGAAAAAGTTGTGATCTAGCTCAAGCGGCATGTAACAACAGTATCAGAAGTTAAAAACTGGTTCTTCAGCTTGAGGAATTGATGCAGGTTGCACAGTAGCGGTGCGCTCCGGCCCTCTCACAGCCAACACAATATTTACCACCCCACTCGCCCCGCTCACCGCCGAGCTCAAAGGGTCACTCCGGACAGGGAGCAGCAGTTGTTCGGCCTCATCGTCCTCCCAAGGGTGCCCAGGGCGCTGCTGGCCAAGGGCAGCTTGGACGCGGTCACATATTTACAGGCTGAGTCTGACTATCGGTTACACTCTGCAGGAGTCACTACTTCAGCAACTGTTCCTGTCCTTGCTGACCCCTGCTAGGCTTGGATAATAAAAACTTCCACTTCCAGATCTCTGGTCCACTTCTAGACTGCTCTGAAAAACAGTATGTTCAACAGGTGACTCTTGTTCCATTTCTTCTAGTGAGAACAGCAGAGCATGGCCTTCACCTCCAACAGAGCCTTCACAGAAAGGTTCAAGTTTGGCTTTTACACCGGATCCATGCATTTTGTTCTCCCGAATTCAGTTCTACAGTAACAGCAAATTTGTCCTTCAGCTGCTGACTTCATTCCCTATCACTCCCAGGACATTAACTATCATCTGCACCAAGGATGTAGAGATTCTGGATACGTTTCTAGAGGAAAGGAACAAGTACTCAGCCAGGCCAAAGGATGAACACAGATTCCCTCAAAGCCTCAACAACCTGGCAGGGCCTCACATCACTCCAAAGCACAGAGGGACGGCACCAAGTTACGGAGCTGCCATTCACAGAGCAGGCTGTTTCCTTCCACTGCCTCAAAAATAAACAAAAGAAAAAACTTTAAGTTTTCTCCCTCCAGATTTTAATTCACTTCTTTAAATTTACCTCTTCTTAAGGTAGGGTCATCTTTACCTCTCAAGACTTGCCTTAACAGCGGGATCATGCAACACTGAGTTTTACAGGTGAAATTAAAGCTAGGATAGGTTATTTTGCCAACAACATTGCTGAGAAGTGTAAAAGAGCAAACAGAAAAGTTACTTGCCTTAGGTTTAAAACCCACAGCCTCAAAACTGCTCTCAGCTGTCACTCTGATGTTCACAAGAGTTTTACAACATACAAGACAGCCTTGAGTCAAAATACTGCCAAGTATTGAGGAACCTTAAATCTTAAGCACTGTTGGGTTAAGCAATAAGTAAAGACTTAAGGCATTTTGAATCCTCGATGCTAGTCTGGGAGAAAGAGCCATAAAATATCATGTGTGGGCTATTAAAGAAATCTCTATCTACAAAATTCAAACATTCAGCAAAGGAACAGAAGATAGGGAGAGCGACGTAAAGACAGTACTAGATCAAAATATACAAAAAGCCACAAGTAGAAACATTTTGTTTAAGAAAAGCTATCTGCGTGCTCCAATAAATTCTTGGATTATTAGATTCAAAGAAGAAAACACTACTTTGGAGGCAACATTGCACATCAAAAGGGCATCCAGACTTGCTGCACACTTGGTCTAAAAATGATTTAGGTGAAATACTGCTACACTCGTTGCTTGCATAATTGCACAGGGCACTGCGAGCTGGCCATGCTCTTCAAGGTCACTTACACAGTCAAGTCAGCACGGATCAAGAATGTGCCACAAATCAAACCAGATTTTGAAGCAAAACAAGACAAGCAAAACAACCCACCCCCAAAATATCAAGCGCAACCCATGTCACACAACGCACTTTGAAGCTTTGGCCTACATTCACTGCTGATACTATTCAAAAATGCACCCAAAAATAAGAGTCAATATAATTTCGAACGGGCCATTTATTTTAGCCCATCACTTGGCAACATGCTGGCCGCCACACAAAGGACACTTGTTTTAGAACATCTCTGTTTGGAGGCTATATACTTTATGACAAATACATAGTGCCACGAGAAAAAAATTAGCAAAAGAATGAAGATTTTGTTAATTCAAAGCAGTTTTGCGCTGTTTAAGTGCCCTGAACTTTTATACGTCACAGTTAATAAAGCATTAGAAAGACTTAGCCCAGTTCTATAGTACTTTGCCTACAGCCTATAGTGTCTTATGTCAGCCCAGTATGGAAGGCTTGAATAAGCTGAAGCACAGAGCAGTTTACAGACAACCATTTTATTCATGCTAACATGATCATTAGAAACAGCCTAAAATAATAGTAAATCACTGACTTCATCCAAGGGAAGGAAACACAAGCTGGCTTACCACTGAACTGCTTGATTTTTATCCTTCTGCTCAACGAGCTGCGATGTTATTTATGATGGTATTAAAAATCTACCGAGCTGTAATAAAACAGCTCTGGTACCTCTTGAGCACTTGATCACTATGATCTCTTGTGTAACATAACCCAAGTCACCTTCATGCAAACTCAACTGGCCGCAGTCTGAAGCATTCTGCTAAATACCAGATTCGCATTTTTTCTTTTTAAGGAGTATTTTGGCAGGCTGCAAAGGTGTAGACTCCTTCTATAGAGGGCTAAGCCACCATTTGAGAGGCAGGATTTACAGCCAGAAGGTCCAGCTGATGCTATAGAGCACTGAGACTAAAACGCAGCACTTCTGCTGCTTCTAAGTGGCAGCAGCTTCTTGCACCTAGCAGAACTGTTAAATTCCCTGGCGCTTCCATCAGGCATCTCTGCTTTTATTTCCCAACACCTCACTCTATATATAGGTGCTACAGCAAACATGACAATAGCCACAAGACAGTGAAGGTAACAGCAAGTAATTAAATGCATGTATTCCACTCTAATTTTAAAGCATGGAAATCTCATTTAAACTTAGCATTCTTGCTTCTTTCTCAGAGCCAAGAACAGCGTTCCCAAAATACTTCTGCAACACAAAGAAATATTTAAGGCAAATAGCCGTTATGGTGCACGACTATTCCACAATGGTATTCCTGTAAAAGCCAGGAGGCTCCAGGCTCTCAGGAGGCACAACACTCACGTAGCCTCATTTACTGGACAGGATGGCAGCACTTCAGCATTTGGGAGATCTCAGGCCACACACACATAGAGACTTAGCATCACTATATTTTGTATTCACAACAACAACACCTGGCCCCAGTCCATTTTTCATAACCTTCCTCACACCTGCCCCTCCGTGTCTTGCTGATACGAGCTGTTGAAAACCCCTCTCTGCTTTCACACACGGCAGACAAATACTTAGTCAAGCTGAGAAGTGAGAAGCTCCCACCCAGAGAACTGGCCCCTGATCAGGCCCAAGGATGGGACTTGAACACAGCCACATGAGCAGGTGAGATCTTTTGTTTTGATCCAAATTTACTTAGCTGTCATTAACCTCGTTTATCTTGCAGGGGTAGCCAAAAGCAATCACAGTCATCACTGCAGGAGATGCTGCACAGGCACATTTATCAGGAAAACCTAGGGACTAGGTAAAAGCTTGAAAAAAGTCATATACACACACACCTATACAAGCATATTACATAAACATGTGCAAAACTTCTTCCACGCTGCATTTCTACCATATACACATACCCTTGTAGCATCATTTCAGCATGTGACTACCGTTAAGCTCTACGTGCTCTCGACACACTACTGCGCTGAATGCTGCCGAGGACAGGGTTAAAACTCTTTTAGCAGGACTGGAATCACATTTTTTTGGATGACACCAGGCAAATTCCACCTTCCCAAAGACTCTACAGAAAACTCTTTTCAATGGCTTCATCTGAACATTTAAGAAAAAAAAAAAAAAAAAGAAAGAAAAACCAAGCCACCAACTCCCCAGGAAAGGCACATTCACAAAATACAAAGAAGAGTGTGTGTTATCATTCCAGTTCTCCAAAGGTTAGCAGCAAATAAGTATTGCTAAGAAATTCAGAAGTAATAGTTTTGTCAGAAGATCAAAACAGCTTTTGAGAAAAAAATCCAGGGCCTCCAGGCTTGGTCTCAAAAGAATCCTATTTTAAACTGCACTTGACCCACACTAATGCAACCCTTCAAATGCTATTATGAGAACAGGACTGTGCTCACAAGGGGAGACGGACCTAATATCTTCCAGTAAAGCTGCATTTATTTGCGTGAAAGAATGCGTATAACCTCTTACCACTGAGATATACATAAAATATTGTCTTTTTTTAAAAAACTAAATACCTTTTATCATGATAGCTTATATGAAGTTTTAGCTACCCAGGGAATGGTAGGGGAACATAATGCAATCCAAGCCAAGCTGATGTAAAGCAGTGACTTGGGTCTAATTAGACTTAATCCGTATCTCATGTCCAAACTAGTTCACTCTCCCCACTTTCCTCGCTCCTTTTTACAGCTCAGTAAAAACCAAATACATGCTAAGAGCCAAAGAAGATGGCAGCATGTCTACAATAGCAAACAGTTGGGTTTAACCAAACCAGATCTAGTAGCAGCTGGTGTGCAGGCTGCTAAAGCTAGACACGCATTAGCAAGTAACGCAAGGCGAGACAAGGGACTCTGCAGGGAAACCAGGTTATGCACTCAAAGCAGTTTACGGGACTGGCTCTAGTCTGGTCCCACACACCGAACTCCCATTAGCGGCTGCAGCACATGACATTTAATTTCCTCTGACAAGAATCTAATTAGCACTCATCAACAGCACTGGGCAAAAATAAGCTAATATGTAATAAATGAGGACCACAGGGAATTCACTTCAAAACCCCGGCTTAGCTGCTCCGTGCTAAGAGGCGAGCACCGACCCTGCAAGCAGCACGACCCTCCAAGAGCACCAGCTACAGCACAGAGGGCGATCCCAAACTTGCAAAAACAACATTTCCCTCCCCTTCCGCAAACCATTTCAGTAATGATGAGTGTGTTGGTAGAACCAAGGGGACGGCAGCTACCAGGACTGGAAGGAATGTCTTCAGCCAGCTTCACTGTCCGAGCCAACAGCCCATGGAACCATCACCTCAACAAAAAGCACGAGGAAGGAACTGGCTAAATCACAGCCAAAGCTGTTCCTACCTTACCTCATCTGGGAGCCTATTGCTTATAGCTACCTGGTAGCAAGAGTTAATTTAGTCACGTTATCAGCTGAACTTGCAATAGAGAAGAAAACGCCAAGTTAATTAACTTTGCTCCTCTAATAGCTCTGTCTTTTGTTATTCCCCGGCCGGGCAGCCGTCAGCACATTCCTCACTCTGCATTCAAAGCGCAGTGTCTAGACGAGGCGGGCGAGGAGATCGCACAGGCTGCGAGGACGACGGGATCCAGTCATCTCAGCTGGGCAAGCAGGTCTCACCAGCTGGAAACTGAGTGGACAAACAGCATTAGCAAGGTCCTTGGAGAAGGGGAATGTTGGGAGAAAAAGGCTTTCTAAGGATAAATGCTTGGAATGGACCGAGCTCCATCAGAGGCCTTGGCTAGAAGATTCTTCCCTTGTTATTTACATTAAATGCTGGGGGGAAAGGCAAATGGGAACTGCAATCCACACAGGAAGCTGCGCTCAGCGCCCAGCAGCCCTGTATTTAATAAGGGCTGCAGAGCAGAAGGCACCACTTTTCGCCCATCAAAAAGCCTAAACACTTTAGAAAAGCACAAAGAATTTTGTAAAGCCACATTATCATGATTAAACACTAGTTTTCCTTTCACACAGCAAAGCACACAGGGCTGCAGCCTTAAGGAATATATGAACTTTCATGTGAATGGAGCCCATTAACTGCTGCAGAAGGAGCGGTGCCTGTGGTCCAGAGCTCCCTTCCTTTCAAGCATGGGGAGCTCTCAGTCTCTACCACACAAGTGCTGACTCATTTATGGTCATTTTACCCCTTTTCTGGAAGAATGGCTTCTTTTGGACCCAAGTCAGAGGGCTGGGGTTTCTGGGGAGTCAGGAAGCAAAAAGTGATTATGTCAAACTTACAGGTGCTCATAGACTATTCCACCTCAAAAAAAGCCTGAAGGAATAAAAAATGAAGAAAAACATGCATTTATAACTTAACATTATTTCAAGTTTCACTCCCCAAGTTTGCTCAAACTAGAATTTATTCAGAAATAAATATCTTTTTTTAGCAGGGTAGAAAGAGGGAATTACACTCCACAGAAGTTTGGGTTTTTGGGTTTTTGTTTGTTTGTTTTTTTGAACAGGACTGTGCTTTTACTTAAAGCCCCTAAAAAGTATACTTTGTGCAGATTTGTCACATCTATACGAATATGACATAAATTTCCAGAGGCTTAATCTGCATTATGTAGTACTAGACCGCTCAAAGCAATATTGTTCAAATACTAAGTTATGATAATATTGGTGAGGGTCACTTTAAAAAAAAAGTGAGGCCTAATTTATTGGAAATCTTCTCTTAAGAGGACAAGAACCAACTTTAAAGCACTTCTTGCCCTGATAGCAGAGTTCTGCAATACTTGAGCAAACCCGGATCGTGAATTCTTCCCCTAAAATTCCCGCTGTGTTTCAGTTGCGTTTCCCTTTCAACTCCAAGTGCTTTTTCTGCACTCTTCTCAGCTACTCTGTGCCACCTACTTCAAACTTCCCCATTTTTCTGTTTCCAAAACTTAATTCTGGAGCTGGGAATCCTTCTATGGAAGGGATTAGTCTTTCTGCCAGAAAGGGTTTTTTTTTTTTCTATGAAAATTAATAACTTTTTGCTTTTCAGTGTCAATTACTCTCCCTTAAGCACAAATATAAATGAATCAATTCAGGATTTAGTACTTATGTGAAAAAGCTTATTTATTCCTAGTGTGATTTTCTTAGAGAATAACAAGACAATACCCGGTTCTTCCTTTCTAGTAAGTTTTTATGACCAATAGCTACATAGAAAAAAATGTTGGCAGATGAACCCTTTTCCTAAATGGATACAAGCAGTCCCAGCTAAGGCTGCATATGAACATCTCCCCCCTCCAGCCCCAAAGAGGGGCACAGATTTTGTAACTCAATTTCCAGCTGCTTTTCCAGTCCTCTGTATCACACTTTATGCCACATAGGGTTCAATCCACAGCATGTTCTGAAGTTGCTGGATTGAGATGCACACAGACTTTTGTACAGCGTGGTTGAATGCTACTACTGCAGGTGAATTGGGGAGGGACTAATCTAAGGGCGAAACTTGGATTTCAGAGCAACGAAGACCTAAGAAATGGTTATTATTCCCAAATTAATGAGCTGTGTCAGAAGCTTCTGCTTTAGGGCAAATGCTAAGAAATAGAAGTGCTGCATTTGCCTTCTACATAGGAAACTTCTGGCACAGCAACCCAGCACCCTCCCCAGACAGATAGATAAATCACTTGTTCGTGCCTGTCTTGATAGATACCACGGCTCTCCTAAGCTGCATGCTTATCTATACCATGCAACAGGAAGAAAAATAATAAAAATAAAGAAAAAAACCCTTAATTCAGAGTAATTCAGAGGATGCCCTGGGTCCAGCCACACTGCCTCTAACACAGGCTGCACAACTCACATGGCCGCATGCTCAAAGGCATCTCAAAGGATCACACACATTTCCACCCACCCCGTTCCCAGTCCCTCTATACTTCATAAAATACCTAGCATTTTTTCCTGAAGAATTCCCCACTAGCTACCTCCTGCAGCAAGAGCACAACCACAAACTGTGCTGTCCTGCGGGTTCGTCTGAAGCTCCTCACAGCTACATGCACAAGATCAAATACAAACATGATCAGGGGCATTTTGGATTCTTCCAGGGCTCGCCAACACCAAAGACACCAGGGAGAAACATATGGTGATAAAAAACAAACAGTGGAGCCTTAAGGCAGCCATAAAGTAAATGACAGTGATAAAGATGCAAGGAAAAAAATGCACCAAACAACAGCAAAGAGAAGACAAGGCCTTAGGCTGCTAGGAATAGATGTACAAAAGACTGAAGTTGTGTTGCCTTTATGTGAAGGCCTAAACTAGGTAGGCTTTTTTCTTCCTCAATCTTGAAAGGAAGGGAAATGACTATTTTGCAAAAGGGGCATTTCCATTAACTGCCTGTTTATATTTTCCTCTGAAAAAGAACAGAAAGTGCGGAAAGTGTTGCTCCATAAGCAGCTGTGAAGCCCCTAAGGTGAACTTTGATGGTTCAAGCCAGGAACTCCCTGCTGTTTTTCAGGAAAAAAGATGCCTAAAATATGTGCTTGATTCACATACCTTGTTGTAAAAGGCTCCTTTCCATTTCAGAGCTAGTTTCTGATTCCAGGTCCAAATAACTCCTATAAAGACTAGTATTTTTATACCATTGCAAGGGTTATTACAATGTAGCAGTTTTCCAGCTAGGTCTTCCATTTCCAAAAATCAGTAATTAAACGAGAGTTAAAGAGGGAAAAACAGCCTGAAGCTACAACTACAACTGTAGAAAGAGGTTGCAGAGTCCAGCATGAGGTGCAGTTAAGAGAGGTGAGAAGCAAGGAGGAAAGACACAATCCAATTTGGAAGGGATCCGGAGACCACATTTAAAAGCAAGAAGATGCCTCTCATCTAGATTTAGCATCACTCCTGCCACCAGAAACAGAGCTGAGATGTATCATAGAAATCTTTACCATTTTCTCACCCAAAGGGACTCTATAATTTATCAATTTTATATTCACACCTTTTTAGCTGCATTCCTCCAGCAAGTTCTCAACTTCTCACTTAGTTTTCCCTGGTCTTGATTCTTTATCCTTAAACAGAAGTGTAAATGAAAACCATGCACCCAGCAGTAGAATAAGAAAAAAAAAGTGGGGAAAAAAAATGACACCAGCAACAGCTGGAGATTATAGGGCAGCTGGGGAGAAAGAAAAAAAAGACAGCTTTTGCAAAAGCAAAAAAGGAGAGCTTTTGCAAAAGCAAATATAAAAAGCAACCCAAATGAAAAATGCACTAACACTGGAAGCCAGACAAGAAAAGGTGCAACATCCTGTAGCAAACCGTATGTGAATCAATTTTCAAAGGTCAAACTAAATATATTAACAGTTCCCACTGTCTACAAAAATAAGGGCTTATAGCACAAAGCCAGAAGGAAAGCAGAGTTTAACACAATGCACTCACGCCTTAGCTTCGTAGCTGAGAAGTTTTCAATGGAAGCATACTCCAGTTTTACCATGTAAACTTCTTTCCACACCAGGCTTACTCGCTAAACACATGTATTCTATCCACTGGAGGTGATAATGGTAAGTTGATTTACAAAAAATGGCCTGCCTTCCACTTCACAGGCAATACTTTTTTCGCATATAATAACTATTGCATACCACAACTGGTTAATAGTTTAAAGGTACCTCTCAGTCATTAGTTGGTAGAAATAAGGCATGACAGTACATGCAAACAGGATTACTTTAATAATGTTGATGTTTCAGTATTATCCTTGCACTAGAGGAAGGAATGGTCCAGAAAGACGATTTTCTGCAGCAACCGAACGCTTTCCCAAGAAATACAGAAACTCTTGGAAACTGCAATGCCATCTGCTGAGATATTTTGAAAGTGCAATGCAGTGAATGACATACGTGGGAATGCCTGCCAGTGCTTCAGAGAATTTCATGCACAGTTTTTGTTATTTGAATATCGATATTGAAATGCATTTCAACTAGCAGAGACTTCAAGCTATTGATATTGACTCGGCAAACTGAGGACACTAAGTCACAGAGGTTCCCTGGAAACAGATATCTTAGATAACTGCAGCATCCGGGTAACCCAAAGTTGTTCAGATTTTTATGTATTTGCTCATTACAAAACAACTTAAGGCATTAACTACAGCAGTATCTGTTTTAAGGTATGCAATTTTGTGCTCAACATCATTACAAGGTTGAAAAAAATGCAACTCAAAGGCAATTAGATGCATTATGTAACTTAAAAGTGTATTAACAAGCCTCAAAATAGCAACAAGATACTCTTATAACAAGTGACAAAGCATTGCGGAGAACTAAAAACTGAAAGAAAGTTTCACAGAGCTTCGTAGCTCCGAGGGTACCAGAAACTGCTCTGAAGGCAAATGTAAAACCTACCGAAGGGATGCACAAGGGGCACGTGGAAGGAGAGCAAGGAAGATGTTTCCCCTCGTTTGCATTAAAGCACTGTATTCAATTACACCCTACAATGCTGATGAACTAGAAGTTTGGATGAAGTGTTCTAAGAGATTCATACTGTTAATTTCTGAGTGAAGATACTCTTATCTATAAGGAAAGAGGAGGAACTTTAAAATCTCCCCCCTTTCACTAAAAAAGGCTAAAGGAATATCATCTTAAAAAATCAGACATTAGACATGTTCTGTCCTCAGCCCCAGGATATTTTCCACTACAAGCACTAAACAAGATGCATTACTAAAATGACCCTTTTGGTCAAAGGAGGGGCCATGAAGCTGGCACCCCATTCCTGAGGGATAAAGGGTTAAAGCAGCACCCATTACCTCAGCTGGACCATTCCTATTCTCCAGTAAGAACTAAGCTGGAATCCATCCGGCCGCGCGTTCCTAACGCAACCTGACATGCGCCTCTACAAGATCCTGCCATTTGGTTCTCCTCTCTGCCTCTTAGTAGGAGGTACTAGAAATAAGCACACCCCAAAAGCTAAAATGTAATTCGAACAAAGTAATAATTAATTATTGAGCTAGGGGAAGGAAAAATTGAATAACTTCTTAAAAAAACTAAAGCGAACAAAACCCACCAGGTCCTTTGCAGACAACACAATCTTGTTTTTGTTTCAAGTTCATAACTTGGCTCTTAAAGTAGTTGATAATGAACCAGCAGGCATTATTTTAAATCATCCAGTTTTAATAAATGAGCCAGAAAGGAAAGAGGCAGGGCTAATTACCAGCATTCCTTGATGAATTACCTAGCGGTGTGTGGTAAATCTTTGGGCGTCTTTGTCTTTATCCCCAAATTTATCCCTTACTTATTTCTCAAGAGGTTAAAGGACATGGGACTAATTAAGGAGCCAATCAAACGACAGACAGAACCATTCAAGGTAAGGCTGGCTTCTACACTCACAAGCTTTTGCATCTCTGCCTGGTACTTCTTAATCTATTTTTTTTCCTTTTTCTTCTTTTTTTTTTTTTTTAAATATATTACTGCTGGGGTGGTGGGGGAGGCAAAACGCTAATCTCGTCACAGTCAGGAAGGTTGAAATTGCCATGCAGTGCTGGGCAAAATGCTACATATTTGTAATTTAGCCAATAAGAAATTCCTTAAGCCTCTCTTGAATGGCAGGAATGTCTCTGGCTTGTCACTTTTAATTCATTCACTGCACAGGTCCAGCGTCTCAGGGAATAATGCTGGCAAACACAAGAACTGAAACATTTCTGAATACATGTAATACCCAAAGATTACCTTGAACAGAGCTACGTTTTCACATTTTTATGTTCAGCTTCTACCAGAGCTGTCGACTGCCCCATGCCTTGGTGCTGCATGGGGCTCTGGGCAGTATTTTCAGCTGAAGGAGCACATGGAGTTTCAGTGACCACCACTGACCTTTCTCCTATGTTCTTGGCTCAACCAGGAGAGTATGGTTAGACTTTTTTTTTTTTTTTTAATTAAACATTAACTGCAAAAAGGGCCTAACACAACCCACAGGTGGATTGCAGGATCCCACTGATGCTGTCAATGTCCACAACCACCAACACCTCCAAACTTGCAGATTAGCTGCTGCTTCTGTGAAGTTTATCCATCCTCCACCGATGTGGAACAGCCTCTGGCACATAGTGGACCATCTTTTTCCCAAGTCTGATAGGTAGACTGTAAGAAATTGATGCCCTGCAGGAAAAACAGGGAAAAGCCAGCAAGCTCTCCTCAATTTCACAGCTGTCACCACGCCAGTAGGACAGCAAGTCCTCAGATGAAACCCCTAAATGGCACTCAAAGACAAACACTTTCCAGATAACCAGGCAATTTTGTGCCAGTACATCCTTATTTCCTTTTTGCAAATAAATGCTACTTAAAATTAGCAGATGAATATGGCACTTGAGTAAGCTCATGTGAAGGGCCACCAAATCCAAGCCGTGGAGGTACCAACAGTGGCAGGGGGGCAGCAACAGGATAAATGCAGCAATCCCTGAGTTCCCTTCGCTCCATGCTCTGCTCCCAGGACTGCATAGCCCCTGGAAACATCTCAGGCCCCAGCAGCACAAGTGAGCAGGGGCCCAGCCTGTCCTGCGCCCCCTCAACACTGAAGCTGTTCTACACCACAGGGACCATGGCTGAAGTGCCAACACAGAGACAGACACCTTCACCAGGCACGGCGTTTGGCCCAAGACCTTTGCATCCATAGGAAAACAGCAACTGGAATTAAGGATGCAAGCAGCTTTTTGCAATCACACACAACATTCAGATACTTCTACACAGAACTACATTTCACCCTCAAATTCCATGCATTTTTTGATGTCTAATAACCTCTACGTTTGGCAAGAGTTTGCTTTTTACCTCTGCATCTAACCACAGGCATCCACCACCAGTTCATTTCAGAATGGCTTACAGCAAAAGATTTAAGGTCCCAGCCAATACTTTCAGGTTATCAAGGCTTAGAGTTTAAGTCTAAAGCATGTACTTCATACAGGAAAAGCTTGTATTTAACTACAGAACCTCTGCCTTAAACTACAATACCAGAGTTTTAGAGTGGCTGAGTAGAAATAATCCTAGTTTGAAAAGTGCATTTGTAACTAGCAAGACCTGGGTTGGCAAGGTTCTTCTCCAGGTTGTCACCTGCAAAGACATGCCATGCTTGCTAAACAAACCAGCACCCATCACTATCTAGCTATTGTCTAGGTACATTAAGTTAGCTTTAATGAGATAAGAGTGGCCACAAGCATACATTTACTGTAACATTCACTGCCACACGTTTATCTTGACAGCCCGTTGCTCCTGCTCCTCGGGAGTGTTCAATAATCCTCCCTGACGTTTTCTCATACTTCCTACAAAGAAAACCATTTCTAACCACACAGGCTTCTCCAGCGAGCAGAGGGACCACGTTACCACCACAGGTCGCTCTTCGTGGCAGAATGCATTGCTAAAGCACCAGGAGGTATTTTTTGATATGTGCCCCTAGTTGTTACCATCACTCAGAAGGCATTCATGGCATTTCACAAATGAAGAAATACACGGTATCCGCGGCAAATAACTTATTGGGCTGGTGTATTTAAAATCCAAACGAGCAATGACACGAGGGCTAAAGCAGGAGGGCTGCTGGACCCCTGCGTGGCTCCAACCTGCTCCCTTTGCTGCAGTTCTGTCTGTTCTGGAAAAGCTGCAGAAAGGGGAAGGTAGGTGCAAACCACAGCGATTGCAGGGATGCGTCAAGAGATGAATGGACCCACTCTGGTGTCAGCAGTGACCAGCCTAGCAATCAGTATGTGGTTCTTGCCCTCAGAAAGCATATATAGAATCACTCTCAAAGAAGAGGGACACGTAACTACAAGCTATAGCAGAAAGAGAAACTTTTTCTTTGAGGGCATTTTAGCATGTGATCTGCTGTTTAGGAGTCCTGCTTATATCTTATATCACTAAAACACTTGTTCAGTATCCAAAATAATACCTGCACTGTGTAGAAACAATTCCCAGGAAGAAACAGACCAAGTGCAAGTCTGCAGCCCAACCTCTGCAGCTCTACACCAAACTGCAGCAGCGTCCAATGCTACCGTTGTGGGCTGGCAGCCATCTCATCTCAGCTGCACCAAGCAGAAACCACGCTCCAAAAATCCCTAACGCAGGGAGCGAGGGATGGAGAGAGATGTGGGATGCCCAGCACTTCTCATGCTACTCATGAAGCATAAAAGTCACCAAGTCCTGATCTGCAGGACCTAGCAGCATCTTCCAAGGAACCAGATCTGCAGTTCTATGAACAGCAGCTGGCCCTGAGTCCATTCCCCAACTCCCATCTGAGAGGACTCCAATGCATCTCCTCACTTGGAAGGACCTGCATTTTGGGCAGGCAGTCCAACGCATCTAAGCAATTGTGTCATGGTTGTTCTGGACAAACCTCTTTATCTGGAAATCAGGCAGAACAACACAAATCATGTGGCACAGATACAGCTATATTTTTTGTACCATCCCAACAAGCAAACAAGCAAGTCTCCAGTTCTCCACCCTGCCCACTTCCCCAGATTTCCACAGGAAGCTTGCCTTCTGGACCTGTGAGAACATGGAAGCAGAGCCAATGCAAGTTCTTTAATAAGTCCTCAAAAAATGCTTAGAAATAAAAGGAAATAGAAGTAAGTAATCTTCAAAGGAAAGTCTTAGCAATCTACATCTCAGTTCAGACTTCTACTATCTGCAGAGCATCTTGAAGACTGCTCAGAAAAATAACTAGAGGAACTTGCAAGTCTATTTTGGGAGAAGGAAGCATGAGGGCCAATAATTTCAGCAGAATTTAGAGCAACTCCTGTATTTGAATCTCTGAATCTTTTAAATCCTGGGTCAGGGGAAATCTGGGCCTCTTCAAAGCATGCAGAAAGGGTGGTGAGTCCCGTACACGCGTGTTTGGGTGCTCAGCTGCAGCAGAGGCTGGATCAGCAGCATGGACTGCTAGAGAATACTGAACATTACCTTACAGACAAGGCCAGGCCACCACTGCCCCTCACGAAGGTGGTGGAGGTGACACGCTGCAGTCAATAAGCTGGCCAGCAGGTAGATCCCTCATTTTACAGGAATCCCGCACACCGTTGGAGCGGGAAGGGTGGCAAACAGCCACGACAGCCGCAGTTGCTGGGCTCTGCCGATCACACAGCACTGAGTGCCACAAAGGGCCGACTGCCCGAACGAGGAGGAAAACTAGTTGTCCATTATCAAGCAGGGAGACAAAAGGGGATCGAGTCTCTGACAAGCAGGGAAGACTTCTGCTTCCTCAGGCAAGGAGACCTGGCATATGTGAAAATGGCTGCAGACAACAACAAAGGGCCAGTTTCTTAATAGCAAGTATACAAAACCCAAACACATCTGTATGGACAAAGCTATTCCATAAAAGAGTCAAACACTCCATAAACCAAGACATTTTTAAGAAGCTGTTTTTCCTCCCCTCCCCTCCTTTTTTTAATACAAAGTAGTTAATTCTTTGTACCTTAAAAATGTTTTCCAATCCAACATTAAACAAGGCTTGGATCTACTCCAATCACCAATACATTTTACATTACACTCTGCTATTTACAAGGCACAGCAAGAAACTGGACTGGAGCAGAAGCAAAGAAATTCCAACATTTCAGCAGGTTTAGTCCCCAAATGCCAGGAGAAGGACAAGAAGATGCCCACAGCTAAACCATCATCAGTTTTGCAGAAGCGTTCTGTGAAACCCTTAACATATCCTCCTTTTGCTATTAGGCCCCAGGAGTTGCTGCTTCCAATGCTTTAGACCTGGTCCTAGCACACTACTTAATTACGCTTCACAAAGATACACAAAATGCAAATTCCAACAGGTCATTTCCTACCATGCCAAGCTACATTACTAGACAGAATAATGATGCAATTAAAGTTGTTACTCAAGTAGATGAAATCCTATTTATTCATATGGCCATAAACATACCACATTATGTAATTCTGAGATTCCAATGCAATGTGACATAGATTTGTATTACTCTTTCTTTCAGTATTGTTTTTAAAGGGACATCTTAGACATCTTAAAAACAAACAGAAACTGCAAACTCATTAACATTTGTCTCCTTTGCAAGCCAGCCATTCCTAACTACCCTCCTCAGACACCCAAGTATTATTCTCACACTGCGATATAAGGGAGAAAAGGCAAGCTGCACAGGGCACTTACTAACAAAATATTATATTAAAAAAGAAAAATATTATATAAAAAAGAAAAGAATGTGCCCACTTTGAGTATTTGGGTATTTGGGGGGCTTAATGTTTATGTAAAAAAAAAAAAAAAAAAAAAAAAAGACCAATTACTAATGTAGTTCCCTATTCTCATGTATAGAAAAATCTATCCACAACTGAAAATAACCCAAATAATTGATGTACAAAAAGCAGTTCCAGGGAAACAGAGTTACTTGAGGCATAGCTGCCTGTCATTTCATCTTCACTAGGAAGATCTTGTGATTTAGTGCAAATATTATCTTTCCTTTGTCTCACAGAAGCACAATATGATCAAGATGTAAACCCTGAAATTTAACTCTATTTTGTGGGGTTTTTTGTTTGTTTCTTTTTTATTTCTTAAGATTTTTTTGATTGTTTTTGTACAGAACTAATTAAAGTCTTTCTGTGAATTTGGTTTGAAGTATTGTTTTGCTTTTTGCTGACCTCCTCTTTCTGCCTTTTCTTTACGGGTAAGAATAAAAGAAGTAATCTCTAGCAGTTTCCATCCATCAAGTACACAAGCAGAAAAACTACCTGTGCCAAAGTCTCTTCTCTCATTTTCAAGTCAGAGAGTAAAAGGACTTTTTGGTTCATTTATACTGCAAAGAAGGATTAGGGAGGTTGTTTTTTTTTTCTGTTTTCCTTTTTTTGCTAATTTTATCAATATTTACATAAACACAGATGATAGGCATAAAGATGTCATTTGCTTCAACTCAACCTTTAAAGTAGCTCCTCCACTGCAAAAAAGCACTCAGTGCCAAGTAGTACGAGCCAGCCAAGCACTTAGTGCTTTGCTCTCGTGGTTAAGCAGACTGGCACTTGGGCCAGGGAGAGCACAGAAGTTCTCTTTTCAGGAGTTTTTCTGCTCTCAGCAAAAGCTGGGGATGCTTCTTTTGTGATTCTGAACGAACAGGATCGAGATTCATGTCTTCTGCAGGAGGTTCCCCAGCGATGCTCCAATAGGCCACAGGTCCACTCAAAAAAACCTTATGAAAAGCCAGTTCCTTGTCACTGAGTGTGCAATAACTGAGCATCACCTTTAAACTGCAGCTTCTTTAGCAATTTATACCTCAGAAATATAGGACTGCCTCCCTTCCTCTCCCTCACATATAAAAAGGGTTATAAAAAAGTCAATGCAGAGATCATCACTAATGATTCCTCAGGACTGCAAGTTTTCCATAGTCATAAAAAAACTCCTAAAGTAAAATATTTTACAGCAAGTTTTCTGAGAATAAAACAAACAAAAAAAGCCAACAAAACCCACATACAACTCCATACAACGTAACGGATTAGAGCAAAAGTGTATTTGGTCTTTAACTAAAATACAGCAATTGCTTATTTAACCAAGGTCATTACAAACCAGACTATTTCATATCACCTCTGCAATTTGTTAAATCTGAATTATAATACTTATAATTAGTAAAAACCTGAACAAATTCGAGACACGCAAATGTTTAACAAAGAACAGTTTGTTTCACAGGCACTTGCAAAAGTATTTCTTATTATAGGCACGCACACTCAAAATATTTTATATGTGCATTTCCATTCAATATTAAATAAGAAATTCAAAGTTCATCTGCCTACTTTTTGCTCCTAAATCAGTCTAACATTTTACTTATGCTTTTGGTATTCCCCCTTTTGCATTAATTTGGCACGGTCAACACAATACCATAATGCATAAAGCAGTCACACACAGATTTGCCTTGAAATATTGAGCCTGCAAATCTGTCTCAAGACTAACCCCCTGAATGCATACCATTGATATACAGCAGCACGAACAAAATATACCAGGCTACTAAAAAACAAGTTCAAATAACTTATTTGGTAAGAGCACGCCTACCAACAGAATACAGTTACTAAACATCATAATGTAATAAAAATATTTATCAACAATGTAGAATAGATAACTTTTCAAAACTTTGATGAAATAATTATTCTTATTTTTTCAGACACATTTTATATCTTTTGCTAGCACCTTTACCATTGCTTTCCTCTATTCAGACTTACCCTCTGTATGAAATTATCTCTTTTCTTACAGTTGTTCAAGTTTTTCCCAGTAATTAGCAAGCTACTTCTCCTTTGACAGAGAGATACTAACAAGCTCCTGCAGCTTCCAGTAGGGCAAGGAATCCAAAGCTACTAATAGCAAACAAGTCATTTAAGCAAAAAGGATTACAAAGGCTAGTTGCAAGAGGCTCGAAACTCACCCGTTTTTCAGATTAAGGCTTTCTGAGGAGGTCTTTTGTAATGAGTTTTGACTCCATTTTAAGAGACTGTTTCATTATTTACTTTAAAAATGGAATATTGATTTGAATACTTAGTTTTGTTTCTTTTTGAAATTAAAAGCGCCAGAAACACTCTGAAGAGTTTTCCAAAGGGAATACAGGAGAGACACCCGTTTCATAACAAAACCTCCCTCCTAAGATCAAGAGAGAAGGGAGGGAAAAGGAGAAAAAAAAAAAGAAAAAAAAAAAAAAGGTAAACTAAAAAGGCTTTCCCATTCTTTGGTACTAGGACACCAAATTAAGTGAGAAACGAAGCCAGACTGTGGCTGACTTCCCAAGTCGAGCTGCCGCAAGCGCTTGCGGCCGCATCGCTGTGACACAAAGCGCGTGCGACGAGGACCCCGACGTACCTTGAGGACTTCCATGGGCACCTGGGTGGCAGGGGGCAGGCTGGGGGGGACGCTGACGTTGATGGCGGGCGTCTGGCTGACGGGCACGCGCTGCTGCATGAACTGGGCGGCTTGCTGCTTCTGCTGCTGCTCCCGCCGCTCCTGCTCCTGCATCTGCTCACGCATGAGCTGCTGCCGGAGCAGGATCCGTGAGGTCATGCTGGAGGAGCTTAAGGGAGGCTTGGAAGCGCCAGGATGCTCGGATCTGCTGCGGGAAGAGCAGAGACACAGGGCTTAGGGGCCGCCATCAGGTTGAGCACCCGTGCGTTTGAGACCCGACGCGTCGCAGGACCGAGCCAGCACAGACGCAACGCACGGCAAGGCGGGATTTGGAGGCACATTAGGCTGCCTTAACTTGATCTAAGCATTTTCAAGAACCATAAACTCTTGGAAGTGAGGTGCTGCTTTCAAGTTTTACTGCAACCATCCACGAGAAAAATAAATAATTCCCATATTCCCATTTACGGACCGCTTCTGGTTGTTTCTGACTTCGAAGAGCTTCTAGATAAAAGGCTGCATCAAGTCTTATGATAGGCACAGCTAACGTTCCAGGCCAATGAGCCCACTCGAGGGAATTTTACTACCTCTTCTAAGAAAGCACATATAACAAATATCCTGTTATTTTCTCCAGAAAAGTAACTGCGAGCAAATCTGACCATGGGTTAGATCATTCACAGCTAGAAACCAGATCCAAAATGGCGACTCACTTCAGACCAGTAAGAGCAATGGGATATCATCACCAGCAGGATAAACAACATGGGCTGTGTATAAATTATATTGAGCTGGCCAGAATATAACACACAGCACTTACTAACCATGCAAGAGCCACGTTTCTCTTGATGGCACATGTGGAAGACGTGGCAGAAAACACCAAGTTGGCTATGAACTCCAGGGACATCTTCTGCAACCAACACTGGGCCCTCAAGAGCATGAGCCAATTTCTAAGACATTTTTATTGTGTCATTAAGACAGAACAATTAAGCTACTTAAATAACAAGCCACACGCTCACCAGGGGAAGTAAGGACTTAGGTTGGACGCTGGTTGGAACATGCAACTCCCTATGTCCACATGAGAAAGCTACAGCACATCTGGTTCAAAAATACTTGGTTTCTCATCCTGAACAGCTTCATTTGATTGGGTGGGAAACATATGAGAACATCAGCATTCCTACAGGAGGAAAGGGTATATTATGCTGTAATGCACAGCTATGTCTGTGAAAGCAAAGAAGAGCCATCGCTGTTACAGGTTCACCAGGTTGGTCAAGGATCAAGGTTGGGAGCAATTCATAGTAGAAATTAAAATTAACAAATTAAACATATGTCTATTTGTATAAATAGATATCTAAAGGAGCACACTTTTAGAAGTGACCAAACTCTGCTTTTCCAGAGCATACATGTTGGGGGCAGGGAAGGCAAGGGAGGGAGGAGACAGTCTTGCTATTTAAGACCTGTCAGGTTGAAACATTCACAGAGACACTGATCCTTTTGATAAAACAAGAGAAAACCTTTGTGGTGAAACTAACGCAGCTGTGGAATAATCGCACTAATTAGCTGCTCAAGACAAGTCATTGACTGTGATACTTGCAAAAAAGCACCACACTTGCAATTAACAGCAGCGCATTATCACATCGCAACACAGCGCGCAGAGCTCGGGGAGCTCATCTCACCCCACAGCACATTTCCACGCAGAGCAGGTTACCTATTCCCGGCACTGATTAAGTTACAGATGGGCACAGAAAAGGACCAAAATGCTGCTTTTAAGCAAGCACTGCACACTGTTGGCATCGCAGTAGATGCCTGATGGACCAAGCTGGCAACCAGGCAGTGCCTCCTGCTTGTGATCATTTTGGGCCATTTCTCCTCCTCCCAAGGCCAAGCATGCTGAAGATGATGCCAGAAAGATTCTTCCCCTGTAGGAAAACGTCTAGCCCTTTCATCTGCAGGAATTTGATCCCGGAGCGCATATGAAAGGAAGGTCTGAGCACAGGCACTCGCAGCAGCACGGCTGGGCAGCCAGGCAAGGAAGGTGCCGCAAGCAGGAAACCTTCATTCAATCTCCTGGGTGAGCACTGAGCACACCGCAGTCTTCCTCGTCTGGAGGAGATCAAGACTGTTCTCCTGTACATATGCCAGGCCACACTACCTAGAAAAGTGAAGAACAATCAGTGCTCCTTTAGCATATTTAATGCTCCTTGCTTGCTTTTCTGAGCTATGCAGAAATCTTAGGACACGCTCACAGCAGGGACACAGAAGCCTTGAATAGAGAAGTGCCCCTAGCAACATGCTATCCGCTACCAGGAGAGCTATCTTCATTGAGGCATCCGAGTTCGAACAGCGCTTTTATCTACAAGAAACATGTTCTTGATCTGCTATTCAGTGCCTCCCTGCCTGATTAGATGCTCATTGCACCAGTGCAGCAAATGCAGCTGCATCAGCAAAGAACAGTTCTTGACGCTCCGATTTCCTGCTATTTATCACCTGGAAACTGTAATGCCCTTGCAGAGAGCAGGACGTCCCACCACACTGAGCACTAAAGTAGCATTCCTTCCATTCGCTGTAGCTTTCACCAAGAGTGGCACGGATGAAACATGGAAATAGAAAGCTAGTTGAAAACTCCCACAGGTATTTCATCCTCTAAGGTAAAAGCTGCACTGTCCTCCCTCCTAATCTCTGCTCCTCATCCAGCTTCTCCTGTCAACTGCATGGGATTTGCTGCAAAGCTCTCTGAGATCAAACAGGAGACAGATAGGTTTAATCATCACTCAAAACAATCCCTTGTCAGAAACACTGTTTTCCCAGAAGAAAAAAAAAAAAAGCAACTAAGCTTTAGATGTAAAATATTTTTAATCGAGAGAATATTGAAGATTGTAAAGTCTCCTGGTCTTGCAGCAAGACCCTGAAGTGCTGCTGAGAGGCAGATATCTCATTACTGAGCAAGCATGATCCCAAATCCAGGCACACAGATCCAAAGCTCACATGTAAACTGATTCACCGCGGGATTATGTAAAGTCAGCAACGACACATGCAACAACAGCTTGATACATGATGTGACTTAGATACTTCCTGCAAACACTGTTTATGGATATCATTTAATTGCTATAAATGAAACCAGCTCATCCTTTTAATTAACATATGATTAAACCAGTTATCCATCAGTCTAATAAGCATACTATAACACAGAATAAACGTTATTAGTTATGAATATCATGTGCAGATTCGATTAATCACTAAGTGATAACATTTTATTAAAGAAATTTAAATTACATATTCTCTACACAGATGCGTGGGAAATATTAGTTACTGTACATACAAATTATCATGCAGATGGTTGTTGCATAATAAAAGGCAATTGATTCATAGCAATATCTTGATTTTGCAGCTATCAAATGAGCAAGCCAAACATTTTTGGAGCCTAATCTACCTTTAGAGACACGTAGAGATGCAAACAGCCAGCACCTCGTTTTACAGGCAGGATCTTTATCCAGTCCATACAAAGTCTTGCCTAAAGGAAAGTGAAGTAAAAGCAGAGATTTCACCAGACTAGAAGGGAAAAAGCTCCCCCCTCCATCCCTCTGCCAAAGCTCTGTTATTGTGACGAGATCTACTGCTCTGCTACGGAGCGGAGAAAGGGTCCACCAGAGGAAGGCACAGTCCAGAGGGCAGAAAAGGGCAATAACACCCAAACAGAAGCAAAAGAAAAAATAATTGCAAAAAGGAGCCAGATAATAAAAAATAAATAAATAAGCACATACACAGCCCTTCACCCCTATCTTCAGGGAAAACAATTCGGTGCACAAGAAAACTACTACAGTGTTTTCCCCAGAGCACTTTGTACTTCATTCCTAAAACTTAATCATTGATCGTGGGTTGCGGTGACACTTCCCTCGGCCACCCAGTTGGCTGGCACAGCTTAAACTTTCAATGTAAAAACCTGCTGGCTCCTCTCATGCCCTTTCCTGCCAAGGACGGAGCAGTAAGCCGCCAGAATTACATAAATGGCACGGAGACCTTTATCAACCTCTATTACAAAGTAAATACTTCAGGCTTCTGTATTAAAGGAGGCTTCTGCTTTTGAACGCTATGTGCTGCCTGCTAATTTACCTGCCTTAGCATCAAGCAAACATTTCTCCACTCCCTCCAACTTTTCTTACCCTGACCTACCCCAGCTGGGCTCTCCTCTCCTGCAGCAGGACTGTCCAACCTGGGTAAAAATGCACCCGCAGAACAACTTTTGGTGCAACAGGAATATCTACCTGAATGAACAGACAGCATCTGGTCAGGAGGGAGGGAATAAGAGATGAGCCCTCCAGCAGCCACCATACAAGTCTTAAGTAGATCAAGAGATCGTGTTAACAACCCAGGAGAACGGTTGAATGGGGGGCAGGGAAATAGAAAAACCTCAAACTTAATTTCTTAGCTATGAATTTTCAGCTCAAAACTACCAGGAAGCACTAGGTAGTATATACTTAGAAAAAAATAAAACTCTCTAAAACAGTTATACACCATTTAGTAGTTTTCCATTTTTTTTCCTCTCTCAAACACACCTTCAGAAGCTGCGGAACCTAATGAAAACCACTCTCATGACCCAGGAGCACTTGGTAAATAATTATTAAGCTCTGAGGGTGGCTTCTGCATGAGGTTTGACTTAATAAAACACACGAGTTGATTTGCTTGAATGCCCCTTTACCTGGGGAGGCTGCTTGCCAGGGTGCTGGGAAAGCTTCAAAGCTGCTGGGTTGAACAGCAAGGGAAAAACAAGGAGGTTCCACCTGGAAGCTGCAAAGGTCACATTTTACAACCCTTTACTACTTCAGAGCAGCACGAAAAACTGCAAACCTAGAATACCATCCCAGACCTCTATATATACACGGGCTAAAATAACTACCATGATGCAACAAGTATTTTTATGTCGAGCCTTAGGAAGCCAGCAGAGGAGAGAGACCTAGCAGAGCGGGAAAGGAGATGACGAGGGAACTTCTGCAAAGGGGCTTCCCACATGCTCCGATGTTTTTGCATTGAAAAACAACAGAGAGAGGTCGGTGTCAAAAAATAGGAACTCTGCAGTTCTCGTCATCTCAAACCACACAGTTTGCATTCTGAAAAAACCCTCCATTAGACCCCAAATGTCTGTTTGCTATGAAGCCTTAGGAGAACTTAAAAAAAAAATAAAAGAAAAATAAAAGAAATAACACCCCCCAGGGGAGTATTTCCTAGGTTCTCCCCTGCTGAAAAGTAGCCCTTATTATCTCAGTCCGTCAGGCCCGGCTGCTGCAGCTTTGTGGACGATAACGCCCGCCTCCCCAGCACGACGTGCGCCGCTCCGGGATCCCAAGCGGCTGCAGCTCTCCAAAGAGAGCGGCACCAGCACCGGAGCTCCTGCAGCTTCCCTCGGTTTTGCTCCCCCGTGCCCTCCCTGCATCCCTATCTACCCTTTCAGCTATCCTATCAGCCCCTCACCTATCAGCAGCTCCGCTCAAAGAGGAGGACTCCCTGGAGCAGAAAATAAGTAAGCAGATAAGATCCCCTACGAGCACAGGCACTCCAAGAATTTAAAAGAGTAGCTGAGAGCATTACTATATAGCAGCTTCACTCTTCTCCACAAGCTTTCAAACCCATCGCTGTCGTTGAAAAGATAGTATAGCAACAAAAAAAAAAAAGAAAAAAAGAAAAAAAGAAAAGAAAAGCAGAGGCAGATTTTCCTTTTACTTGCAAGGCTTCATAGTCACCTTGTTGGAACCTTTTTCATCCGCTTCAGGCGCTGCTTTCCTGTTATCAGTACTTAACCTTTTTAAAGAGCTCCAAATGCATTTGCAAAACATTTTACAAACAAAAAGTCAGATAGCTAAAACAGCCAAAACATGATAAAATAAAAGGCAAGAAGATAACACGCAACAAAGTTTCTGTAGTTACCGGTTTTGTAGTGTAACATTTACCTTGTTTTATGTGGGTAAATAGGGACGATAACACTGTCGCCATGGGGGAAGGCAAAGTATGAGCACTGTGACCACCCAAAACGGGGCTTCGCAGCACTTTTTCATAATACCTGAAGTTAGAAAGTGGCATTTTATCACTTTTCACAGCGGCCTGGCAGCTGTGTTCACACACAGACTGAACACGTTGCACGTTCACAGTTCTACCCCGCATTCCCATGCTCAGCATCTCTCCGGGCTAAAAAGCCACCCTGCTCCTCAGCAGCAACTCCATAATTCATGATCTAAACCCTCTGCTCAGACTCTATTTTCTACTTACTGGCTTTGCATATTACCCTGGTGTTTAGTATCTCCCAAAGAACATAAGGCAGCTCCATAACTCTCCTTGCACAACTGACACCTTCACTCTGCCGCGCTGAGCGAACAGCATCTTAAATGGCAAAAGAGAAAGTGTTTATGGAAGATCTCCTTTAAATGACTAAGGATCCCAACAGTGGTAACAAAACAACAATGCGAATCCAGCACTCAAGCCGCAACACAGCTGCGCTATCAACATGTATGACTTATTCCAGGGAATCCTGGGATGAAACAGGGAAAACAAGCCTCAATGCAGCACCAAGATACCTCAAACATCAGAAATATCTTGAAGAGACGTTCTGAAAACTTATTTCAGGCTCTGGCCTGAAAGATTCCTTCCAATAAAGCAACTGCATAAGTCAGAATTCCTCTGTATCTGCAAGTTTTATGTTGACTTCTTAAGCAACATTTCCAACTTTCAAGTACTTCTGGCTAACAATAAAAGAAGTGAGGCAAAGAAGATGGTTTATCGTGAAGGCTGAACTATTGTGGCAAGGGAATCCTTCATTCAGCAACAGGTTACCTTATCCCCCATCTTGATATTTACACTGCAACTGTGATTTGCAGTTATAGGACAGCAATATCAGTCAGTTCTGCCGGATCTGCACCAGCCATCCACATGAAAAAGCACCTCTGAAGTTTAGAGACTTGCTAACTGAGGCCAAGCAAGGCGACAGTCACGCACTGGAGGACATGCCAAGCTGCCAAGAGCTCCTGAAGGGATGCTTTTCCACGGGATGTTCTCCTAAAGGATACTTTCTGGTTCTCCTGCCAGTAGCATCCTTGTCATATCCCCACACTGCAGGGAGACCTTCTTATACCAAACCCACCTCCTAAGGCCACCCAGAAGGCCACCCAGCCGAGCATCCTGCCTCCAGCAACAAGGCGAGCAGGGAGCAGAACAAGGCAAGCACATACAGAGACCTCCCCACATGAGTGTCCAATTCCCTGCCATTCCCGGGTCAGGGATTTCCCAAAACAGGTAGAGCTCCTATGCTCTTAAGTGCACTCCATGGGTCATGTCACTCTCACCTCCGTTCCCACCCTGCAGCAGGGCTGACTGGGGGAAGTGCAGCCAAGGGTTGATTAGAGAACCTCTCATGTGCTCTGCAACTGCCCTAAGCTCTATTTTAAACTCGTGGCATCCACAGGAGCTGCAGGCTCTCACAGAAGAGACGCACATTCACTTTAAGGCTGGAGTACTGGGGAACTCAAATCTCCAGGGTCAGTTCCCCCTTTCCTCTCTTTTTAAGGAATTCTGCACCTTGTTTCTAGTCAAACTTCCAGGAATACCAAAGGAGGGGAAAATAACTATACAAACTAATTCTACACAGGGGGACATAATAAATACTATGTTGAAAACACAGTACAGAATGAACCTCATTTAAAATAAGAACATGCAAGCAATGATTATACATCGTGACTTTGCAAAGTGCAAAATATATTTCAAAAGCTTTCCTTAAAATCTATTTATAAAATACCTCCCCGCTCATCCACTGCCTTAATTTTACTTTGGAGCTATCCTCGTCTTCTGCATTTGTCCTATGTTACATATAAACAAAATAAAAAACATGATCTGTTCAAATGGAGGGAAGAGGAGAAAAGTGTTCAAAGATCTTCACTCTTGAAGCAAATTTAATTTTAAATACAGCCGCTGCAGTTTTAAAAAGCATAGAGCAACACTACATTTGATATATTTTGCAGAGTTTCATGTACATT